>NW_023144630.1:5896505-5918288 GCF_012932325.1 Thrips palmi | reverse complement strand
GCCCCCACGGTGCCATCCCAGGAAGCGAAGCCAAGCCAGCAGCCGGGGAATGGGCGGGGTGGGGGGGGGGTGGGGGCGGGGCGGGGCGGGGCGGGGTGGCCTTGAGTCGCCGAGCCACCGGGAAGAAAATCAACACCAGTTACGATACACCTTGTTACGCGAGGATGGTAGTCGAAATTCCGCGCGCACTGCCCGCCAGCCAGTGCGACTGTGTGAGTGTGTGAGTGTGTATGTGTGGTGGTCGCTGCATCGCCTTCTATCCCTCATGCGTCCTACACCAGTTTATCACGCACTCTCTTGTGTCACAGTAAATCATCTTTTTATTACTCATCCCCACCTCCCCTCCACTCCATCACCTCGCCTCTCTCTCGCTCTCTCTCGTGTGTGGTGTGTGTGTGTGTGTGTGTGTGTGTGCGTGTGCCAGTCCTCGGCAAAAATCCCCCCGTCCCCCCACCCCTGGTTTTCATCTCCCCGCCGATCTTTTATTCATACTCTCCCATACCTTATCCTTCTGTCTCACTCCTCTGTAATTGTGCAAAGGATCGATGGCTGTACATTAGGAGCCCCGACAGACCTGTGCCTCTCCTTCTCTCTCTCTCTCTCTCTCTCTCTCTCTCTCTCTCTCTCTCTCTCTCTCTCTCTCTCTCTCTCTCTCTCTCTCTCTCTTCATTCACTTTTCTCGCCCCTCAAGAGGAATTTTCCCGCCAAGCGAACGTGTGTCCTAATGGCGCTGGATCCGAATGTGCAGACCAACAAAGAGCGAGAGAGACAAACGCCCGCCACTGGATAAATTAACCTCAACAAATTAAACACGAACGATCAAAAAATATTATTGCTTGTTTTTCTGTTATTGCTTTTTCACGTTTGTGTCGCGTTGCAGATCTTCCCTCACACAAACTTCTCCGTATTTTTGTAGATTCGTTAGACCCTTTTTATCAGTGTGTACCTCTGCCTGGAACTGACTCCGCCTTTCTCGCACTATTTATAAGGATGGCCATTAGAGCTGCAGATTCCAACGAGACAAAGAGGGAGGGGGCACAATGTAAGGCACTTCACGCCAAACCTAATCGCAGTGTATTATTTCCACAAAGGAAACAAACACACGGCCAGAGCAAACGTTAAAAAAATGTTTTTTTTTTTTTAATAAAAAAGGAGACAAGAAAAACAGATTAATACACAGCAGGCCTAGCAGTAAATTATCTGGGCCCGAGTAAACTGGTTCATGTAAGTGATTAGTTGCTGGACGACACAGTAAATGACTGCAGAGGGCAGCCGTGGAATCGTCCTTCGCTATCCCACTGCAGCGGGTAACTAAAGCAGGCCGCGGCACAGTGGGCCAGAAGACCGGTGGAGGCGGCCAAAACTCTAGCGGAGTGATTATAGACACGCCGCGTTTCTATAAGAAAAAAGACAGTTATATGCACACCGGAAAACCGCTGGTGTGTATATAATAATAAATGGCGTTATTTTCACGCGGCGTGTCTGCAATGTCTAGTTTTCTTATTAGCACGCCGGAAAAGCTTTTCCGGCGTATCAATAATAATTTGTAGCTTTATGTTGACGCGGCGTGTCCCTAATGGTGTATGTTCTTATTGACACGCTTCAAACTCGTTTCGGCGTGCCTTTAATATTTTTCCAAGTTAGGTGCACGCGGCGTATCTCCAATGCTGTGTTTGCTTATTTAAACACCGAATGGAAAAATGTGTTTCTAGCGAGGAACCCGTCCCGCCAGGCTGGCATGGTGGGTGGGTGGTACCGCACCCGCATGCTAAGTTTTTGTCCCCGGTTCGAATCCCGCAGAGTGCGGCGTGCAAATAATATTTTCCCCCTTTGTTTGCACGCCGTGTGCGAATAATAAATCTAGCAGTTAAAGACACGCGGCGTGAACGCAACGGTACAATTTCTTATAGAGACGCCTCAAACTCTTTCTGGCGTGTACATAATACTTTTAGCCCCAATTTCCACGCGGCGTGTCTATAAGGCACTAAATCGTTGTTTACACGCTTGGTCAGTACAAAGTGCTGCAAACTCGCAACCCGACCGGCCAGGAACGCGTCGTGGGCCGGTGGCACCGCACCTACATGCTAAGTTTTTGTCCCCGGTTCGAATCCCGTCAAATGCGGCGTGCAAATAATGTTTTCCCCCTTTGTTTGCACGCTGTGTGAGAATAATAAATTTAGCAGTTAGAAACACGCGGCGTGGACGCAACATAAGGTTTTCTTATTTACACGCTTCGAAACACGCGCTAAGTCCTCAAGGGGAGGGTGCCTACCACCTAAGTGTTTCCTCGTGGATGACACCGTCGTGGTCCTAACAGACACCAGCCATCCCAGAGCTCTGTTCGCCGTGCTTGAGGACTTAGCGCGTGTTTCGAAGCGTGTAAATAAGAAAACCTTATGTTGCGTCCACGCCGCGTGTTTCTAACTGCTAAATTTATTATTCTCACACAGCGTGCAAACAAAGGGGGAAAACATTATTTGCACGCCGCATTTGACGGGATTCGAACCGGGGACAAAAACTTAGCATGTAGGTGCGGTGCCACCGGCCCACGACGCGTTCCTGGCCGGTCGGGTTGCGAGTTTGCAGCACTTTGTACTGACCAAGCGTGTAAACAACGATTTAGTGCCTTATAGACACGCCGCGTGGAAATTGGGGCTAAAAGTATTATGTACACGCCAGAAAGAGTTTGAGGCGTCTCTATAAGAAATTGTACCGTTGCGTTCACGCCGCGTGTCTTTAACTGCTAGATTTATTATTCGCACACGGCGTGCAAACAAAGGGGGAAAATATTATTTGCACGCCGCACTCTGCGGGATTCGAACCGGGGACAAAAACTTAGCATGCGGGTGCGGTACCACCCACCCACCATGCCAGCCTGGCGGGACGGGTTCCTCGCTAGAAACACATTTTTCCATTCGGTGTTTAAATAAGCAAACACAGCATTGGAGATACGCCGCGTGCACCTAACTTGGAAAAATATTAAAGGCACGCCGAAACGAGTTTGAAGCGTGTCAATAAGAACATACACCATTAGGGACACGCCGCGTCAACATAAAGCTACAAATTATTATTGATACGCCGGAAAAACCCCGGAAAAGCCGGTCCGATCGGGTCAGAACGCTTTTCCGGCGTGTCAATAATTTTTTTTTCAGTTAGAGCTACGCGGCGTGTCCTTTACCCGCGTAATTATTATGTACACGCCGCGTCTCAATAACAAAAAGCGGCATTGGGGACACGCGGCGTGTATATAATATCGGTCAAACTCTAGACGCATTCTGAGCTCCAGAGTCACTAAAAAGGGGTTGAACCGAACGTGTGACCCCACCAATGGATTGGTCTCCGAATGAGGAATCCATTGGTGGGGTCACACGTTCGGTTCGAGTCCTGTTTAGCGACTCTGGAGCTCAAAACGCGTCTAGAGTTTCGGCCGCCCCCACCGGTCTTCTGGCCCACTGTGCGCCGGCTTGAGGTGGCCCTCGGGGACCCAATGCGTCACCCCCGGCGACACCTTCCCTGCGAGGCGCGCGCCGACGCCCCGCCGTGGCCGCCGCCCCTCTAGATCTTGCTTATGGATGAAGTTTCTGGTCCGATGACTTAGAGGGCCGCTTGCCGGCACGGCACGGCACGGCATGCCGTGACAAGGTGTTCCCCCAGGCACCGCTGGCCGTCGCCTCCGCCACGGCAGAATCTATTCCCAACTTGAACTTGACAATTGGACGCGGCTCCACTACCGACGGA
This sequence comes from Thrips palmi, assembly GCF_012932325.1. Classification (NCBI taxonomy): domain Eukaryota; kingdom Metazoa; phylum Arthropoda; class Insecta; order Thysanoptera; family Thripidae; genus Thrips; species Thrips palmi. Next base: position 5,914,550 of record NW_023144630.1, on the reverse strand, counting down.
CGCCAGAGCAGGAACCTGTTACCCCCCAGCGACGGAAGTTTTTCTGCCGGTAACCTGAAAACACTCTGTGAAAATACCGAAACACCGTTGGTTCTACTGCAGTTGCCAAGGGAGCGAAACTTTGCAGTTTATTACACACGTCGGCGTGGCTTTACTCTCTCTCTCTCTCTCTCTCCTCTCTCTCTCTCTCTCTCTCTCCTCTCCTCTCTCTCCCCTCCTCTCCTCTCTCTCTCTCTCTCTCTCTCTCTCTCTCTGTGATCCCGTGTCGATTGATGGCGACTTCCTCAAACACGAAGTGCGGCTGTAAAAAAAGGGCCGGACCTGGCCGCTTCCTCGCCGTCCTCCCTGGCAGGATATAGAGCGCCGCGCCTCTATATTTGTTCTTAGTGAAGGGGCTGTCCGTGTCCTACAGCCAGTTGATGACAAGTTTTCTGAGACTGCAGGGCCGGAGCGGAGGGGGAGGGCTTCAGAGATGATGTGCCGAAAGGGCTCAGGCGGGATCGCCCGGCGCCGGGGGGAGGGGAGGGGAAGGGGGAGATTCGATGGCTTGTCCGCCATAAAGTTGGCCGAATCGTTAACGGCGGCCCTGATGGCCCGACGCTATGACTGACGGCGCGGCGTGCCGACACACAGTGGGCCAGAGGACCGGTGGAGGCGGTCAAAATCCCGCACGCGTTTTGAGCTCCAGAGTCGCTAAATGGGACTCGAACCGAACGTGTGACCCCACCAATGGATTGCTCTCCGAACGAGGAATCCACCGGTGGGGTCACACGTTCGGTTCGAGTCCTGTTTAGCGACTCTGGAGCTCAAAACGCGTCTAGAGTTGTGGCCGCCTGCGCCGGTCTTCTGGCCCACTGTGGGCTGACGGACCGGCGCACCGACACTGCGCTGCCCGTTGGACGACTGCTCTATAAAGCCCGAATGTGGAGGCCGGACTGCCGGACTCCGCAGCCCTTCCTCATTTGACAAAGTGGGCGAAAACCGTGTCGAATAAAAGGAAGGGCCCTGTCAAAACTTTGAGCAGACGATACGTCTAATTTGAAACATTCCTAGAAAAGTGCAACACGCATTAAAAGGTGTCATCTTGCTTTTACTGTCGAGCTCAGAGAAACTGAGAGAAACCAATTTTTGGTTCTCTTTTTTCTTCGAATAATTTTTTATTGTGTTTGTGTGTGTGTTTTTTTTAACTAGGGGTTGCTATTTAAGAAAGTTTGTGGCTTACTGTTTTTATGACGGTTCTCCCTGCAGCTCTAAGTACCGAACGGAATCGAAAGTAATGTTTGCGTTCGAGTTCCAACGGCACCTGCATAATGCCTCCCCCTCCCCTCCTCCTTCCCCTCGCCAAGAGAAGGATTTGGACTCGTGCGTGCGTGCGGAAAACCCTCCCTCAGGAGCCTCTCCCGAAACGACGCGACTGCAATCATCATCTGGCTGCCATTAAGGCGATTGCCCCCCTAATTTCAAGTCATCGGATTGGGCTCAAATTTGGTACACTTGTTTGGAACACAATCATGATGCACTCCCTAAATTTTTATTTAGGTGGTTCAATTTTGAACCATGATTTTGAACCTTCAAAAGTACGAAATTTAGGTCCACTCTTGCAACGTTCACGGCCGAAGGAAGAGACTTAGATCAAATCTGACTACGGATTCTAAAAGATAAAATGTGTGCCTATTCAATGGTTTCCAGCTAAAAGTGGTGCGCAAATATTTTTTGGTCCAAAAAGGCCACCGAAAATGGTCTATTTTTAACTCCAAATTTTAGCGACATGATCACAAAAGTTTTGGAAAGTCAGGAAACCATTGAACGCGCCTCTCTATCACCTTTCCAAATCTGCCTTCCGATTTGTTCTGCTGTTCGCACTTTTTGAGAGAACGTTGCAAGAAAACATGACGACTTCGCCGTTCTTTTCCTCCTTTTGAATTTGGCGGTCGTCTGGCGGCGCTCTGGAAGGTGGCGCGGTGGCAGGTATTGGAACTCCGTGCAGGCCGGTCGGTGCGGCGCGACGCATTTATGATTGACAGCTGACCTGCAGCCGGGCATTGTCTGCGCCGCCTCCCCCCTCCCCCGCTCCCCCCGCGCTAAGCCGGAGCTGCAGACGAGGACCTGCCCAGCGAGCCGGGCCGCCTCGGAGTCCGATCCAGCCAGGCCACGAACGAGCTCCCCACGATTTGAACGCGTGGCACTGGCCAGAATTTGGCGAAAAGGGCCGCGTTAGGGGAAATGGGCGTCACATTTCATCTAAGCTGTCAGATGCGAGGATTTAAAGGTCGTAGGGGTAATTTTAACTCCGATTGCAATTCGTTGTTGAACTGGTATCAAAATGACCGGAAAAGGAAAAGGAAATTGTTAGTACCCAACCGCCACAACTCAGAACTCACATTCAAATTTTAAATTTTGAAACTGGTGCGCGTCGGACTCCAGGGTGAGCCGCGCGCCTTGCCAGTCGGCCGCTGCTTCCCCCTCCATGCCCGCCTCGGCCGTCTCGCTTGCACTGTGCGGGTGAGACAGAGACGGACAATGACATCTGTTAGAGCGCACGACGTGGCCCGGGCTGCACCGGCCGCGCCGCACTGTCGCCGCACTGTCTGGCCATCGACACTGTCAAAACGCACCGCGCTGTCCGTCACTGGCCAGAATGCACGGCAGGTATAGGGCTTTCCACCCAGAACTAGGACCTTTTTATTTTTTGGAAGTACCTGACTGTGGTGCCATCTCTCGGGAAAAGGCTACACTATCTGAACGAAAATGCATGGAGTATTCGCGAAAAAGACTCTCTGTCAATACACGAAATAAGTTCCTTTAGCCGTAGCCGGGGACCGGTAGGGGGGCAAGCGCCTTAACGCCCGCGTGTATCGGCCCGCCCCACAGGGATCACGGTTCGAATCCCCATCAAAGTGTTGCGGATTTTTTTTTTTTGCTTCTGAGGCGGTGATTTCATTATTTGAAGGTGGAAATGAGGAAGCGAGGCGGTGGGGGTGGGGGGACTGGTAGAAGGGAAGGGGGAGGGGGGAGGGGGGCACAAGGGCCCTCTCGAGGCCCGCACTGCTGCACACCCATTAAGGCCGGGCTTTCACTGATTTGTATGGGACAAGGCATCTGTCCTCTTTCGAGCCAGGAGACCGGTTGAAAGGAATATATACCCAGGTAGAATGGGGGAGGGAGGGGGAGGGAGGTGGGGCGCAAATCGGAGGGAGAGAGGCAGGCAGATAGATAGGTAGATAGAGAGGAGAATATCGCTGTGGAATGGCTGGGCCCATGCACCGTGTGCATCACACGTGTCTGCTCGTTGTTTAGATGTTTTTTTGTTGTTTTTTTTGTCTTTTTGAGGACAGAGGAAAGAGAACTCCGCCGAAAAACGCGGGTCGGATTGGTACGTGTCCGTCCTTGCAGAAACACGCTCACACGCTCTCTCTCTCTCACACACACACACACACACACACACACACACGCGCGCGCGCGCGCAGACGAAACAAAACAGGGACGCAACAGCAAGGTGTCTGTGGCGAAGGGGGGAACACAAAAGGACTGTTGCAGGACGGGGGAGAGGCGGTGCAGGCTCGATGCGCTTTGTGTCATCCTCGCGACAAAAGAAACACGGACTGGCCCACGTCTGCCCGTCCGTCCTTCTAGCCGTCTGTCCGTCCGTCTGTCTGTCCGTCCGTCTGTCTGTCTGTCTGTCTGTCTGTCTGTCTGTCTGTCTGTCTGTCTGTCTGTTTGTCTGTTTGTCTGTCTGTCTGTCTGTCTGTCTGTCTGTCTGTCTGTCTGTCCGTCCATCCGTCCGTCTGTCCGTCCGTCCGTCTGTCTGTCTGTCTGTCTTCTGTCTGTCTGTCTGTCTGTGTGTCTGTCTTTACTATGTTAATGTTTCTATCTGTAAGTGCCTTGTTTAAGTTTTTCTTAATAAATACGAATTGAATTGAATTTGAATTGTCTGTCTGTCTGTCTGTCGCTCTGTGTGTCCGAGTGTCCGCGCGGGCATGCCGGGTTAGACCCCGGGCGACAACCCGACCCAGCCATGCAGCCGGGCACCCGCACATGTCATCTAAAACTAACTGCCTTTTTGTTAACCGGGAAAATATACTTGCACTGAGTACATTCACCTGGGACATTCAGGAGAATTTACTTGTACGCTTTTTTTGTGGACAGACAGACAGACAGAACAGACAGACAGACAGACAGACAGACAGACAGACAGACAGATAGGCAGACAGACTCACACACTTCAGGCAGGGTGGTGTTACATCGTGAAAATGTTTTTTCTTTCTATTTTTTTGTGCAGTAGGCACTCTATCTACCCTGCTCCAGATGTACTATGCCGATTGAGCGATTCACACCTTGTATCGCCCAGGTACGCGACTCGGCCGGGAGGCTCGAAAAGGGGGCCGATAAGGAGAGAGAGAGAGAGAGAGAAAGAGAGAGAGAGGAGGGGAGGGGCGCCCAACTTCCCGGAGCGTTCCCCAGAGGGCCGTCCACCCCCGCCAGCCTCCGCCAGCCCCCACCAGCCACTTCCCCGCTGCTGGGCCCAATATACCCATCCGTACCCGAGTGCCCGAGGTATGACGCCGATCCAGTATCCACCTCGGCCGGTCTTAACAGTGATGCAGGGACGGCTTAGTTTCCCCCGACTGTCTTTCTCAGTTGGTCTCCATGTTTGGTACGCGGCCGAGTTCTTGTCAATGTTCAAACAAAAGTTTCGTAACCGATGTGAACAGTGAAACTTGGTGTTGGTGGTGCTAGTACGCCTGCGGGCCTCGGCGTAGGCCAGCCCGCCGCGCAGCCGTGCGACGTGCTGGGGCGCAGTCTGCCTACCTGCCGGGCGGCCTCGAGCCTCGTCTCGTCCTCCACCCCGCCTCTCTGTGACTGCACGCCCACTCTCCCGCACTGTCTCTCTCGCACTGAGGGGCGGTCCGGAGGGGCGCGAGCGAGACGGAGCGACAAAGCAGTGTCCGGAATGGGCCTGCTGGTGCTGGTAGGCTTTCCCACGCACCGCGCGCAACGCCCGCGTCCCGAGGGGGGCAAGTTGACCATGCGGACGGCCAGCGGGACCTTGCCCCGCCCCGCCCCGCCCCGCCCCGCCCCGCCCCGCCCCGCCGAGCCCCGCCCCGCCAGTGTCATTGAAAGTCGTTCGAACCCAAGGCTTTGTTCGCACCCTCCCCGCCAGCGCCACTGCATCCCTCACCAGGGACGGGGCTGGGCAGCGCGGGGACCAAACTTTTCAAACTCTCCCGCGCGCGCACGCGCCTGGAAACGGTTTCCGCGTCCGTGCGCGCATCGCCCCGCCCCGCCCCGCCCGCCCCGCCCCGCCCCGCCCCGCCCCCCCCCGCCCGGCAGGCCGACCACCACGCGGAGCGCAATCGCGACGTCGCTCGCAGAAATCAGCGGCGCGCTGAGTGTACCTCAGCGTACCCGCGGCCGAGAGCACTGGAGCAACCACCTTCACCTCTCAGTCGCGGGTTCAAAACCCCTCCAACTCACTCTGTTTTTTTCATCTCATTACCCGCCAGTTTTTACCAACGTCATTTTTTCAATCACTGCGCAGTCACACTTTTTTTTGTTTGTAGTTTTTGTTGGTGTTTCTGGCAGGCCGCTCAAGAAGTTATGCCGGGCGGGGCCCGGCGGGGCCCGGCGGGGCGAGGTACCTCACTCACTCAGGCCGAGGGCCGAGGGGACGGAGCGAGCCTCCGCCGGTCCGACGTCCGACGGAACGGTGGCAAAGAAGAGAGTCAAACTGAGTGAGCAACTTTTTAAAGCCGCGAGCCTTTCGGAGCGCTGCGGCTAGAGATGTATTCAAAGGGAGCCGGGGCCCAGCGTGCTTTGCGGCCGGGGAGGGGAAGGGGGAGGGATTTACGCCTCGCACAGTGGGCCAGAAGACCGGCGGAGGCGGCCAAAATTCTAGACGCGTTTTGAGCTCCAGAGTCGCTAACTGGGACTCGAACCAACCGTGCGACCCCACCAATGGATCGCTCTCCGAACGCGGAATCCATTGGTGGGGTCACACAATCGGTTCGAGTCCTTCTAAGTGCCTGTAGAGCTCAAAACGCGTGAAGAATTCTCGCCGCCTCCACCGGTCTTCTGGCAAATTCACTGTGCCTCGCCGAAAGCCTACCCACACCGTGCTAACACAAGAAGGGCCCGAAATGAGAGGTACCCGGCAATTCCACAAAGTTTGTTAACGCGCCAAACTCGGAAAAAAGTCGATCGAACGGTGGGAGCACTACCACGGGCACGTATGAGCAGACACAATGCGCGCGCGCGCGCGCACACACGCAAACACACACACACACACACACACACACACACAAAAACACACCCTTATACATACACACACACACACACACACACACGAAAAACGTGGTTCACCCCTTTTAAACACACTTTCCCGATACCCCCACACCGTTTCTCTTCTGATATGGGAGTAAGTTATGAAGACCGGGGAGGAGGCTGGGCAAGCAGGGCAGGCAGGGCAGGCTGGGGGAGGGACCTGGGTTACGGGATTGTGTCCTCCCTCACAGTGGCCTCGTTCCCGAGGGAGCATTTAGATAGACCCTTTTTATGTAGAGGGGCCAGGGGCAGGGCACGGCACGGCACGGCACGGCACGGCACGGCACGGCACGGCACGGCGGTCCGACCTTTTCACTGTTGACGTGGAAACGGAGCCACCGACTCGCCGACGGACGGGCGGGCTGCCTGAGACGCGGGCAGCAGACTGATTCCGAGGGTCATCGCTCTGTCTCTCTCGCACTCGTGGGGCGTCCCGCGAAGGTGTGAGAGAGAGAGAGAGAGAGAGAGAGAGAGAGAGAGAGAGAGAGAGAGGACTCTCGGCATCAGTCTGCAGCAGGTCGAGCGAGGCATGCCCCGGCACAGCGACAGAGCAGCTCCGGGATGGGACACGTCTGCTGCTATGCTCAGCCAATTAGCATGTCTCATTCGGCACACGGGAAGACGGACAGACGGCCAGACAGACAGGCAGCCAGGCAGGCAGGCAGGCAGCCAGACCCGTTACACACATATACACACCACAGATGCAGAGATAGGAGGGAGAGACAGGGAGGGAGAGAGAGAGAGGGGGGGGGAGAGAGGGAGAGAGAGCCGCAAGAATTTCCGATTTTCGATTGGCCGGCCCGCTGCAGCGGCTGGCCCGTCGCAGCGGCGAAAGAGGATGGCCCCGTGGGGGCCACAAGGTTCCCCGGCGCGAGGCGGCGCCCCCTCCCCCCCCCCAACCCCTCACCGGGCCACGTTCATTACTCTCTATGAATCTGCCTTGTTGTTGGGAAGAAACCCGACCGGGCGCTGTCACTGAGACTGACTGCGCAACAACCGCGCACCGACCAAAAATAAATCGCAAGCCGGTATTTGAACCGGGGTCCACTGACTCTGCGCCCCCTAGGAAAGACACTTAGAGCGCTCCCACAGCGCGCTTTGCGGCGAAAGGCGGGGCGGACGACACAGAACACACAGTTATTGTGACAAAAAGTGAGTCAAATGTCGCCGTCAGCCACTCGGGCCCTCCGGCCGCCATCCAGGCCACTGTAGGGCACTCCGACGAGAGGGCCGCGGCACTGTAGGGCATCCCAGGCATGCCAGCGACACCAATGACGTCATAAGTCTGTCCGTTTTCAAAACGGCCTTCCCTTTTCCCAGTTTTATCTTGGCAATCTGGCTGCGTGGCGAGCCGTGCGCGGCCGTGGCCGAGACTGGTGCCGCTCATCTCCTCTCTCTCTCTCTCCTCTCTCTCTCTCTCTCTCTCTCTCTCTCTCTCTCTCTCTCTCTCTCTCCTTTGTCTCGTCTTCCTCTTGCCTCTCAACACCACCAAGTACGACATCAGCATGTGGAGTGTGCGTGGCCCTCTGTGTGTGTGTTTGTGTGTGAGTGTGTGTCTTTGTGTCTGTGTATCTGACCACTTTCGGTCAACTTCCACGACCAACTTTGCATCCAGTTAGCAAAAATTGCATTGGAAGGATGTTTCGGCGGTGTTCCGGGCAAACTTCCTGTTGTGCGCTGAATCCTCTTTCACCTCTCGCTTTCCCGACTTCTCCCACTCTCCCTCTCCCCCCCCCCTACTCTCTCTCTCTCTTTCTCTCTCTCTCCCTTATCCCACGCGTCGTTCCGGCAAACGGCCGCGCTGTTTGAACCCCATCTCATTTTGATCCATCTAAGCGGGCCGGCTTAGGTCCGCGCTGCCCGGCGCTGCCCTTGAGGTCCTGGCTAGGATCCTCGCTAGGATCGTCGAGGACACTGGAAGTGCCTGCGTGCTTCCTGCCCATCCCAGCGCCGGCCCCGTTTTGCGGAACGTCAACAACATTTTTCTTATATTTTTCAAAAAGATTTATGTTGTTTAATAAAGTTTCGGTAAAAATGGATCCTGTTCATTTTTTTCAGGTAGCGTAGCAAGTCGAAGGCGATTTCCTGAGAAAACCAGGAACCTTTTCTGCCGTGTTAAAAGGTCCTTTCTGTTCCGAATTCTGAATAAAGTTTCTTTTTGCTTGTTATATAGTTCAACAAAAGTCTTCGTTCGTACGTGTTTTTCAATGGTTTGATTGGTTTGATTGAAACTTATCCTGGTTTTGGCTGGCTGTGCCGGGCCTCACTCCACAGAGGCACCACTCACCTGAAACAAGAAAAAAAATGCAGATCGTCAGTCGCCATCAGTGTGAAAGGGTCCGAGACGGACAAAAGGGCGGCCAACCCATTTCGTATTGCGATACGCGCTCGTTAAAGATTCACATTGGGATTCGTATCTGGATTTGTCTGATTGGAGTCAGCCCGGGCAGCGACTGCGTGCGGCCTCGCAAATACCTCTTTCTGCGCGGCTCTGCCCGCCGCCGCGCGCTATGAAATTGCCAGCAACGCGGCGGCAGGCGGCTTCCCAAACAGACAGCTTTGACTGACGTGTGGGCCGCTTCTCGGAAGCCAGGCCTCCCCGCCACGACAGACATTAACACGCCCGCCTGCCGAGGCACTCGAGCGAGCGATGCCCGAAAGAAATCCTGTCTGGCACACCGCACTTTGGATTCGCCAGAAGAGTCGCTAAATGGGGCTCGAACCGGACGTGTGACCCCACCGATGGAATGATCTCGGATCGAGGAATCCATTGGTGGGGTCACACGTTCGGTTCGAGTCCTGTTTAGCGACTCAGCAGTTCAAAACGCGCCGCCTGCGCCAAGAAACGAGAGAACTGAGTTAAGGCGGGACTCGAACCGAAGGGCCCCGCCTCACAGGCGAGTGAGCGGACCGCTCGGCCTCCGGGACACGGTTATTCGACAGCAGCGCGCTGCGTGTTTTTGCCCGCCTTACGTTAAATGCGTGCCCGCTTATTCTAATGAGCGCCAGGTTGGTGCTTGTTGGTCTGCTAATGCGGAGAACCGGCCACGCCGCCCTACACTGCAAACAACGAACCCAGCCCCCTCGAAAAAAAAAGAGACGAAACGAACAGACACAACGCTGGAAAAGACATTTTTCAGAAGCAGCGGCCATTTTTGTCGCAGTGTCACAATATCACAGCATTTACGGCTCGTAAAAGAAAAGCACGGGAGTGTCTGTCTGTCTGTCTGTCTGTCTGTCTGTCCGTCCGTCCGTCTGTCTGTCTGTCCGTCCGTCTGCCTTGCCGGTCCAGCAAAAAGCACCGCCGATATGCATGCCGGCGATGGCAAAACAGGGCAACTAGGTGGGCGTTCCGTATCGTAAACCCGCGGGGGGCGGACCAGCAACAGTGTTGGGGCAGGGCGAAGCATGGCCAAGCAAAGTGGAGAGAGAGAGAGAGAGAGAGAGAGAGAGAGAGAGAGAGAGAGAGAGAGAGAGGAGAGAGATAGACTGCCAGACAGCAGAGACAGACAGACAGACACAGACAGACAGACAGACAGACAGACAGACAGACAGGCAGACAGAAAGACAGACAGACAGACAGACAGACAGAGGCTGCCTACTTAGTCTAGATGACTTTCTCGAGGCCAAAGACCAGCAACCTGGAGATAAGCAACATTGGCATATCGATGAAAATGACGTTCGATTGGTGGCAACACTGGAGGCGGTAGCTTGAAAGCGGTCAGAGCGCTGAGCGCCCGGCTGGGTAGGCCGCTTGGAAGCAGGCCTGCGTGGCGGGCTGGCCTACCCGCCGCGCTGCAGGCGGACTGACTGGGCACGGGCCGGAACGATGCGTTGGATAAGGAGAGAGAGAGAGAGAGAGAGAGAGAGAGAGAGAGAGAGAGAGAGAGAGAGAGAGAGAGAGAGAGAGCGAGAGGAGAGGAGAGGAGAGGAGAGAGAGAGAGAGAGAGAGAGAGAGAGAGAGAGAGGAGAGGAGAGAGAGGAGAGAGAGAGAGAGAGAGAGAGAGAGAGAGAGGTAGAGAGAGAGGGAGAGAGAGAGAGAGAGGAGAGAGAGAGAGAGAAGAGAGGGAGAGAGAGAGAGAGAGAGAGAGAGAGAGAGAGAGACGCCTTCGCATTCCAGACGGGGCGAGGATGGTGCAAGGAGGGTGGCTCCGACCGAGGCTGGACGCTGCCCCGCTGGTGGAGTCTTCGGCCTGCAGAGGCGGCCTGGCCGGCCGGCCGGAGCCAGTGTGTCGGACAGGGCTCCAGTAAATCCAGGGCAGTCCATCGTCGCCGCGACAGCCAGCCCAGCCCTTCCAGTGGCCCTCCGAATCCCCTTTTCCCTTGCTCGCTTGCAACACTGGGCTGCACCAGCGACCGGACCGCCTCGGACTGTCTCGCTCGCACTGACGGGGCGTTCCACGCGGGAGCGAGAGAGACAGCCAGCCAGCAGGTCTGCAGGCCGGCAAATCAATTTGTCGACGCGCGTTGCTTGTTAGGCCCGGTCCGGTCGACACGACGCCCGGCCGACGCCCGGCCGACGCCCGGCCGAAGACAGGGAAAATAAAGAACGGGGCGAACGAGGCAACGCGCAGTGGGCCAGAAGACCGGTGGAGGCGGCCAATCTCCCGGACGCGTTTTGAGCTCCAGAGTCGCTGAATGGGACTCGAACCGAACGTGTGACCCCACCAATGGAGTGCTCTCCGAACGAGGAATCCATTGCTGGGGTCACACGTACGGTTCAAGTCGCATTTAGCGACTCTGGAGCTCAAAACGCGTCTAGATTTTTGGCCGCCTGCACCGGTCTTCTGGCCCACTGTGCGGGGAGGGACGCCGAGAGGAACGGTCGGAGAATGGCGGAGACGCAAAAGAGATACTGTAGCGGAGAAATGACAGGCTGCAAACGTGCAATTACGTCTCTGGAGCCGTTGGAGCCGTCTCGGGGCAAACAAGCGCCCCCCCACCTCTCTCTCTCTCTCTCTCTCTCTCTCTCCCTCTCTCTCTCTCTCTCTCTCTCCGACGTCACCCCCATCCCGCCGCCAAGCTGACTGGGCTCTTAGCCGAGGCCGGGGTGACGACCAGCGGCCTGATTCCGAAGATTCGCCTCGTCTCTCCGTCTCTGTCGCACTCACGGAGCGTCCCGTAGTGGCGCGAGAGAGACAGATACTCGACAGAACGACCGGTACGCCCTCCCGTTGATCCCTGTTCGCCTGTCCGCGCCCTCCTGCGTCTTTGCGGCCGACAAGTCAGTTCACTTTTGCTGCTGAGAAAAAAAAAAAAACCTGCGGGATCTACGCTTTGGAAGGCACAAACCGCCGAGACCGAAAGTGGCCTAGAATTAGAGCAGGTGCGTGGCAGCAGTGACTGGCCGGCCGAATATACGGCCCATTTACAGACAGCCCCGCGGCCTAATCCCTGGGGCAAAGCACGGGGCGGGGGGGGGCGGGGCGGGGAGGGGCGGGGAGGGGCGGGGCGGGGCGGGGCGGGGTGGCGCTTGACAGGCAGACAATAGCGTCCGCATTTATCCGTGTTTAGCATGCAGTTACAGGCCCCGCTGCAATCGACATTGTGTCACGGCCGGCTTAGGGCTGCAACCGGCTTACAGGCCTCCACCTTAACGCAAACACTGCGCCCCGCCGCCCCCGCGCACAGTGGGCCAGAAGGCCGGTGGAGGCGGCCAAAACCCTAGACGCGTTTTGAGCTGCAGAGTCGCTAAATGGGACTGGAACCGAACGTGTGACCCCACCGATGGATTGCTCTCCGAACGAGGAATCCATTGGTGGGGTCACACGTTCGGTTCGAGGCCTGTTCAGCGACTTTGCAGCTCAAAACGCGTCTAGAGTTTAGTCCGCCTCCACCGGCCGTCTGGCCCACTTAGGGATGCTAAATTACCGGTAAAATTCAACGTTACGTAAAAAACGGTAATTTACCGTAATTTACCGTAAAATTGGTAATTTTCGGTAAAGTTCGAGTTTTTGGCTGATTTATCAAATATTCATGTTTTCCAATGTATTTAAAGTGTAAAAAGGGGATATTTTTATTGATATGACAGTAAATCGACAAAATTTACAAATCAGCGGATAGGGTCAATATTTATTAACTGATCGACCAATTTCAATTTTATAAGAAACCCACTGAGATTCCAAACGCTATGGGTATATCACGTATGGTGCAATGCACTGAGATATCGCACCATACGTGCAATGCCATAGCCATATGCATGGTAATGGGAAAGCAATGCAAAAGCATTGCACAAATTGACGCTATACTTAAAGCGTTTGGATTCTCAGTGCCGTCGTACACAAAGATCGACGAGCAAAGCAGCGGTGTATTCCCCTTCAGCAGGCACAGCTTTCTTGCTAGCTAGCCAAAGCTCCTATGTGGACTGTTGCACGGTGGTGAAGGGCGGTCAGTTTGAATCCGTTACGATGATAATATGTTACACTTTGCATCTATTTGAGTCCCGAGTTCATTTAATTTACGAAAACAACTATATGGCCAAAAATTGAATTTTACCGTTAATTACCGGATTTTCGACGTCGCGGTAAATTACGGTAAATTACCGTTATTTACCGGTAATTACCGGTAATATTACCGTCCTTCGCATCCCTAGGCCCACTGTGCCACCCCGTGCACTCTGCACAATCACTTCGAGGCCAAACCGCTAGGTGGCCCCGCAAAGTCCCCCAGCAGCGCCTTGGCCGGGCCCCTCCTAGCCTCGCCCAGGCCAGCGCCTTTGCCTCGCCTCGCCTCGCCCAGCGGCAACCCCGGCCGGGCATGACTTCACGCCCGGCCTCGGTAAGCCCACTGTAAACAGCGTTGATAATCCAGGGGACCTCCTTCCCCACCTTCTTCTTCTCCTTCTTCTTCCCCTTTAAGCTGTGAGGCGCGTCCCCGCAGCGCGACCGAGCCAAAGGAAGTCATATCAGGCGGGCCGCCTGACGAAAGCACCTCACCTCCAACCGGGCGTACCTCCGCCACCCAACACTCTTCACAAGTTCCACACTGGGGGATTTTTGAAAGAGTACGGTGGCCACTCGGTGACCGCGAGGCACGCTGCAGTTGACGCCCGCTGACTCGGCTCGCCTCGCTGCCTGCCCACAGCCCACACTGCTAGCGGGGCCTTGCGCACAGTGGGCCAGAAGACCGGTGGAGGCGGACAGCGGTCTAGACGCGTTTTGAGCTGCAGAGTCGCTAAACGGGCCTTGAACCGAACGCGTGACCCCACCAATGGATTCCTCGTTCGGAGAGCAATCCATCGGTGGGGTCACACGTTTGGTTCGAGTCCCATTTAGTGACTCCGGAGCTCAAAGCGCGTCCGGGAGTTTGTCCGCCTCCACCGGTCTTCTGGCCCACTGTGCGGGGAGGCCGGGCGAGGCGGCGCTGTCCTTTTTCATCCCAGCCCCCGAAATGAGCGCCACACTCAGATAGAATCTGCGTGTACGACGCGAGGGCATTAAGATGCTATCGGGGACGTCACTCCCCCACGCTTAACCCGCCGGACCGCCGTCTCACAGTGGTTCAGAAACGGAAAAAGCTGTGCAAAAGAGATTGTTGGCAGGCCGTTTAAGATATTGGTATGAAAACTTCACCCCAGGGGTTTTTGGGGTAGCTGAATTCATTTCTGGCGTTGTTTTGAACCATTGACGTAACGCTTATTCACTAGCGTTACTTTTTATTTTTATTTATTTATTTATTTTTTTTTTTTTTTTTGGGGGGGGGTGCTGTATGTGTACTGTACTTGTACGTTTTCGGGGTCGCTGAATCTATTCGTGACGTTACTTTGGACCACAGACGTAACGTTTAATTACTAGCGTCACTTAGTTTCAATTTCAGTTTTAAAAGCTGTGTTTACACTTTGCTCATACGTTTCTGGGGTCACTGAATTCATTTCCGATGTTATTTCAAATCGTAGACGTGCCCCTTTCATACAAAAGTAGCTTGTATTTGTGCATCACCTTGTGTTTCATTATTTTGGAAAAGGTTTAAGATATTATCAAAAGAGACATCAGTCAGTATAATCCATTTCATCGGCCCGTTTTGAGGCCGGATATGCAGGTATATGCAAAAACGGCGCAGTGCGCTCGAAAGCTGACATGATAAGCTTTAATATGAGCCCAAGATCTCCAGGTTCCGACAGGTTCCACACAAGTTACAGGCAAATCTTTTCCAAAAGTGGTCAAAAAAACCGTGATTTGCATTGACACAAAAGAAAGAGATTTAACACGGAACGGAATGAGTGAGCGCAAATCTGAAGGCACCGTTGAAAAGAGGAGAGTTTGGACTACCTTGCTGCATGTTTAGATTTTAACCAGCCTGTCATGTTCGTCAAGGAGCGGCCGCCAAAAGAGCGGAACACTTCGGCCGCTCCACTCGCTTCGCGCGCGTAGCGCCGAAGCGGAAACGGGCACGCTTGTCCTGGCGAGTGCGTGGGGTACCAGGGCAAAACAAACTCGGCTTTGGGCCCTCCTGACATCCCTCTTACCCATTGCAAAGTCGTTTTCGGCTAATCGCAAAGTTGAAAAAAGGACTTTTGCACAGCTTTTTCCGTTTCTGAACCACTGTGCGTCTCCCTGCGTCTCCCCCACAGGCCCACAGTGGGCCAGAAGACCGGTGGAGGCGGCCACACTCCCGGACGCGTTTTGAGCTCCAGAGTCGCTGAATGGGACTCGAACCAGACGTGTGACCCCACCAATGGATTCTTCTCCGGACGAGGAATCCATTGGTGGGGTCACACGTTCGGTTCGAGTCCCATTTAGCGACTGTCTCGTAAGTGTGGTTTTCAGAAAGTGGTTCGCGCCTTGTTTTTCGTCCCCTCGCAAGAGAATATAAAAAACAGTTGAGCCATTCTAGTGATTGCGCGAAGTGAGCTGGCAATGCCGGGCACTCCTTGCAGTGGCGGGGTGGGGCGGGCGGGGCGGGGCGGGGGCGGGGCGGGGCGGGGCGGGGCGGGGCGGGGCGCCTACACGTCAAGGCACACCGTGCGCCACGCGCCGCCACGCACAGACCAGCCCGCTGTGATGGATCGGGTGACAACGACTCACTGCGAACGGGCTGTGCAGGATGGGTGGGAGGCGGGGTGCGAGGGGGAGTGCGGGTGGGACGCGGAGGGGCTGCGTGGAAAACAGAGAGGGCGAGTGGAAGACGCCAGGTCCGCCAGGCAGGCTGTCCTCCACCGCCAAAATATGTCCTCTTAATTCCGCTTCCGCTTCATCTGGAGATTGCCAGTGTGGTGGCCCTCCTCCGCCCTGCGGGTTGCTTTCGCTATCAACGTCGCCCTGGCTCTCTCGCACCCCAACGGAACGCCCCGCGAGTGCGAGAGAGCGACCTGCAGTCTCAAACTCGCTGAAGAAGACACTTCCGCGCCGTGGCGGCCATCAGTGCAGACGGACCAATGCGGTGCCCCGGCACGGCCCGCCGCCCCGCCGCCCTGACGACAAGTTGAATGTTTTTATGCAGGAGATGGATTGACGGAAAGACGGGAAGGTGAATAGCAAATTCTTGCCCCTTTCCCCCATCGACCCCCTGCAGTGCTCTGGCGTTCTGGACCATCAACTACGGGCGTCTCTTTTTCAGACGGACCGGGCGTGTGCTCTCTCTCTCTCTCTCTCTCTCTCTCTCTCTCTCTCTCTCTCTCTCTCTCTCTCTCTCTCTCTCTCTCTCTCTCTCTCTCTCTCTCTCTCTCTCGCACACACACACACGCACGCACGCGCGCGCATGGACAAACAAGCAAACAAACAAATATATAC
This sequence comes from Thrips palmi, assembly GCF_012932325.1. Classification (NCBI taxonomy): domain Eukaryota; kingdom Metazoa; phylum Arthropoda; class Insecta; order Thysanoptera; family Thripidae; genus Thrips; species Thrips palmi. The sequence goes on along the minus strand of NW_023144630.1, from coordinate 5,898,501 downwards.
GGAGAGAAAGTTAGAGAGAGGCTCACGCTCAAGTTAACAAAAAAAATCTCATTCAACGAACGTTAATGAAAGCAGATGATCCGACGCGTTTCACAACTGCTGTGATAGCCGAGAGGTTAGAGACGTGGGATCGAGTTACCGCAGGCGGGCGTTCGAATACCAGCGTCACATACGTTTTTTCGACTTACTATCCTAAGGGTGGTGGTTCGAGGCCATCCGAGCGGAGCCGTGTGCAACAGACCCACATGCCGGAGGTTCGACTCCTAACAAATATTTCCATTTAATTTTACTGCCTCACCCAGTGCGGTTGAAACCCGTGAACGTGAGCCCACTCCGTGCGTGGGACGTGGTGGTCCAGGGAGTAGAGGCGTCGGTTCCCAATGTTAGGGTCGGCGGTTCGACTCCCCCAACTTCTTGCGAAATTTTGACCGGGTCGGTCGAGTCCTGTTGCGTCAAGAACCCACCTCACGCCGGTCCCCTCATCATGGGCCGTCGTGGCCGAGAGCGTAAAGTCGTGTGATCCCGGTGGCGGGGTCCGGGGATCGAATCTCATCATTTCATTACATTTTTCGACTGCCTTCCTCCCACTGCAACTCAAACCCGTCGTCCAACACGCTGCCAGACGTACAAGCGTGATAGCGTAGTGGTCAGAGTCACATTCACCTGGCCACTTCGCTGTGGGTGTCTAAAAAGCAATCCGCTTCGGCGGGTTGGCCTCGGCACTGGAGCGATGGCGTATTTGATCCATCAATCCAGACCACCCGGTGTGTGGTTGCGGGTGGTGCCTCCTCGATTCGTCGGGGAGGCGATGATAAGTCCTTTGAAGCTGGCCTAAAACGCTGTATGTTCGGTACGGGAGCGCCGGACAGTGGGGGTACCATGGGGTACACAACCAACCCTACGAAAACAAGAAGCTCCCACCAAACCTCTTCTCTGTCTGAGTCTCTCTCTGTCTCTCTGTCGTCTCACTCTACGTCCCGCCCCTCTAAGAGCTTCACACTGGGTGCTCCGACCCAGCTGTCTGAGCTTTGGGGTCCTACTGGGTCCCCCGGCGAACGCTTGGGTCGCTGACGGGATTAACCCCAGGTACCTGATAGCACCGGTTCCCATCCCGAACACCGAAGTAAAGCAGGAGGCCTCCCCATTAAGACTGGGGAGGGGGTGTAGAGTTCAAAATTTTTTCTTTTCCCTTTCAAATTTCTCAGTCAATACTCGTTCGGTTTCCTTATACGTTCGGTTCGAGTCATGTTTGGCAACTCTGGAGCTGAAAACCTGTCCGGGATTTTGGCCGCCTCCACCGGTCTTCTGGCCCACTGTGTACCGCCAAATACTTGTAGGCGTAAGAGGCTGCCGCCCTGGGCCTAACGAAATTATCGCAGGTTTCGCCACAGCCCTTAATGTGTGCTGAGGGCCGAGCGCACTACACGACGCGGAACAGCGGAGCGCCAAGATTCATTTTCTGATTCACTTAGCTGCGGTCGTTGTAAACTTGGGGCCTCTAAAATCCGAAGCGCCGTCGCGTCGTCCGTCGCAGGGAGGGTCACGCGGCCTGACCCGCGGGACGAAGAAAAAAGGGGGAGGGGGAGCCGCAGTCTCCGGTGGGTCTGGCTCCTCAACTTTTCATCAACTGAAGTGACGGGGCTTAGACCCCACACCCCGCCCCGCCTGCCCGCCGCCCCGCCGTGGCCCCCGGCTGTGTTCGCGCCTCTCGGCGCTGGCAAAGCAAAGCTCAAGGCTGAATGCGTCGTTTACCACGGTGTTGACCCACGCCCCTTTCTTCGCCTCGTCCGCAGGGGGTCCACACGCACCGCGGGACGAAGGAGGAAGGAAGGAATAAAAAGGACTTCCAGGGAGTGTGTTGGGTTCGAACCCGCGGCGCGCTCAGGCCTCGCACAGTGGGCCAGAAGACCGGTGGAGGCGGTCGAAACTTCAAAAGTGTTTCGAGCTCCAGAGTTGCTATGGGACACGAATCGAACGTGTGACCCCACCAATGGAT
>NW_023144630.1:5881505-5891505 GCF_012932325.1 Thrips palmi | reverse complement strand
GAAAGAATAGAGTGGGTGTATATGTGTTGGTTCATGTTGGTGTTGGTGTTTGATGGTGGGGGTGGGGGCAGGTGTGTGTGTGTGTGTGTGTTCTTTCCTGTTAGTGTGTGTGTTGTTGTTGTCACTCGGTGCCACAAGGCACAAGCGTTCCATTTTTAATCGCGGCATTTCATTCTCACTGTGTGGCCGGACCGGCGGGGACCGGCGGGGACCGTCCGGACGGGGTCGAGTCCCTGCCCTGTAAACACGCTTCTTTTTCAGGCCGGAATTGCTGCGCCCCTCGAGCGGGCACCCGCTGTTCGGTCGCCCCGCCGCCAAGGCGGGGCGGGGCGGGGCGGGGCGGGGCGGGGCGGGGCGGGGCGGGGCGGGGCGGGGCGGGGCGGGGGGGCGGGTGCCTCGCAAGGAGGGCGTGCCGCGACACTCCTCAAAGGGGCGGAAACCACCACTGACACAAAGCGCAAAAATTACATTTTTTTTAAATCTAAGAAACGGCGCAGGTCTCCTAAATTTCCGCGTTTCAAGGCAAAACTCGATACCCCGCGGAGAAATTGCTCTCCTCGTTCAGGTCACTCGTTCGGTTCGAGTCCCATTTAGCGACTCTGGAGCTCAAAACGCGTCCGGGATTTTGGCCGCCTGCACCGGTCTGCTGGCCCACTGCGCGGCAGGGCAGCACCTCACGGCAAATTGTGGGGTTTTGCCTACCTTTCCAAGCTGGGCCGTTCGCCTGTCTCTCTCGCACCCCTGCGGGGCGCCGCGTGTGTGCGACAGAGCCAGAGTGACGAAGCGGGCCCTTTCAGTGTAGCTGCAGTCGCGTGGCGACGACGGTTGGAACAATAATGCCGGCCATTGTGCGCGTCGCCGCGCGTTGCGGTGCGGGCCGCAAACACTGGCGAAGATGGCGTCGGCGACGGCGGGGTATAAATTGAAGGGGGGGCGGTATTGCGAATTGAAACCCATGTCATGGTTGTGTAATGGACTGGGCCTGTAGGGACCGGGGCTGCGGGGGCGGCCTGGGCGCCGGGGCGCGGAACAGTGCAGCATGTGTGGTGTGGATCGGAATTATTTCATTTGGAAGCAGAGTCGCAATGGTGTGCCCCACGGCGCCCCGCGGCGCAGCGCGGCCGGGCCGAGCCAAGCCCGGCCAAGCCTGGCGGGGGCCGTCGCTAAGCCCCCTGCGTCGCCATGGCAACGCGGCGGCAGCCGCGGCAAAATTCTCGCCAACACTTGGGAAATCTGCCTGCAACTTGAAATCATTTCCGCCGTTCTATTTTATTTGCTGGGGATTTTTACCTTCCTTTTCTTTTCAACTATCTATTTTCTTGAAAATTTTTCAGTTTTCCTTAATTTTGAAATTTTGTTGGGACCCTCCCTGGCAGTGCCCGCCGACACCCGGACAGTGGGCCAGAAGACCGATGGAGGCGGCCAAAACTACACGCGTTTTGAGCTCCAAAGTCGCTAAGCGGGACTCGAAACGAGCGTGTGACCCCACCAATGGATTCCTCGTTCGGAGAGCAATCCAATGGTGGGGTCACACGTTCAGTTCGAGTCCTGTTCAGCGACTCTGGGCTCAAAACGCGTCTAGAGTTTTGGCCCCCTCCACCGGTCTTCTGGCCCACTGTGACCTGGCGGGTTTCGTGCCGTGTCCTCTCCGTTCTTTCCCGACGGAAAGCCGTCACACGGATGGTTCCACGGGTGCGAGAGAGACAGCCGATGCCATTGCCACCTGGCTGGCAGCTCGGAGTGGCAGCCAATTACCGTGTGATATCACTCCACGAGTCATTAGCGGAAATGCCGCGCGTTCATTACCACCGACGGAGCCAAACAAAATGCAGCTACACTGCTAAACCTTGCCGCCAGGTGCATCAGTGGCGATGGCAGGAGCTTCGTCATGCCGTCCTCGTCTGCTCGGCCTCGCCGCACAGTGGCCAGAGGACCGGAGGAGGCGGCCAAAACTACAAACGCGTTTTGAGCTCCAGAGTCGCTAAACAGGCCTGAGAAAGTGTGAACCCATCAATGGATTCCTCGTTCGGAGAGCAATCCAGTGGTGGGGTCACACGTTCGGTTCGAGTCCCATTCAGCGACACTGGAGCTCAAAACGCGTCTAGAGTTTTGGCCGCCCCCACTGGTACACTGTGCGCCGCCTGCAATGGGGCGGGTAGGCCAGCCGCCGAACAGCCATGGGCCCGCTCGGCCTACCCGGCAGGCGGCCGAAACCCCGGACGCGTTTTGAGCTCCGGAGTCGCTGAATTGGACTGGGACCGAACGTGTGACCCCACCAATGGATTGCTCTCCGAACGAGAAATCCATTCGTGGGATCACACGTTCGGTTCGAGTACTGGTTAGAGCTACTCTGGAGCTCAAAATGCTTCTAGAGTTTTGGCCGCCTCCACCGGCCTCCTCCTGGCCCACTGTGCGAGGCCGAGGAGGACAAGGAGGACAGTGGGGTGGAGGCAGCAGTCGCCCAGAAATCCTTTTTAAACGGCAGCTTAGCCAATCGACGGGGGTGGGGTGGCGGGGCGGGGCGGGCGGGGCGGGGCGGGGCGGGCGAGGCGGGGCAGGGGGCGGGGCGGCAGCGGCGAGCGGGGTCGTGGCTCGGCGCCAGCTAACGCCCCAACGCCAGCCCTTCCCCGGCCCCGGGCCGCCCCTGGCAAACTTTCCAATACCTGCACCGAATGCAGGAAAACATGTTAAGCCCGTTGGATTGGTAACGAGCTTCCGGCGCCGTGTTGCGTGCCGCTGCGTGCCTGCACCCGGCCTGGTATGCATCACCGTAAACAGCCAACAGCCTACACTGCTAGCGAGATTTTTCATTTTCAAACGAGTGGAACGGGGTCTCTCAGATTCTGACCAACAACATAATGGAACTTAAGATGGTGGCTCCAGGTAGCGGCTATCTTGTGACCGAAGAAAGTTCAATTTTTTTTCAGTGGTGTCGAACCTACTTTGCAAAAGAAGTTTCTCCGCGCTTCAAAATCGGCTCCGCTGCAGCGACGCAGCCGCCGGCGTCGTTGGCGTGGTTTCGACGAGCCGACGCGGCGACGCGCCTGCAAGCGGCGAGGATTCCCCTTTATGAAACATGATGTCTTCGGCAAATGCCACAGCGATAAACTTCCGCTTCAAGTATGAAAGCGCCCCCTCCCCTGCTACGCATTGCTGGCGTGCCACAGTGGGCCAGAAGACCGGTGGAGGCGGCCAAAACTCTAGACGCGTTTTGAGCTCCAGAGTCGCTAAATGGGACTCAAACCGAACGTGTGACCCCACCAATGGATTGCTCTCCGAACGAGGAATCCATTGGTGGGGTCACACGTTCGGTTCGAGTCCCATTAAGCGACTCTGGCGCTCAAAACGCGTCTGGAGTTTCGGCCGCCTCCACCGGTCTTCTGGCACACTGTGCGTGCTGCTGCCCCGAGGCGCCGCCGCCTGAATTTCTCATAGCGCCCTCAGGGAAATTTCTGTGATCGTCCGGCTTACGTCTGGGGCGGCGGGCGCGTCTGCATCGCCCGTATGAGTGTGGGAACCTTGTCCGAGCGTGTGTCCACCTGCTTGCCCGTGACCTCCGGTCCGTGTCTGTCTGTCTGTCCATCCGTCCGTCCGCACTTTTAAGTCGGCTGCTTAGCGCGTCACTCTGAACATTCCCCTTGATGCCCTTTCCTCCTTCTTCCCTCCCTCTTCCCACGCGAAGCGCGCTTCTTAATTATTAACCCGGCCGAGGTGGACCGCACCAAAAATCGGCCTCAGCATGTAAAACGCGGTGTAGGTGCGCGCGCGGGGAGAGAGAGAGAGAGAGAGAGAGAGAGAGGAGGGGGGAGGAAAAGAGACGCTTAAGAAGTAGCTGAAAAAGCATATTCAGAATTCCCCATGCAGGAGGGGAGGGAAACCAGGGAAGAGCCGTACGGCAGACAGAGGACCGTGATTGCGCTTTGAAACGTGAGATTAAACACTTAGTACAGTGAGAGAGAGAGAGAGAGAGAGAGAGAGAGAGAGAAGAGAGGAGAGAGAGAGAGAAGGGGGGGAGTCGAGACGCTCTCATGCGCTGCTAAAAGCTTTCAGATTCCCCACTCAGGAGGCGCGCAGGGAAACCAGGGAAACCTCGGCAGCACAGAGGACCGTGTTGTCGCTTTTAAACTGAGCATTAAACATCTTGTCGTGGCGCAGGGGCTGGCAGGGGCAAAGCGGCAGGGCGCCAAAGCCTCCGCCCCGCCGTCCCCTCCGTCCCCGCCGCCCGCACTGTCCACGCGGGCTAACTGGATCGAGCAGTCACACACAGTGGGCCAGAAGGCCGGTGGAGGCGGCCAAAACCCCGGACGCGTTTTGAGCGCCAGAGTCGCTAAATGGGACTCGAACCGAACGTGTGGCCCCACCAATGGATTCCTCGTTCGAAGAGCAATCCATTGGTGGGGTCGCACGTTCGGTTCGAGTTCCGTTTAGCGACTCTGGAGCTCACAACGCGTCCGGGATTTAGACCGCCTCCACTGTGAGCCGGGCCTCACGGCGTCGGCCTGTGAACCAGCCCCACGTCCTTGCGTCCTTACGCACTCCTTGGCGTCCCGAGGGCTCCCCGGAGGCCAGTGCCTCAGCGCGCCGTGCTGGCCGACGGTGCGCCGCGAACTTTGAATCGCCTTTCAAAATATTTCCCCTTTTATTTACAAGGCAGATGGGTCCACCGGGCGTCGTTCCACTATTGACGCCATCTCCCCGCCACCAACATTAGGCCCAAGTTTTTAAACTTGGAGCTGGGGAGCCGCCTTCGGTGAGGTGCAGCTTGCCTCCACATTCGCATGTGCATATTTCAGGTGTAATAGCCTGATAAAAAATTGCCCCCAAAAAAAGCGAAAGATCTGGTTGGTCTCGGTACAGTCGACCTCGTGATCCGAGTATCGGCCATCACGCTCTCGCATCGCTTCCCCCGCCACATTTGCGGGCCATCAGGTCGGCGCCGCTCACAGCGAATCGGGCTTAAGTCCCAGAGCAATCTTTTTGTGTGAGGCAAACAGTATTTTTGGGGCCGCGGCTGCGAGGCGGCCCCGAGGCCCCTGGGAGTGCGAGAGAGAGGGGCGTAGCTCTCCTCGCCAATGTGCTCCGCGGGGAGCGTTGCAGCCAATCAGCTGCTTCCTTCATTTTCCACCCTTGATCGGGTCGGCGCCACCATCGCGCTGCACAGTGGGCCAGAAGACGTGTAACCCCACCAGTGGATTCCTCGTTCGGAGAGCAATCCGTTGGTGGGGTCACACGTTCGGTTCGAGTCCTGTTTAGCGACTCTGGAGCTCAAAACGCGTCTAGAGTTTTGGCCGCCTCCACCGGTCTTCTGGCCCACTGTGCGGCGTCGTCCCCCGCGGAGCTCGCCACCGCTTTTTGCCAGCCCGCCCCGCCCCGCCCCGCCCCGCCCCGGAGACCAGCATGTTCTACGAGCCGACAACCCCGAGCCGACACGGTTATAACTGCCGCGAATTAGGTTTAATGCGGCCCTGTTGCTGAGGAAGACAACTTGGCCCACTGTAAACGAACGGTGCAGTGGAGCCAGCCAGGCAGTCAGGCCAGGCAGGCACCCGAGGGATACTTCGTTATCCCCGTAAATACTTTACTAAACTGCGTGCTACACTTTCTCCCATCGCTGTAATTGAGTACACTGATGGTGCTCCCTTATCACCAGCTCACTGTGCACCACGTTCACCCTTCCTCTCAATTTCAATGACGGTCGCTGTGACGAGGATTGAACGAATTTCAAAACTCCTGGTGCCACGAATCTCGAATTATCTTATCATTTCCGAAGCCACTTCGAAACTTAAAGTTGTTTTTTCGTTTTTTTGTTTTTTCAGAGTAGAAAATGCAGCACCTCCCTTCGTTTCGCGAATTCGGTCTGCGGTTGCGACGCGGGCTTCGGGACCGTCTGGAAGGCAGATGGCAAGTGGAGAAGCGAACCCGAGCAGAATGGCGAAGACAACAAGGCACCGTCAGGGCGGCGGCGGTACGGTGCGGGTTCGATACACTGTTAAAAATAAATTGGAAAATCTCGGAAAAGGCGCTCTAAAGCCCTCCCAGGAATTCCCGAAAGCCTCGATTCTTTTCTCAGAAGAATCCTTTTTTGCATTATACACCTGCTGGAAACTCAAACAAAATAGAACCACTGGCGGTATGGGAATATTCCAAGTATTCGAGGCATTGGTTTTTCAACAAGTCCCCTCCGCGGGGATTCCAGGATTTCTTTTTCAAACAGTGTAACAATTCTGTTCGAACTCTAAAACCAAGTTATTCCATTACCCCTCGGGCCAGGCTGATCGCTGCCTCGCGGTTCGTTCGGGTCGCTTTGTGTACCGGTGGCGTAAGCGAGTAGTCTGCTGCCCGCGGGGGACAAATCTCTCTCTCTCTCTCTCTCTCTCTCTCTCTCTCTCTCTCTCTCTCTCTCTCTCTCTCTCTCTCTCTCTCTCTCCCCCCCCCCATGCAAAAGAGCATCGGGACGGCCGACCCCGGCTCGCCGGAGCCAAACAAAGCAAATAGTTGGACACGCTTGTCTTCTCCATCGGGGCGCGCGTCGAACGAGACCGCAGGAATTTGACTTTCCAGTGTAGTGCCAGACCGGGCCGCGGCAAACTTGGACACTCTGATAGCACATCAAGTCGGATCAATTAGAAACACAATGCGGCGGCGTCGGGACAACGCCCTGAGGAAAAGAGAATCGGGCTGCAAGACCGGTGGAGGCGGCCAAAACTCGAGACGCGTTTTGAGCTCCAGAGTCGCTGAATGGGATTCGAACCGAACGTGTGACCCCACCGATGGATTCCTCGTTCGGAGAGCAATCCATCGGTGGGGTCACACGTTCGGTTAGAGTCTTATTTAGCGAAAGAGAGAAACGCACCCGAATGAAATTTGACACTGCTCTACATCAGGTGGCCCAGAAAATGAAAAGCCAGGAAATGCAAGTCGTGTCAGAGCGCCAAACACAACAGTCGGGCTGCGAATGAATCATGAAACGCCCCGGCTCCCCGTCAGACAGAGGCAGCGACGCCGCCGTCGAGTCAGGCAGAGATGAACGTGTTAATGGCCACCCCAACACCTATCCTGAAAAGGCGCGCTTGCAGTCTTGCAGTGGAGTGAGCACGTCCTTGAGAGTTTAGTAGGAATAGCAGGAGTGCTGCTGGCGTCAGGACTCCGCTTGCCTCGCATCATTTCATTTCGCACAGCAAGCTTTTGCCTTCCGGGTACAACAGTGGGCCAGAAGACCGGCGGAGGCGGCCAAAACTCTAGTCGCGTTTTGAACTCCAGAGTCGCTAAATGAGACTCGAACCGAACGTGTGACCCCACCAATGGATTCCTCGTTCGGAGAGCAATCCATTGGTGGGGTCACACGTTCGTGTCAAGTCACGGGGTAGTATCAGTTGGGAGTGTGCCCACAGGTACACCATCCAGCGTGCGAGAGCTGTCCCAGGCTGCGCGGGGATCACCTGGTGAAAGATTAAGCCCCTCGGACCGCGTGCTTGCATTAATCCATGGCCACCCTTGATATGCCCGTCGAGCCATCGCACGGTTGGGGTTTTTGGGGGAACGGCAAGCAGCAGAGCCACCACGCCTCGCCAGGAAGGCAGGCGGGCGGTGGACACCAATATGGAGAGAAGTCTGGCGTCCTCAAATACCCGTGTGACGCGAGTGAAACGCATGACTACCCCTGATTTTTTCCAAATTTCCTTCTGGATTGCCGCTAAATTGGCGGTAATCCGGATTGCTGTCATCCGGGTTGCACGAGTCGGTGGCCTCGCGTTCCCAGCTATTTGCTTCTTGACCGCGCAGCGCGCCGGCATGATAACCCGACAACGGATTCCGGAAAAACGAACAACACCACCACACCCTCCTCGGCCGGCCCGACCACGGCCCGACCCTGCTCAACCCGAACCGTGGTCCACAGTTTGCCTTCCTGCAGATTGTTTTTGGCCGGAGTCTGGCTGCAAAGCGATTTGGTGCTCTCTGTGGCCAGTGGTCTGTGCGGGCGGGGCCCCCGGCCCACCCCCGGCCGCCCCGCCCCACCCCGCCCCACCCCGCCCCGCCCCACCCTAGCTCTATCCGTTCCTTTCGGCCGGAGGCGTGCCATCCAATTGGTTCCGGCACGCTTGGCCCCGGCCGGCCGGTCCGCTTCGGGTGTTGCGGCCAACTTTTGCACTGTTTACGAAGCAGCCAAATGACGACCAATTAACAACGGAAACACCCATTTGCGAGGCCGGGGCGGCGTTTAGCGGGGCCCACAGTGGGCCAGAAGACCGGTAGAGGCGGCTGAAAACTCCAGCTGCAGAGTCGCGAAACAGGACTCGAACCGGACGTGTGACCCCACCAATGGATTGCTCTCGGAACGAGGAATCCATTGGTGGGGTCACACGTTCGGTTCGAGTCCCATTTAGCGACTCTGGATCTTCCCAGTTGTTTTCCCAACAGTTGATCGAGTCCAACCAGAGCACTCAGGGTCCGACACTCGACCCTGCCCGCTGTGACCACGCCACTGCCGGGACAGTCCCCGCCAATTTCCGCACCCACCTCAGAATGGGCTTCCCAGCCAGGCCCAGCCGGGTGCCTACACTGCCAGATCAATTATCCCGAATCTTTGGCGAAACTAGTGTTTTATCCCGGGACTAATACCGGCGCCTCCTCCGGTTCGTACAAATGGTGCATATATTTCCGGCCGCCGCGCGGCGCTCAAAGACACCCAGGCGGACAGGGGCCTTAGGGCCAAAGCCCGGCCCTCATTTGTCCCATGACACAATTTCGGCGGCAGGAGGGTCCTCATGGCGCGTCCTCATGGCGCGTCCTCATGGCGCGGCAGGACCGGCAGGACACGGGATAAATCTGTCCATTCCGTCTCGGCTTCAAGTGGCTTGCCTTATTCAAGATTCCGCTACTTAAGTGAGGTCCTCGGCCCTCGGCAAGGAGGAGGGGAGGTCCTTTTTTTATTTGTCGGTCCGCGCCGTGTTCCGGGTAAAACTGGAGCCAACTCGAGAAGGGAGAGAGAGAGATAGAGATAGAGAGAGAGAGAGAGAGAGAGAGAGAGAGAGAGAGAGAGAGAGAGAGAGAGAGAGAGAGGCGACTTACGGCTTGTCGGGAACCTTTTCACCACCACGTTGCTGGGGACTCACCTGAAAAAAGCAGAAGAAAAAGGAAACCCGTTAGAGAGGTTCGAATCTTGCTACTCTCACGACACCCTGGGCAAAAAATCAATCACACACACATACACACACACACACACACACGCACACACACACACACACACACAAATCGAGTCCCTCACGGTCTGTCTCCCACCGCCCCCACTGTTTTGAGACGCCATCAGCAGAAGCCCCGCTCCGCCTTTGAGAGTGGGATTTTCAATTTCACGCAAAACGCGAATGGCGGCGGTGGGGGGGCGGGGCGGGGCGTGGCGGGGCGGGGGGGGGCGGGCGGGGCGTTGGGGGGGCGGGGTTGTGGGGGGGGGGGAGGGGGGGCGGGGGTGGGCCCGGGGTCTCCCCGGGGGGGGCTGGGGCGGGGGTGGGGGGCGGTGTCTGCGGGGGGGCGTGCGCGCCCGGCGGGCGGGCCCGTTCCGCCCGCCCGGCATTGCGGACCTTTAAAAACTGGAAACGATGGGAGGGAGGGGTGCAAGGGGGGGGATTCCCCCCGGGCCCCCCTGGGAGGGGGGGTTGGAAAACCGTTAAATTTGGGTAGGGCGTACAACCCCCCATTGACCCGGGTGGGACAAGCCCCCAGTTTGTGGTTGTTAGGCCCAAAAATGACGCGGGTTTACACCCTAATTTAAGACGTGCTTCGGGCCGCCCCTAAGCTTTCCGGGGGGCCCAAAAGGTTCGGAAGCAACAGCTCTTCCCCAGCCCGCGAGGCCCTTGAAGGGGCGCGGGTTAGTTGTTCCTGACGCGGGGTTTAGCCCCCCCCCCATCCTTTTTTCCCACCCTGCCCCCGGGCCCCCCGCCCCAAGAACCCCGGCCCAAAAGTTGCCCGCAGCCAGCCTTCCCCCCCGCGATGGCCTTTGCACGGG
>NW_023144630.1:5798685-5881005 GCF_012932325.1 Thrips palmi | reverse complement strand
CCGCTCTCTTTTTTTTAGCATTTTCCGATGCCTTTGTTTTAGGGCGTCCCGGCCTCCGGAGTGAGGCTTTGGGACCGAGGCGGGGGGTTTAAAAGGGGAAAATGTTCATGGACTAAACCTGCTGCCTGCGTGTGTGCGTGCGTGGGGGGCGTGTGTGTGGGGTGTGTGTGTGTGTGTGTGTGGGGTGTGCGCGCCGCGCGCGCGCGCGCGTGTGTGTAGGTGTGGAGTGCGCACTGCCCAAGTGGGGCAACTGCGATGGAAAAGCGCGCCGTGACTATTTCAAGGGCATCGGCGGGACCTAAACGAGATTAGAGAAAACTGTGTGTGTGTGTGTGTGTGTGTGTGGGGTGTTTTGTGTGTGAGAGAGAGAGAGAGAAAAGAGAGAGAGAGAGAAAAGGGAGGAAAAAAATTCTGGAGGCCGTGGAAAAAAAGGGGGGGGGGGGGGGGAGCAGCTGTGGGGCATACAGCTGTAATTACTCTGTCAAAAATGACTAATTTTACTGCAGAGACACGCGGCGGCGAATTCGAGAGTTCCGCGTCCCGGCGCGCATTTTGCGTAGTGCTTCACACTCTTGTTTGCGCCGGACCGGGGGAGGGGGGGAGGGGGAGGGGACGGGGGGGGGAGGGGAGGGGGAAGGGAGGGGGAGGGCAGGCCTGCAGGGGTGCAGGCCGCAGCCCGTGCCAGCCCCCTGCCAGCAGCAACGCCGTCATAACTCTTGGTCGCGAGGCGAGCAGGCGAGAGCGAGAGGTGAGTAAATAACGGCCTCGCGAACAGAGAGTGCAAAGTTGGAAGACAGAGCCAGCCTAAGAAGGGCGTCCGATTCATATTCAAATGCCGGGGCCGTGGGCCTCGCTGCGGGCCGTGAGCCTCGCCGGGCCGTGACAGGTGCGGCGTGCGCATACAGGGCGGCACGCGTGAGCGCGTGAGGGAAGGACAGAGCTTGTTTACGCTACCGTTTTTCCCCTTTTTTCTCTCTCTCTCTCCTCCTCTTCTCTCTCTCTCTCTCTCTCCCTCTCTCTCTCTCTCCCTCTCTCTCTCCTCTCCCCACCCCTCTCTCTCTCTCTCTCTCTCTCCCCCTCTCTCAGAAATATCATTGTTCGTGGAGGTGTACCCGGAAGGACCCGAGTTCAAATCCAAACAGATTTTTCTTTTTGAAATATAATTATTTATTTTAATTATTTTTTTTTCAACGGTTTCGGTTTTATGTCTTATTTTTCCATGTTCGGCTGGGAAAACTTTTTTCCCGCTCGAGTCGGAAAGGCAGGGAAGCAGGAAACACTTGTCCTGTTTGCAGTTCATTGGTCTGTCAGGCGATTGCATTAATTAGTTTGGAAACACTTGAAGTATTCTCTGGCTGCTGGCTGGCTGGCTGGCGGGTGGGCGACTCAGCAGCCAGCACACTGATTCCGAGAGTCGTCGCTCTGTCTCTCTCACACCGAGACGGGAGGCCCCTCGAGTGCGAGAGAGACAGAGCGACGACAAGCAGCCTGGGCACACCGAGAAGAGAGCCGGAGGGGAGGGGAGGGGAGGGGAGGGGGGGGGGAGGTGGTTCAACCTCACACGACCCTCTCCAATTTCACCCCTTCAGCCTCACAATGACTGACCAAATTAACCAAAGGCTGTCGGTGTAGTGAGAAATTTTAGCAGGGTTTTCCTGGAGGACCAGCGGGCCCCGGGGGCCCTGGAGGCCCCACAGGGGGTCGAGCGGGCGAAACACGAGTTACTGCCGACTAGCTGGTGATGCATGAGCTTTAAAAACAGCCATATATTTCATCTGTGCACACTTGGTTTCTCTGGGGCGAATTTCACACTCCGAATGAGAAGAAGTTGTCGCTCGGGCCGGCCCGGCCCCGCACGCAGTACGCATCGGGCTGGCGGCCCGGGGGCGGCTCAGGGGCCCGGCACAAGGGCCGATAAGCCGGCAAACTTTGCCTCGCTTTATGAATTCCTTGCTTGAATCCACGATTAAGGCGAGCATCGTTTTTGTATGGTAATTAAATGGGGCGCCGCCATTGTCGCGAGGCTCAGGCCGGCCGACGTACGCAGAGCGGGGGGGGGGGGGGGGGGGCAGGCGGGGCGACGCGGAGCAGGTTGGCCAACGACTCAAGCAGGCCGCACAGTGGGCCAGAAGACCGGTGGGCGCGGACAAAAATCCGGACGCGTTTTGTGCTCCGAAGTCGCTAAGTTGGGCTTGAACCAAACGTGTGACCCCACCAATGGATTGCTTTTCGAACGAGGAACCCATTGGTGGGGTCACACGTTCGGTTCGAGTCCCATTTAGCGACTCTGGAGCTCGAAACGCGTCTAGAGTTTTGGCCGCCTCCACCGGTCTTCTGGCCCACTGGTTTTCCCAGGAAGCCTATGCTAGAGACCAAAGAGACATAGGCGATTCCCGAGTTCCTGAGAAAACCGTGAGCCGCTTTCACCGTGCACCACGTTGCCGACCTCTGAAAAATCCAAGCGCTGCAAGTTGTTGCACATCAAACGCGGTTATCGCAAAGTTGCGTTCGTCTCTCATTCGCTTTGAGTTGGTTTATTCGGCCGCCTGAGTCCCCCTGAGCGACAAATTGCCTCTGCATCAAAGCGCCACGGCTGCGATCGGAGCGCGCCAAATCCGGCAGTGATGAGCGAAAAGAATTAAATCAGTATTTCGGGTAGGAAAGGGCGTGAATTGACGGCCGAACGAAGCTGGACTTGATTTTGACGGTTTTTGTTGTTTCAGGTCGGAAGGACCGAAGGCACCGAAGGGGAGACTTGCCATCCTTCACTCCATCCCTCTCGCTCTCTCGCTTATTGCAACCTGCGGAAAAAGGAAGAGAGGAATCGGCGCGCTTGTTTTTTTTCTTCCCAGCTTTTCCCCCCCGTCTTTCCGGTCATCCGTTGAAGATGAGTAGTTGTTGTCGTAGGGTTCCCCCCGTCCCGGAATTTGCTGCCGAGTTGAGCAGCGAGCGAATCATGATCTGAGTTATAGCTGTCTGGATGCACCGCCGACCTGGGGTCTGGGGCCGCCTGGGGGGAAGTCAGGGTGTCAGAGAGAGAGAGAGAGAGAGAGAGAGAGAGAGACAGACAGACAGACAGACAGACAGACAGACAGACAGACAGACAGACAGGCAGACAGACAGACAGACAGACAGACAGACAGACAGACAGACAGAGTGTGTGTGTGTGTGTGTGTGTGTGAGTGAGTGAGTGAGATTTGGGGGATGGTGCGTGAAAGATTCCAGGGGCCGCTGGAGCGCTCTCACTTTGGCTCCAGCCCCGCATGCATGGACAAGTGGCGTTCCTGATCGACTTAATTTCTGGGGACGTCGTTGCCGATTCATGGGGTTTGCGGCTGCCAGGCCGAGGCAGGGCTGCCAGGAGGGGACGGCCGCGCCGCGCAGACATGCTCATGGAAGATTGAAAAAGAGCCAGCGACCGCCAGCGACTGGGGACGGAGGGCCTGGACGGCCAGGTCACTGGTCATTCCATATTCATGGGCGAGAGAGATTCGAGTTGCACGTGCAACGGATTTAAGATCGAACCCTGAGCAAGGTAACGTACGGGTGCAGCCGCACATCATTTCGATACCTCGCTCGCCTCGCTACCCGCGCCAGAACGGCCCTATAAACACGCACTCTGCACCGAAATCCGATCGACCACAGTGGGCCAGAAGACCGGTGGAGGCGGCCAAAATCCCGGATGTGCTTTCAGCTCCAGAGTCGCTAAACAGGACTCGAACCGAACGTGTGACCCCACCAATGGATTCCTCGTTCATAGAGCAATCCATTGGTGGGGTCACACACTCGGTTCGAGTCCCACTTAGCGACTCTGGAGCTCAAAACGCGTCTAGAATTTAGGCCGCCTCCGCCGTTCCTCTGGCCCACTGTGCATCGGCGGTCGAGCCGACCTACACTGTTTCAATAAGGGAGGGTGGGGATTTCAAATTTGGAAACGCTTCTTGGCGCTCTGCTCAAGCGGAGCCTAAGTAATCCCCTCCAATCACAGACTTAAGGAGACCGCTCCATTTAGCCCGTCCATTCTAATCTCATTCATTCGTCCTTCTGTACACACGCGCGTCCCGTCCCGTCCGTCCCGTCCAAGGGAGGGAGTCACGGAGTCACCACCACGCCACTGAAAGTCCCCTTCCAAGTCTACGCTCAAGTCTCACCAGAAGTCTTCTCAGAAAGTCTCAGCGGAAGTCCCCCGGATGCAGAGCCGTGGTTGCATTCGTATATCGGACGGGCCATGAGGTGTGAAATCTCACACGCTTCTTCTTCAGGGTCCGCCCTGCAGACACCCTCCTCTCTCTCTCTCTCTCTCTCTCTCTCTCTCTCTCTCTCTCTCTCTCTCTCTCTCTCTCTCTCTCTCTCTCTCTCTCTCTCTCTCTCTCTCTCTCTCTCTCTCTCTCTCTCTCTCCCCGCGTCTCTCTCGCTCGGCCCTAATCCGCAGGGGCAGTGGTCGTTACAGGCGAGCGTCGTCTCTCTCGCACGCTACTTGTTCACAGTGTGGCGGTTCGTTAGCCCCGCTGTGGGATTACAAGCGCTTTTGCCCCCCTTTTTTTTGTTGTCAGAAATTTTCGGTTTTTGGACCATAGGATGTGTGCGTGAGTCCTCCGGAAATGCTTTCGACACTGTCATGTACGACAGAAAAATTCCCGGTATAACTATGTAAAAAATTAAAAAGAAGTTTTTTTTCTACGCTGGCGGCGTCCGGTCACCACCACCTGTCACCTCGCCGACGGCGTCGACGGCGTCCTGGCCACTCACCGAACAAGGACACGAGCAGGGCGCAAAGGGCCTGCAGGGCCGGGCACGACGTTCGCCGCATCCTGGGCGAGTACATCCTAGAGCGTGACGCACTACACCTCACTGCACTGCATGATGCACTGCATGGCTCGGACGCGGCGCGGCGGCGCGGCGCGCTCGGCGCGATCTAGACTTCGCGGACGTGGTCGCGGCGGCGTGGCGGCCGGGGCATGGCGGACACGGTGCTCGTGCGTCCGCGGCTGGGCTGACACTGAGGGGCGCAGAGCAGCGGCCCGCCGCCCCCGCCGCCCCCGCCACCCCGGCCGCCCCCGGCTGCCGCCACCCTCCCCGACCAGGACCTCGGCGCTGCCTCCGAGGGTTGTCCGCACCGCCACGCCGCCGCCGCACAGTGGGCCAGAGGACTGGTGGAGGCGGACAAAATTCTAGACGCGTTTTGAGTTCCAGAGTCGCTAAACAGGACTCGAACCGAACGTGTGACCCCACCAATGGATTCCTCGTTCGGACAGCAATCCATTGGTGGGGTCACACGTTCGGTTCGAGTCCCATTTAGCGACTCTGGAGCTCAAAACGCGTCCCGAATTTCGTCCGCCTCCACCGGTCTTCTGGCCCACTGTGCACCACGCCGCGGCCACCGCAACGCGCGCCCAATGAGGCGAACGGGCCGCAAATAAGCAACGCTTTCTAAAAAAAAAAAAACAGCTTTATTCGAGGCAACAGACAAAAATAACAATCGGTTCGTGTATTCGTTACAGTCGCGGGTTCAGTGTGCACAAATCAGTTGGCCAAACTGGTGCGCCTTGCGTCCCACTCTAAACGTCTCACGATTACATTTCCCGTAACGGGGAGGAAATGACGCAAGCATGCGACTTCTTCACACAGGCGCACAGAAAGATTCGCATTGCGTAGGAAAAGTTTCACTGAAAGACATTTAGAGAGCTGAAGCGAGCGATGCACAAAATGAACAAGCTTGGTGCTCCCGGGTCGGCCTGCGGGGAGGCTATCGCAGACGCTGGACAGGCGCGCGAAGGGTTGCCTACCCTGCGGGCGCGCCGCTGGCCGCAGGCAGCGCACCCTGAGTGTGAGAGAGACGCTAGCTACGCCGGCTAGTGCTGCTTGTCCGCCTCGTAGGCCGACTTCCAGATGTGCACGAGGCAGCCGGACGAGTGGAAGCGGTACAGCATGGTGAGGGGCACGGTGGCGTGAGAGATCATGGTCCACAGCACGCGGCCGTAGTAGTCGGCGCGGTGGTCGCGCGCGTCCACGGACTTGATCTCGAAGGTGTCGGTGATCCAGAGCGCCACGTTGCACACGATGAGGAAGGTGACCAGCTCGCGGCCCGGCTTCTGCAGGCGCAGCTTCACGCAGTTGGAGCAGCGCCGCATGCCGTCCATGATGAAGGGGGTCTGCACCAGCACCTGCGCCACCTGGGGGAGGAAACGACGGACTAGAGCGCCAGGCCCGGACCAGGCTGCCAAACTCCCGGACGCGTTTTGAGCTCCAGAGTCGCTAAATGGGACTCGAACCGAACGTGTGACCCCACCAATGGATTGCTCTCCGAAGAGGAATCCATTGGTGGGGTCACACGTTCGGTTCGAGTCCCATTTAGCGACTCTGGAGCTCAAAACGCGTCTAGAGTTTTGGCCGCCCGGCGCCGATCTTCTGGCCCACTGTGCTGCACCAACTCACCTGCAGGAGGATGGTGGTGATGGACAAGTAGGAGCGCTGCTCCAGGGCGGGGACGATGCTGAAGATGGCGTACAGGAAGAAGGCGGGAATGCACAGGAACAGCAGCAGGTGGTCGAGCAGGCAGGACGACGAGGTGGCGCGGACCACGTCCAGCTTGGCCAGCCGGCAGTAGGCCACCATCACCGCCACCGTCATGAGGGCGAGCAGCGCCACCTCCGTCACCGAGTTGACCGTCAGCCCCACCTCCATGTACTCGCTGTGCGCAAAGTCGGCGTCAGTGTCGGACTTACTTTGCCCAACGTCGAACAGGCATTCGCACAGAGGGCCAGAAGACCGGTAAAGGCGGACAAACTTCCGGACGCGTTTTGAGCTCCAGAGTCGCTAAATGGCAGTCGAACCGAAAGTGTGACCCCAGCAATGGATTCCTCGTTCGGAGAGCAATCCATTGGTGGGGTCACACGTTCGGTTCGAGTCCTGCTTAGCGACTCTGGAGCTCAAAACGCATCTGGGATTTGGACGCCTCCGCCGGTCTTCTGGCCCACTGCGCGCCACCAGCGTACCTGTCGGCCATGGCGAGCAGGAACAGGATGATGGAGATGGCGGCGCCCACCAACACGATGAGCCCCGCGAAGAGGCCCTTGTTGGCGGAGTGGCAGTCGGCGTGCAGCACCACGTTGCTCACGAAGCCGCTCTGCGGGGACATAGGCGGCGGCCGGCACAGGGACGCCGTCGAGCCCCTGGCGAAGGAAGAGCAATCCATTGGTGGGGTCACACGTTCGGTTCGCGTCCCGTTAACCGACTCTGGAGCTCGAAACGCGTCTAGAGTTTTGGCCGCCTCCACCGGTCTTCTGGCCCACCGTACCTGCTCGTGGTGCTGCTGGCGCTGGAGGTGCTGGCCGCGCTGCTGTGGTTGCCCTTGTCGGGCTCCTCCGGCGCCGCGTTGCTGCAGGTGCCGATGTTCTGCCAGATGACGAACAGCACGCCCACTGCAGCAAGGCCACAAGGTTCAACAAGGTCCTCAAGTTGCCCGACAGTTGCCGATTTCTTTGGCGGCGCCACACTGACCGACGAGGATGCTGTACTCGATGGTGAAGGGGTACAGGTAGGGCGACAGGCTGTCCAGGACGGTGGACAGCTGTGTGGAGCCGCGGCACTCCGACGAGCCCAGCGAGGACGCGTTCATGAACTTGACCAGGTCCAGCGCCCCGCCTAAAAATTTTAAAAAGGATAAGTTAGGTTACAGAACTGCTGCGACTGGAAAATGAACCAAGAGGCTGCTCACGCTTGTGGTAGGTGATGAGGGGCAGGGCGACGGGCCCCGCCGGGGAGGCCGTCGGTGCCACCAGGGCCGCCGCCGCTGCGGCCGCCGCGGACGGCACCACCACCACGGGGCTGGGGTAGTCCGTGTCGTAGTCCAGCAGGGGGTCATCGGGCTGCTCCAGGTGCTCGGGGTGGTCGTGGTGGTCGTAGTGTGCTAGCGAGTCCATGGTCTCACGCAGGATGGTCCACACCCAGAAGCACAGGCTGGACGACAGGCAGTGCATGAGGGCGAAGCGCGCCAGCTCCTCGCACCGGTTGATGATCACCTGCGAGGCCATCAAGGCGGCATTTTGAACAGTTCGCCATCGTGTGCGGTCGGACAATGAGCCAGAAGACCGGTGGAGGCGGCCAAACTTCCTGACGCGTTTTGAGCTCCAGAGTCGCTAAATGGGACTCGAACCGAACGTGTGGCCCCACCATTGGATTGCTCTCCGAACGAGGAGTCCATTGGTGGGGTCACAGGTTCGGTTCGAGTCCTGTTTAGCCGTTCTGGAGCTCAAAACGCCTCTAGCGTTTTGGCCGCCTGTGCGTCGGCAGGCGGCAGGCGCTGGCGGTCAGTAAACTCACGTTGGAGTACTTGAAGATGAAGAAGAGCTGCAGGAACGAGTACACTGGGTACAGCACGTCCAGGACCAGCGTGGCGGGCGAGGCGCACTTGTAGAACTCGTCCGGGTCCTGCAGCAGGAACATGGCCTGGTAGGCCAGCAGCAGCGACGAGTGCACCAGGTGGCCGAAGCAGAAGCCAGCCGCACCCACCTGCAGCAAGGCCGAGCAAAGCGCAGCGCTGTCGGTCACTCTCCTCGTCGTCGCACAGTGGGCCAGAAGACCGGTGGAGGCGGCCGAAACTCGAGACGCGTTTTGAGCTCCAGTGCCGCTTAATGGGACTCGAACCGAACGTGTGACCCCACCAATGGATTCCTCGTGCGGCGAGCAATCCATTGGTGGGGTCACACGTTCGGTTCGAGTCCCATTTAGCGACTCTGGAGCTCAAAACGCGCCTGGAGTTTCGGCCGCCTCCATCGGTCTTCTGGCCCACTGTGCGTCGACCACCTCGACGTCTCGACATGACGCCCACCTTGAGGTAGAAGCTGGCGGCGTGGCTGGCGTCGCTGAAGCAGTAGTCGTGCGGCACGGGCTGCACCGGCCGAGGCCGCGGCGGCGTCAGCGACGTCCGCGGCGACGCCTTCGGGGACGTCTTCGGCGACCGCGGCGCCGGCGGGCGGCCGTCCCCGGACTTGGCGGCGCTGCCGGGAGCTGCGATGCGAAACAAGGGGCAACCAGCTCTAGATAATCTACGTCACTTCGGTAAACCGTGAAATAATCAACTCAATCCGACAATCACAATTATACTCTGGGAGAGTAAATCGCCTTTGACCGCAGCTATCTTGGAAACAGAGGCCTCCCAAAGTCAGCAAAATGACAAGCAAAGTGAGCCCATCCATTGGTTGGGTCGGGTCACTTCCGGTGGCAGTTACACTAGTAACGCCCAGGCGCACAGTGGGCCAGAAGACCGGTGGGGGCGGTCAAAATCCCGGACGCGTTTTGGGCTGCAGAATCGCTAAATGGGACTCGAACTGAACGTGTGACCCCACCAATGGAGAGCTCTCCGAACGAGGAATCCATTGGTGGGGTCACACGTTCGGTTCGAGTCCCATTTCGCGATTCTGCAGCTCAAAACGCGTCTAGAATTTCTGCTGCCTCCACCGGTCTTCTGGCGAATCCACTGTGCGTCGTAGAGTGTCTCCCTCTCCGTCGCACTCATGGACCGTCATGGACGTACCGCTGGCGAGGATGAAAGCTTGGCGGGCTTTGATGCGGTTGAGGTACCGTCGGATGTCCGTGTACAGGAAGACGAGGTACAGCAGCCCCAGCCCCACCAGGTAAAGGCTGAACGCCTGTGAACAGGAGCGGAGCCGAGCGGGTGAGGCGAGGCGAGGCATGCACCGCACCGCGGCACCGCGGTACGGCACCGCGCAGCACAGCGCAGCGGCCTCACGCACACAGACGCACAGGTGCATGTGCACGCGCGCACTCGCGCACTCACTGCACCGCTGCAAATATTCTCCGAGTGTCGATGGGTTAATCCGGCCGTCGCACAGTGGGCCCGAGGACACCAGTGGAGGCGGCAAAAACTCTGTACGCGTTTTGAGCTCCAGAGTCGCTACATATTGGGACTCGGACCGAACGTGTGACCCCACCAATGGATTGCTCTCCGAACGAGGAGTCACACTTTCAGTTTGAGTCGTGCTCAGCGACTCTGGAGATGAAAACGCTTCTAGAGTATTGGCCACCTCCACCGGTCTTCTGGCCCACTGTGCGTCGGCCGTGCTAACAGCAGCCTGGTTTTTACCACCCCTTCAAGCTGTTCAATCCTGTTTAAAGTGTGCCAGTGCGCGTGCTCACCTCTGCGAGCACGGGAGACTTGCCCGCCACCAGGCTGCTGATGTAGACCACCACGCCCAGGGTGACGATGAACACGGCGTACACGCAGCTCAGGATTTGCGTCAGGTTACGCCTGTCGTGTCGGAAGAAGGTGGTCACGGTTCAGGGTTCAAATCTCGCACTACAGTAAGTTTTTCGTTCTCTCTTCAAAAGTTTTGGTCCGCTACCTGAGCATGGTCCGCTTCTCGCGGCTGGTGGACGGCGGCGCCGACGGCGAGGGCGAGGCCGCGGCGTGGAGGCCGTGGAGGTCCTCCTCCGGGATGAGGACTCGCTCGGACACGGAGCGGCGCGTCAGCCCGGAGCGCGGCGACAGCCCCAGCGCCATGCCCAGCCCCGCCAGCCCGGACATGTCCGAGGTGCCCGACGACGTGCTGCCCGAGGACCGCTCCAGCACCTGGCCAGGACCAGGGCGTCACAGTGGATTTGCCAGAAGACCGGTGGAGCGGCCAAAATTCTAGACGCGTTTTAAGCTCCAGAGTCGCTAAATGGGACTCGAACGGACCGTGTGACCCCACCAATGGATTGCTCTCCGAACGAGGGATCCATTGGTGGGGTCACACGTTCGGTTCGAGTCCTGTTTAGCGACTCTGGAGCTCAAAACGCGTCTGGAGTTTTTGCCGCCTCCACTGCTCGTCGCACACACTCTTTGCTTACCTGCAGCAGCTCGTCCGCCGGGGCCAGTGCCGGCGCGGAGGCGGCGGCGCGCGGGAGGCCGGCCGCCGCTTCCGCCAGCGTGGGCGTGGACGCGGACACCACCAGGGTGGGCGGGGGCGGCGCGGGGGCGGCGGCGGCGGTGCCGGAAGGGGTCGCGAGGGGCGACGGCTCCAGCACCGCCTCCAGAGCGGCCTCCAGGCCTCCTGGGGGGTCCGGCGAGGCCGGCTCCGAAGTGGTGCCCGCCAGCAGCGCTGTGCCAAGAATCCGTAGGTGTCACTCTTTGCCCTCTGTCTGGCGCGGTGTTCGAACCCGCCGTGTCTCCCTCGCACCGCAACGGGGTGCTCCGGGGGCGCGACAGAGACGCACTTACAGAACCTGGTGTCGCGCCATGGGTCCCGCAGCCTTCGCGGGAAGTGCCCCCGCAAGTCCCGCAGGTCCTTGAAGTCCTTGAGGTCCTTGAACGGCTCTCGCCGCTCCCGGTCCCGGTCGCCGTCACCGAGTCCGCGGAGGCCGCGGTGGCCCGGTCTGTCCCTCATCCCGCATCGCCCGGGACGCCCTGTGGGACACGGGGGTGGAGAGGTCTCAGCCGTCACTCTGTCTCTCTCGCACCCTCGCGGAACGCGCCGTCACACAGTGGGCCAGAAGACCGGTGGAGGCGGCCAAAACTCTAGACGCGTTTTGAGCTCTAGAGTCGCTAAATGGGACCCGAACCGAACGTGTGACCCCACCAATGGATTGCTCTCCGAACGCGGAATCCATTGGTGGGGTCACACGTTTGATTCGAGGCCTGTTTAGCGACTGGAGCTCAAAACGCGTCTAGAGTTTCGTCCGCCTCCACCGGTCTTCTGGCCCACTGTGCGTCAGTGAGACAGCGAACACGAAGAGGCACCACGTGGAAGGGCTTCGGGTACATCCTTGGGCTGCGAATCGCTGTTACGTCCCTTGCACCCTTCTTGCCGTTTCGAACAGTGCCCGTCTCTCTCGCACCCCCGAGAGAGGCGGAGTCGCTCTGCCGCCGCAGCCCAGCCCAGCCCAGCCAAGCGTGGTGACCTCACCGACAGCCAGTGTCCTATCGGTCGTGGAAAAAGCAATTTTCACGGAACACCCACTCAGAGACTCGGACGGGCGGACGGCCGAGACGGGCTCGACAGACAGACGGGCAGACGTCGTTTTCTGTGCACCAATGACTCCCAGCAGGACATCGACTGCCAACATTCGCTTTCAACTTACAAAACCGCGGCGGGCCTTGTGCTGCCGGTGAGGCGTGGCGCGGCGTGGCGGCGGGGCACCACCGGGCACGTGAAGCCCCCGTAATTGTTGCCACGCTTCCCTTTCCGAAGTTGCTTCCGGTGCGGAAACGGCCAGTCCGGCCCGTCAGGCCAGTCGCAGTGAAAGTGCCAATACCGCCACACCCAGTGGCCCAGTGCGCGCACTGTGCGCACAGTGGGCCAGAAGGCCGGTGGGGGCGGCCAAAAGTCTGGAAGCGTTTTGAGCTCCAGAGTCGCTAAGCAGGACTCGAATCGAACGTGTGACCCCACCAATGGATTCCTCGTTCGGAGAGCAGTCCATTGGGTGGGGTCACCACGTTCGATTCGAATCCCATTTAGCGACTCTGGAGCTCAAAACGCGTCTGGGATTTCGACCGCCTCCAGCGGTTTCCTGGCCCTCTGCGCGCCAGGGCGATACTAGTGTAACTGCCACCGGAAGTGACCGGAAGGCGGACGGGACTTTCTCGGCGCGACCCTCACGCGGCGTGGGCAGGCGGGACAGGGCTGAGCCATCCCAACCTCAAAACGCAGCCTTGGCTACCTTGGAGCTGCCATCGGCCATCGGACATCGGCCGCCGTCGCCGGGGATCGAACCTTGGCCCCCGGCTCCGGCTTCCGCCTCAAGAAAAAACCAACGGTCTGCTGCGTTTCTCCGGAGGTGGTTCTGGGGGTGCATCTGAAGGGTATCCCTCAGACTGAGTCGTTTTCGTCACTCTGTCACTCTGCCCAGCCACGCTAGCTTCGCTGCAGGCGTCAATGACCACTGCCTGCGCTTGCTGCGCGCTCTGCGGGTGAGTGCGATCGAAAGTGAAGCAGCTTGAGCCGTGGGCGCCACGCAGAACAACTGCACTGTTCCGCGCCTCGCTGCACCAGCTGCACTGCCCGCGCTCGCTGCACTGTCTCTCTCGCACTCACAGTGCTCACCATGCCGGGGCGAGAGAGACAGAGCGACGAAAGCACTGTTCGGAATCTGCAGTCTGATTGCGCGCAGGGTCTCTGTCTCTCTCGCACCCCTGCGGGGCGCCCCACGAGTGCGAGAGAGACAGAGCGCGGGTGAAACGCACTGCCAGTGGCGTGCCGTCGATGGCGCAGGCAGCGCAGGCAAATGGCTCCAGTCGTCACCACCGGACCAGAAAATACGGCCAGGGCCTTTCAAATTGCTCCCGTCTAGTGTTGTTTCATTTATTTTCTCATGTTTCTCTACTGAAAGATGATGAAAAATTGAGGAAGATTGAGTTAATTTTCTTGGTGACGTGTCTAAATTTTAGTCAACGAGACCTGGCAAGAAGTCGAGCGAAAATGGCTTCAATTTTCAAGAGTGCTCGACGGCGTTTTGAGCTCCAGAGTCGCTAGAAAGGACTCGAACCGGACGTGTGACCCCACCAATGGATTGCTCTCCGAACGAGGAATCCATTGGTGGGGTCACACGTTCGGTTCGGGTCCCATTTGGCGACTCTGGAGCTCAAAACGCGAGCTTTGACGCGTTTCTGTCTAATCCCAGCCACTGCGCGCCGCCGTTGCCAAATAACGACTCGAGTTGCGCCAGCCCAGCCCAGCCAGTGGCGTCGCGGCGACCCTGACTCGAAAGCAGGCTTGCAGGCGCGGGCAGCGCGAGCAACTCCTGGCACTGCTTGTTCCCGGCCAGGATGCCGCCACACTGCTAGTGCCGCCACACTGCAGACTTGCAGTGCAGGCCCCGGCCGCCCCGGCCAGCCAGAGGAAGCGCCAGTTTCCACACAACACGGCCGCTAATCCAGGCCTAGACCGCCCCGGACACGGACAAAACTCGGGGCAAAATGTTCCACCCAGCAGAGAGCGAAAAGGACCTCCTCCCCGCCTGTCTCTCTCGCACCGAGGAAATTCCGCAGCGCGCTCCACCTGTTGCAGCGCCAGTCGCTCTCGTCAATCCGAACCCCTGATGAGAATGGCGAGAAAAGGCAAACGGAAAAAGTATCGAAAATCAGCAACACCCTGCCGGTACTCGAACCCGCGACAGCGCTCTTGTTGCACTTTTCCCGCCTACCGACGCCGCGAACATGGAGCGGGCTGTCTCGGCGAGGAGGCCAGTGTTCCACAAGCAGGCCGCAAAACCTAGCCCGCGGACACGACAAATCGGCTAAAATGTTCCCCCTCGAAGCGAACGGGACCCCCCCGCCTGCTCTCCGCCCCGAGGAATTCCCAGGTTGTTGCAGGAGTCGCCCCTTTTCCCCGGTGTCGAGAACTGTAATAGCGACCCCCTGGGGCTCAAACCGCGTCTAGAGTTTTGTCCGCCTCCACCGCTCTTCTGGCCCACTGAGGGAGAGTGACAAGGAAAGTTGCCGCACTCTAGCCACCGCCAAACAAGCGTAACGGAGACGCCGATATGCAGATGGTTTTTGCGCCCTTCCCGTCGGCGCCGTCGGCAAGCGCAATCGCCGGGTAATTGGAGCGAGTGGGTGCGACTGCTGCGATTGCCTCGGCCTTTGCGTGAGCAATCGTGCAATCGAGCAATCGTGCAATCAAGCAAGCCAAAGCGCTGCACACCGCGCGCAAAATAAAGGCAGTCTCCCACAATGCCACTGGCATTCCCTGCCGAAATGATCGCATTCGAAAAATTGACGGAGTGGGTTTATTGAAAACGAGCCGAAATGGTTACCTCAGATCGGCTCCGGTTGGGAGAGCCAGTTGAAAGTGGTCGAGGAG
Organism: Thrips palmi; assembly: GCF_012932325.1. Taxonomy (NCBI): domain Eukaryota; kingdom Metazoa; phylum Arthropoda; class Insecta; order Thysanoptera; family Thripidae; genus Thrips; species Thrips palmi. The sequence goes on along the minus strand of NW_023144630.1, from coordinate 5,866,204 downwards.
AAGGTCCTGTGTTCCCCCTGTCGCGAAAATGAAATAAAAATAACCGAAATTGGAACCACTGGCACACACGCGCGCGACCGCACGAAAGAGACGGGTGTCTGCCACCGTCGGCTGCTACACTGCTGAGCCGCCACCGCCTCCACTGGCTGGAGTCTCCCAGCCACTCCAGCCACTCCAGCCAGTGGCCCCGCGCCCCACCACCGGGGGCGCTAGACCGTGCGCCCCAACGGCAGAGGAAGACCGCAAGGATCTCAGGTTCAACATTTTCATTTTCTGACGTTCTGTTCAAATTTTTGGCGGTGACTCTGTTCCGAAACCGAAGAATAATTTCGAAAAACAAGTCGCAGTCATGAGCAATTTTGGGTGTTATAATCGTACGATCAACAATAATATTAATGGCAATAAGTGCAATAACAGTCACGTTTTCGTTCAGATTGGCATAATTGTGCTGTAGCAGCGTTACCTTAATCGAATTAAAGCCCCTTCGGTGACGAAAAAAGTATGTCAGAAGTGGGATTTGAACCCACGCCCACAGACGTGGACCAGAACACTCGACCCGCAGCGCGGGCAAGGAAACCTTGAGTCTGGCGCCTTAGACCGCTCGGCCATCCTGACGTTGTGGTGGGGAGCGTGGTCGGTAGTGGACTGCCCCTCCCTACTTTCTCTGTAGTGCGAATAGCGCCGTACGGGGAAGGGGGGAGGAAAGGACAAGGCGAAGAAGTGACAAAATTTCAATGAAATAAAATTGTTAAACACCTGGTAGTTCCTTCAATTATATGAGTATTTGTCATAATCAAGGATATCATGATCAATGTCCTGCTCCAAATATAAAGGCTTTCTGATTTTTAAGTTTTAGTAAGTTTGTGCACTGCTATATCAATGTGGAAGTGAATGTGAATGTTTTGGATAGAAGTAAACATAACCTGGAAATCTTAGCAGCAGAATGAAGTCTGTTGTGCACTGTCGTGAACTGCCAATTCTGTAGTTTCAAGCCTTATCCGATCGAATGGATTACATTTAATTTCTCGTTGTTCTTCCCTCTTAAAAATGTCAAAGTTTTGGAAATATTTCCTGTTTTTGTCATGGATGTCGTATTTATTGGTTTGCGGTGTACTGGTCTTCTCTCGCGGATTTCTGCTTCGACGGCAAGTTCAGCCAGAGAAGTCTTTCTGCTCTGACAATGTGTACTGTTCTGGATCGGCTGACCCTGGAATCGAATCGGAATGTTCCAGCAGCAGCAGCCCTCTGCAGCATTTGCTCAAGGAAGAGGACTTGTGCTCTCAAGGAAGAGCAAAAGTTATTTTAATTGTGATAGACGCCCTCAAGCACGAATTTGCTTCCTTCCTCGACACGCAAGAGCCAAAGCCGTTTCAAAACAGACTTACTGTCATCACGGATGCTTTGTCCCAGGAACCAGATAATGCTCGATTGTACAAATTCATCGCTGACCCACCTACTACCACCATGCAACGTCTCAAAGGACTAACAACTGGCAGCTTGCCCACTTTCATTGACATGGGATCAAATTTCGCATCAACTGAAATCAACGAAGACAATTTAATTGACCAATTGAGAGGGAAAGGGAAGAAGGCAGTGTTTATGGGGGATGACACCTGGACTGGGTTGTACCCTCGACGATTTGAGCGAGAATTCCCATTCCCCTCCTTTAATGTGTGGGACTTGGACACTGTTGATGAAGGTATCAAATTGCATTTGCAACCAGAAATAGAAAAGAACGATTGGGACTTGTTGATCGCCCATTTCCTAGGAGTGGATCACTGTGGTCATCGTCATGGCCCTTTTCACTCAGAGATGACTCGCAAGCTGGATGAAATGAATACTGTTCTCAGGTACGCATTCTTCTAAGATCAGCAGTATTTTGTCACAATTTATTTTTTCTTTATACACCTTTACTAACTTTTCTTCTTTCTGTTGCAGCAATGTTATGAATACCATGGATAATGAAACAGTTCTGGTTGTCCTTGGGGATCATGGCATGACAAAAACAGGTAAACCACTGTTTGAAAAGAAGTAAAGATTTGCATTTTGTAAAAATAATTTTTTGTGCCCTTTCTTACTGTGCTTTTATTTCCTTTAGGAGATCACGGAGGAGAGAGTGAAGATGAAGTAACAGCTGCCCTTTTTGTTTATTCTCGTTTGGGACTTTTACCATCTAACTGGTCTCCTAAAGGGACCACAGTACGCCAAGTAGATTTGGTTCCAACGCTTGCTACTACGCTCGGAATACCAATCCCATTTTCCAACTTGGGATCTGTTATCATTGACTCCCTACCCAAAACTAACCTTCGACGAGCAGTTCACCCTCTACCAGACTGGAAATATGCCCTTTTGAGTTTGTGGTCCAATATCCGACAAGTTGTGAACTATATTGAAACCTATTCCACTCGTAACAATGAATTTACCTCAGATAAGCTTCAAACTTCATTAAAAATGTATTCATCTATAAATGATCTTGTAAAAAATGTTCTCACTGAAGAAGAATTTGTAGTTATGACTAAGCAAGGTTTTGATTTCCTCTCAGGATTGCGAATCATGTGTGAAAAAGTTTGGGTTCAGTTTGACACTTTTTCTATGACATGGGGTCTGATTTTCACTTTTGTTGTTCTCTTCTGTTTATTCTTACTCATTGAGGCAATGCATGGAGATAAGCTGAATTTTGTAGCATCTGGAGTTCAGCTTACTGTTGTATACATTGGTTTGGTGCTGTCTGCTGTAGTAAGCTATATTTTAAGTTTGTTTAGAATCATATCAAACTTTGAGAAAGCGTACTTTATTTCAACTTTTGGAACATCTTTTCTCGTCCTTGCCTTGATTCTGGCTCAAAATTCAAACACGATTCTTGACAAATGGACTGATACACCGCGTAGCAGGTCCTACTTGGGAATGATTTGGCGCATTGTGTGCCTGTTTTCACTGTGGGCAATGGTGTCCAACAGCTATGTCATGTCGGAAGGGCAGCTCCTGTCTTTCTTTCTGGTGTCGCTCATGTGTACCCTTGTGTACTCATACCGTATTCCAAAGGATGTGGGAGCAAGGCCTGCGAACAAGCCCGCCAAATCCATGTTGGGGTGGCTGAAGCAGCAAATTCATCCCACTCGTCTGCGAATGGTGCTGGTCACCCTGGCTGTGAGTGCTCTACTGAGGGCCACTCATCAGTACTGGAGATGCAGGAGTGAAGAGGCAGGCTGCAAGGGACAAAGCTCCTTCCAGCAATCTGAGCCCAAGAAGAAAGGAGACTTGTCTGCCGACCCTCACTGCTTGATCATGCTAATATGCTCTGGCCTGTGGGTCACATTTACTAGAATGTGGCTTAGGAGTTGCGGCAACTTGAGTGGATATTCAGTGACAGTTCTCTTTGCCCGATACGCTCCCACTGTCATTACTGTCTGTTCTGGAAGCTTTTGGGTTCTGCAAGGTAAGAGCAGGATTTGATTAAGTTAGTTCTTTTCGTGAAAGCTCTTTCCTCCATGTTAGTCCCTTCTGCATTGTTTGAAAAAAATGTTTCAGGGCTTCCAGGGGAAACGCGTGGACGCATGTTCAAGCAGTGGCAGTTGCAAATTTTGCCTTGGACTGTCTATGCATTGTCAGGGCTCACCATCATTAGCCTGGCATTTTGTCCATTGTGTGTTTTCGTTGTACGAAACAAGCGCAAGTCTAAGTCCCTCTCCGTTTCAACAAGCGCAAATCTCATACCTCAGCTGTACAACCAGGTTTGTGCTTCCTTAAACCAATACTGTGTTGTTTGGATGAACTCTGTTACTCATAATTTTCATTTTTCCAGATGAAGCAGATTATTTCTGGTCAAAGCAATGATGCAGATCCGTCTGAGACTCCGGGTGTAAATCCTGTTGTTTATGGCCTTGCAACAGCGTACAGCGCAGCCTTCACTGTGCTGGCAATGGTTTTGGTGCCAGTCATGGGCCTCCTCCTTGGTTCTCGATGGTCCCCAGCCATCATGCTGTGTGCCTGCGCTGCCACACTCTTGCTCCTTCTCATTTCAATGCTGCGCTTTGAAAATGCAGTTGTGTCTGGTACGTACTATGAATCATGTGTTAAGGTAATAAATTTATAATTGTAAGTACTGAAAAAAACTGCTTTTGTGTTCAGTTCAACTTCTGTCAACATCATGGCCCGCTGTGGTGTGTTGGTCTCTGCTGGCACAATACGCATTCTATGGAACGGGACATCAGGCCACCTTTTCCAGCATCCAGTGGGATGCAGCGATGGTGGGCACGAGTGGAAATATAGCCAGCAGCAGATTCTTTCCAGGGCTGCTTGTCATTATCAACACATTCTGCTCTCACATTTTAATGGTGAGTTTATGATTTATTGTGTGTTTGTTGGTGTGAGCTATACTCAGTTAGCATTTATGGTACATTCTACAGCGCAATTTCACAAACCGTCAATACTAAAAAAAATTGCATGTCAATCTCAGGGGCTGCTGCTTCCACTACTGCTGATCGCCCCCCTCACCCTGCGTGTGATGCGGCCCCGATGGGCTGCAGTGGCGGTGGGCGACCAGGAGCTGACCCAGGGTGAGCTCATGCTGTACCAGCGGGAAGATTTGATGTATCGCTCACTCACGACCTTGTCTGCTAGATACATATTCCTGCAGGGGCTTCGGGTGAGTGTCATGAAAATGGAGTTTCAAAGTGGTCTGATTCATTTTATAAAAGTAACTTTCTTTTTTTTCTGTTACAGAGTTTAGCATGCATGTTTTCAGCAACTATTCATGCTCGCCACCTCATGGTTTGGGCTATTTTTGCCCCCAAGTTTATTTTTGAGGCAGTGTCATTGTTTGTGACTCTCCCCTGTGTTTTGTTAGCATATGTATTTGTGGGGAGAATTTCAAAAAGTGTTGATTCATTACTTAACACTTTGGATGCAGGTGGTGAAACCCCTAGTAAATCGTCCCAGAACAAAAGATAATGGTAGCCATTATTAGTGTAAACCAAGATAGTATGGTGCTGCATGTCACACCAATAGTCTGCATTGAATTTGTCCTCTGTTTAGTTTGTTTTAAATTGTGAGTTGTGAATTGATCACTAGTCATGAAGAAGAACTTGAGCACACAGGAAAAGTTGTTAGTTAAGTGCTTAATAAACTTAATTTGCTCTTTTTGTGGGCTCTAATGTGCCCATATGCTCTTTTTTAAGGAGTGGTTTGTTGTATTCGTTGCAGTATCATTTTTCTAATATTTTTGAAATGCTGATATTGATATGCATTTTGTCCAGTATTAGTTCTATTATTTTCAATGAAATGGACTGAAATAAAGCCATCTGTGTTCTAGTCAACCATAATAATATTATACATACATATGTGACTAATTCCTAGGGTTTATGTGGGCACAAAAAGGAACAAGTTCTTTTTCAACAAATAAATCTCAGTGTATTTAATGACAGATACACAGGTGATGAAGTAGTAGCAAATGAAACAAACATCTTTTATTTATTAAGTTTTCACTCTTCTTGTATGAAGTTGTTAGTTTATATGTAATGTTGAAAACATGTGATGTCTTTTTTATTGGTAACCTACTGCACTTTTGCCTACTGTGGAATATCATGTATTTTGATGTCAGTTTGATGTCTATTACCTGTTGTGTTCATAACACTGTGTGTACTGGCATTTTGTGTCCTCCATTATGTAAGGGTCTGTGAGGCCCAAACTCTGAGGTGCTGATTAGGATATGGAAACTGATGCCAATCGCAAGGTGTTAAATTGTTGCATAGCTCCTTATGGCCAATCATCTACGCAGTAATTTTAAAAAATTTCTACCTCATTTGTATACTTTTTCTGGTTTTCCCTAACTTTGTAAGTTTGTAGCCATTTTTACATTGATTTTATAATGGTTGATACAAAAAAAATGTGGCATGAACAATGCTCTTCAAACTTACGAGGGAAAGTTGCTTACCTAGGTTTCGGTTTGACATTGCTGGTTTCGTTGAGGACGCGAGGGAAGACAAGTCGTTGTTGAAGGTTTTGAGACATCCCTGCATAGAAGGCATTGTTAGCTTAAATTTCAACAAACCTAAGATGCAGGATTGCCTCAGAAACCTTCTCTTCCAATTGCTGTGTGTATTGAAGCTGAAGTTGGCTGCTGATAAAAACATTGATAAAAATAAAAAAATCAATTCAAAAATTAATTTGTTTCTTCTACAAAATTTATTTCTCTTATTGTTCATGTACAAGGATTTGAGCTGACCTCATCAAACTACTTTTGACTAGACATATACTCAACCATGGTCATTCATTAAGGGGACCAAGGGAGTTGGACTTCCAAATGTTGCAATAAAAACACTATTGTGCAATAATGTATCCAAGTAAAGTTCTAAATATTCCCTGGATGCCTTCTGATCCTATTTTGAAAACATTATTGTACTGTTACCTTTATTCTATTTTTTCAGTTCCTCTCGCATTGCTTCCCTTAAGACCATTGGTTTAAACCTTAAACAATAAAAACACAAACTCAGAGTTACTGATTATCTTAATTCCACCAATATGGCTGACGGTTGTGGTGGTGGTGGTGCAGTTGTTGTAGCTGATACGCAATAGCAGCCCCTGGGTTCGCCTAAGAAAAAAAAGATGGGACAACGTTTTACAAAAATAATGCTGTGCGTTAAAAATGTTGCAGTCAGAATTCAGAAAATTGTGTTCTGTACCTGTTGGTTGAATTTCTGTTGCTGCCCTCCTGCCTGAGGCTGCTGCTGCTGTTGGGAGGGTGCTGATGGAGACCCTTCAGTCTGCTGGTAGTATGATGGTCTGTAGCTCCTCCGCACTATGGGGCTGGGTGTGGATTTTGCTGCCATAATCTGGTAACATTCAAAAAGGTAATTCAGGTCAGACTCATACAGTTCATTTTATCTCTGTCAGAAACAGACAACTTTTACTGGCAATTGCAGTTTTGTTGGTTGTCATTTTTGGAAACGAAAAACATGTGTGGCAAACAATTTCACTGGGGCACTGCACTTACGTTGGCCAGGAACTCCTTCGTCTTGGCGAGGTAGGCCCCCGGTGCGACGAGGGGCGAGTCGGGGATCCAGAATGTGGGGTCCACTGGGGCGGAGCTCGAGGCCGCTCCAGCTTCAGCCCCCGGCACCAGGCGCAGCGTCTTGGGCGCCGTCGTGAAGACCGAGGCCGGGGCCGCGGGGGCCGCCGACGTGGTCTTGTTGACGGCCGTGCCGTTGGCCACCATCTGGCCGATCTTGGCCCTTACCAAGTCCATCAAGTCGGGGGTGGCGGGCACGGCCGGGGACTCCACTCCTGCAGCTGCGCCGTCCGTCGTCGGGGGCACGGCCTGGAGCACACCAACACCGTGAACAAGGCCGGACCGCCCGACTCACAGTGGGCCAGAAGACCGCGGTCAAAGTCCCGGACGCGCTTTGAGCTCCAGAGTCGCTAAATGGGACTTGAACGGAACGTGTGACCCCACCAATGGATTGCTCTCGGAACGAGGAATGCATTGGTCGGGTCACACTTTCGGTTCGAGCCACATTTAGCGACTCTGGAGCTAAGCGTCTACAGTTGCACTGGAAACATGCTCGGCGAAAGTGCTGACGGGGCTGACCATGGAGGTGGCGATGTCCTTCTCCATGTCGGTGAGCATGTCGAACACCTGCCCCAGGAGCACCACCTTCTGGCGCACGGGCTCCACGGCGGGGGGCGGCTTGACGGTGGTGGCCGCGGCGCCGGCGGCGGGCTTGGCCCACATGGCGGCGTAGGGCGACACGGGCTTCTTGGGGGCGGCGGCGGCGGCCGCGGCAGCGTTGGCGGCGTCGGCAGCCTGCGGGGAACGGCATGAATGAAACGAAACGTGCTGCTCGCGCTGGAGCCTGGACCACGCTAAGACAGTGTCCAGCGTACCTTCTGGGCGACGGCGAGGTCGCTGACGGCGTCCACCATGCCGTTCTTGAGCTCGGCGAGCTGGCCGATGATGGTGTCCACCACCTTGTCCTTGGCGTCGGCCACCAGGGCCGCGGAGTCCACCAGGGCCGCACGCTTGGCTGCGGGCAAGGCGGAAGGGAGGGTCAGCCTGGCGGCGCCGCCGGCGAAGCCGTTTACGAGCAGCGAAAACGACGCGCCGGCCTGTCTCTCTCGCACGCCTAAGGTGCCCTCCGGGACGCCCCAGGAGTGCGACAAAGGCAGAGCGGCGCTAGCACACTGGCGCACTCACCCCTGACTGCGGAGACCTCGTCCTCGGGGACGTCCTGCGCGCCGGAGGCTTCCAGCGAGTCCAGCAGCCTCTGCAGCGTGGCGGCCAGCTCCGCGTTGACGGCGGCGGGGTCGGCGGTCACGGGCTCCTCCACGGGGGCCGGGGTCGTGACGGCGAGCCCGGCGAACAGGTCGCTCAGGAACTTGGCCTTCTTGGAGATGAACACGCCGGGGTCCACCGCCGGCGCGGCGAAGGGCGATAGGGCGAGGCCGGGGTACGCTGACGGGGCCACGGCGGGGGCGGTGGCGTTGGCGACGGTCTTGTTGATGTTCAGGGCCTTGAACAGGTCCGCGAGGAAGGCCGGGGGTGGCGGCTTTGTGACGGCGGGGGCGGCGGGGGCGGCGAACGGACTGAGCAGGGCGCGCTCGGACAGGCCGCTGTAGGCCGCGGGGGCGGCTCCGTACACGGGGGCGGCGGGGGCGGCAGGCAGCCCACCCGGGAACAGGCTGTTGAGGAGGCTGGCCTTCATGTCGATGAACGCGGACGGGTCGACGACGGGGGGCATGAAGGTGGGCTTGGCCGGCAGGAAGGGCTTCAGCTTGAGGAAGGGCGACATCGGCGAGCCCACGCCGGCGGCGGGGTCGTCACCGAGACCCACCAGCGATCGGCCCATCACGCCTGGAGACAACGCGGAGTCAAACCCTGACTCGACTTGGAGCGCCGCGCCGCACAGTGGGCCAGAAGACCGGTGGAGGCGGCCAAAGCTCTGGACGCGTTTTGAGCTCCAGAGTCGCTAAGCAGGACTCGAACCGAACGTGTGATCCCACCAGTGGATTCCTCGTTCGGAGAGCAATCCATTGGTGGGGTCACACGTTCGTTTCGAGTCCCATTCAGCGACTCTGGAGCTCAAAACGCGTCTCGGACTTTGACCCTTGGCCCACTGTGCGCCGACCACGCCAGGGACTCACCAGGCTTGCCGACGTACGCGGCCCAGGGGGCGGCGGCTGCTCCGGGGGCGGGGGGCGGCTTGGCGGCGGCCAGGGCGGCGCCCAGGGCGAGCACGGCGACGACGGCCTTCATGGCGGAGGCGGGCGACGAGAGTGTGACGCTGCGGCGGGGTGGCCGCGTTTATAGGGCCGTCGGGGTGCGGGCTGCGGGGTGCAGGCTTCATTAACGGCACAGGTGTTGGACGCGTCGCCGGCGGCTCAAGCACTCTCCCTCTCTCTCCCTCGCACCGACGGCGCGGTCCGGAAGGGTGCGAGAGAGGCGGTGCGGCTCGCGGACAGGGGCAGGACGGGCTGTGTCGTGTAGGGGTCAAAGTGTCCCGCAAATTTCGCCTCAGATGGGCGATGGGCCAACTCACAAAGCCTTATGAAAAACTCGAGGGGGCAACCACATGGGATGTTTGGGTTGGGACACAAGATTTCTTAAGGCTAAAGATTTCGTCAGATTTCGCAAGATTTTAACCGATATTCCGCCCAAAATTAGCTTGTTTTTGGCCTTTTTTGGGGCAAGATTTCAGATTTCCCAGAGATTTCTAGCTCTAAGGGGACACAATAGAGTGGTTGCCCCCTCGGAAAAACTGTAGACACAACCTGGGTTTTGAACTGGAAAAAAAAATCTCCACGATGCTCCAGTGGTCAAAAGGAATTCCGAACCTCAGCCTTCCTGGTAACCAATTTTGAAACTTTGCCTGGTAGGGAGACTGATGTTGTCTACCCTTCGGAGACTCGTGCAATTTTTTTCTTTTTCCTATTTATGTAGTAGTAGTGACGCTCCGAAAGGCCGGAAGGTGCACCGCTGCGTTTCGATTCCGTTTTGGGTGAGTAATTAATGGGCAGGTGTTTCGGGTGGAAGGCCCTGCAGTGCACTGGTCGGCCAACAACCCGCGTCCATTGCCATCCATCCGGCATCTCCGGCCCGACGTATCTTCGGCCGGCCACGCCACTGCTTTATTTTTTATATTTTTTTGCTGTGCTGAATTTGTCGGTATTTGTGTGTGACCTATTTCTCTCTTGAAAAAAAAAATATAATTATTGGAACTCAAATCTCTCGAGTGTTTCTCATGTGGGAGTGTGTTTTTGTGACAGAAATTGGTCAAATCGTAAAAGTCGTTTAACTCTTTTATTAAACTACAAGATGATGTACAAATACAATAAATAAAGGCAATCACGTGAATGTGATTGTTTGTCACTGTGAGGCGGTGGAGCTTGCCCTGTAATGGAGTGACGAATGAATGTCGAAACGCAATGTCAGCGACCACTTAATACAACAGCTTTGGCCAGAAGGTCTAGGCTAGCGCGGCTTGCAGCCCGCTGCCGCCGCACAGTGGGCCAGAAGACCGGTGGAGGCGGCCAAAACTCTAGACGCGTTTTGAGCTCCAGAGTCACTAAATGGGACTCGAACCGAACGTGTGACCCCACCAATGGATTGCTCTTCGAACGAGGAATCCATTGGTGGGGTCACACGTTCGGTTCGAGGCCCGTTTAGCGACTCTGGAGCTCAAAACGCGTCTAGAGTTTCGGCATGGTGCGACCGTCCGTTGACACGGCGGTACGCGGCGGCACGGCACCACGCACACAGGAACGGAACCAGACAGCCACCTGCGCGCCGAAGTCAATCAAGGAACGCCATCCGAACGGCACGCCCCGGCGACATCCACTGATAAAAACACTCTTCATATTCCGCGCTAAAGTTCTAAATTTGACCGCTTCACCGCAAGGACGCACCAGAATACTTTAAGAAACGAATGAAAATGATGAAAAAGCCGCGAACGCGCGCGGAATGGTTCGTGTGACAATTAAAAATAATGACTCGAGTACGAAGAACGCTAAAAAGGCTGCCCGCGAGGTGTCGTGGAGGGACGCTTTGGCGCGGATTTCAAATTCTGTAGCTGGAGCCGTCGCTCTGGGGCGCCACCCCTGCCACGCTGGCAGCCTGCGACTGCCCGGCGGCGCGGGGCCGGTTGTAGTTGTACAGGACGTAGCCGGGCCTGTTGAGGACGGCGTAGGCCTGCGAGTAGGCCGCGCTGCTGGAGGCGCCGGAGGCCGGCTTGTACGCGTTGTAGGCCGGCTTGTAGGGGCTGTACGCCGCCGACGGCTTGCTGGACTGCTGGTAGTTGATGCTGCTCAGGCCGTTCTGGTAGTTGTAGGCGGCGTTCAGGCCCCCGCCCGTCGGACGGCTCGCCTGGTAGAACTGCTCACGGCCTCGCTGGAACGTCTGGATGCCCGTGGTGAAGGCCTTGGACACGGCCTGTAGCGTCGAGATCGGGATCTGGAAGATGCTCTCCACGACCTCGCCGTTCTGCCTCCGAACGCGCCGATGGCTGTCCGCGCCGTCCGCGCCCCGCACCTAGAACCAGCACACTTGGACAACGCGAGGCAAGAGCAACGGCACTGGCAACGCACAGTGGGCCAGAAGACCGGTGGAGGAGGTCGAAATCCCGGACCCGCTTTGAGCTCCAGAGTCGCTAAATGGGACTCGAACCGAACGTGTGACCCTACCAATGGATTGCTCTCCGGACGAGGAATCCATTGGTGGGGTCACACGCTCGGTTCGCGTCCTGTTTAACGACTCTGGAGCTCAACACGCGTCTAGAGTTTTGGCCGCCAGCGCCGGCCTTCTGGTCCACTGTGCATGGCTCGGCCCGTGTGACGACACGGCCGAGCGGACCGCCAATTGTGTCGAAAAAAGACGGCCCCTTGAGCAAACCGCCATTTAGGGGCGGTTCGGGTCGTCCGCATGCGAAGGAGAAGCGGTGGGCGGGGTGGGCCTGCCTCTCGGTCTCTCTCGCACCCCTCGTCGCAACGCCCCGTGAGTGCGACAGAGGCAGCGCGACGAGGCGCGGCAATCCCCCACCACGCCACGAGAGAGAGAGAGAGAGAGAGAGAGAGAGAGAGAGAGAGAGAGAAGGGGGGGGGGTCAAAGGCGAGTTGTACTTGCCTCCGCAGCCACCAGGTCGCCGTCGTCCGGGCCGGGGTGCACGGGGGCGGCCCGCACGGCCTGCACGCACAGGCAGGTCATGGCGACGAGTAGGACGAGCCCGGGGAGCACGCTGCGTGGGGCCTGGAAGCAGTGGAGCAGTCAGCACTCGAACATTGCCTCCTGCAAGACCTCCGGGTAGGCAATACCCATACGATCATGTGTGGTCTAGCCCTTAATGGTAATGATGTTGGGTAGGCAACCCGAGTGCAGCCCTGTTCGACGGGACTGCCTACCCGGCCTCGTAAGGCGCCATGCCGCCTGGGTGAGGCAACCAACAAGAAGTGTTCTAGCGGAACCCCACTAGCGGAACAAACATTTTCCTCGTTAAGAACAAAAACTGAGGAAATCGCAAGAAAAATTGAAACTGCAAATGCCAGGCGTTTGTATTTGCTTGGTTGACACTTTATGTCAATAAAGACACTTTTCAAAACTCCTTCCCCTGCGTGTCACTCACTCACTCACTCACTCACTCACTCACTTACTCACTCACTCACTCACTCACTCACTCACTCACTCACTCACTCACTCACTCACTCACTCACTCACTCACTCACTCACTCACTCACTCACTCACTCACTCACTCACTCACCCACTCACTCACCCACTCACTCACTCACTCACTCACTCACCCACTCACCCACTCACTCACTCACTCACTCACTCACTCACCCACTCACTCACCCACTCACTCACTCACTCACTCACTCACTCACTCACTCACTCACTCACTCACTCACTCACTCACTCACTCACTCACTCACTCACTCACTCACTCACTCACTCACTCACCCACTCACTCACTCACTCACCATGTCGTCGCTGCTGCACTGCGGGTGCGTCGCTCTACGACTGCAGACTTGCCGGAGAAACGGCACTGGAGAAAGGCAAGGCGGGGCGGGGCGCGTGGGAGTGAGTCCGGCTGGTCCGGCCAGTGCGGTCACTGGGGCGCTGGAGCTCGGGGAAAGGAAACCACTGTAAGCGCGCTGGAGTCGCTGGAGTCGCTGGACACTGGGGCTGGAGTCGCTGGACACTGGGGCTGGAGTCGCTGGACACTGGGGCTGGAGTCGCTGGACACTGGGGCAGGAGTCGCTGGAGTCGCTGGACACTGGGGCTGGAGTCGCTGGACGCGCTGCGATGCTGGGCGCTGTTCTGCCGGCAATGAGGTTCGCTCAGTGCGGGCGGCCAGTTTCATAACCACACACACACACACGCTCACGCACACATCCGCGCGCGCAGAATCGCATCGCTGGATTAGCAGGGGGAGAGACAAAAGCGGTGTGTGTGTGTGAAATACGTGAAAAAAACGGGGGAAGGGGGAGACGCGGCGAGGTGGGGGGGCCGGTGCAAAAAAAAACACAGGCAAACGAGGTAAACACGAAGGATGCTCCCACTACAGCCACTTCCTAGCGGGACGCGGCGTGGCGTGAGGCGTGCGACGGGCTGGCGTAGGTCAGGGATCAGAGTCGTTTTGGTCGCTCTGTCTCTCTCGCACTCATGGGGCGTCCCGTAGAGGTGCGAGACACTGGCGACTCTCACAGTGGGTCAGAAGACCGGCGGAGGCGGCCAAAACTCTAGACACGTTTTGAGCTCCAGAGTCGTTGTATGGGACTCGAACCGAACGTGTGACCCCACCAATGGATTCCTCGTTCGGAGAGCAATCCATTGGTGGGGTCACACGCTCGGTTCGAGTCCCATTTAGCGACTCTGGAGCTCAAAACGCGTCTGGAGTTTTGGCCGCCTCCACCGGTCTTCTGGCCCACTGTGTACCGCCAAACCAAGGGCCGGAAGGCCGGAACTAGATGTCCCCTAATTACCCGGGCACTTGACGCACGCGGCCACGCCTGCCACCTTCCGTGTTCCGAGACGCGCCGTCCTAGACGGAGTCCTAGACGGAGTCCTAGACGGAGTCCTAGACGGAGTCCCAGACGCGACAAGACGAGCTAGGCGAGGACGGCGAATCCACGGCCGCCCGACCCAGCGCCATCTGCCGGTGGGATCTGCAAACCTAATCGACGCCTTAAGTCACCAGGGGCGTCTTAAGGACATGCCTAATCAATTTTCGCTTATGTGCGGCGCGCGATGCTGGTCGCGGGGAGGCGCCAAGGAGGGCCTTCCAGGCACGAAAAACGGCGGGAGACGAGTCGGCGCACAGTGGGCCGGAAGACCAGCGGAGCCGGCCAAAACTCTAGACGCGTTTTGAGCTCCAGAGTTGCTTTACAGGACTCGAACCTAGCGTGCAATCCCACCAATGGATTCCTCTTTCGGAGAGCAATCCATTGGTGGGGTCACACGTTCGGTTCGAGTCCCGTTTAGCGACTCTGGAGCTCAAAACGCGTCTAGAGTTTTGGCCGCCTCCACCGGTCTTCCGGTCCTCCGTGCGTCGTTTTGTCGGCACGGCCCTGTGCCTGCGCCTTGCGTGGCACGCCGTGCACCCAAGGGCGCCAGCTGACGAGACAGCGGCAAGGACATTTTGGCAGGTTTATCTCATTGCATCGCGGTTCGTTTTTGTTTTTGACTACCAGCCTTGGCGTAACCGAGTGGGCAAAATTGAAACAATCAGTTGATCAATAAGAATGCTAAGTGCCCGTTCTAAATTTCCGATGTTTTTTTTTTTTTTTTTGCAATGGCTTGCGCCGATCGGTGACCGCACCATCGGGCTGGCCTAGCTTTGGTGCGTGAGTGGGCCGCGGTGCGTGCCGCGATCACACTCACACAAGGAAAGGGGGGAGCCGCCACACAGTGGGCCAGAAGACCGGGGGAGGCGGTCAAAACTCCAGACGCGTTTTGAGCTCCAGAGTCGCTAAATGGGACACGAACCGAACGTGTGACCCCACCAATGGATTGCTCTCCGAACGAGGAATCCATTGGTGGGGTCACACGTCCGGTTCGAGTCCCATGTAGCGACTCTGGATCTCAAAATGCGTCTAGGGTTTTGGCCGCCTCCACCGGTCTTCTGGCCCACTGTGAGTGCACCCCGTGCCACCGGCGACGCGCGCACTTGCTGACCCACTTCGATATGCATCTGGCTATCGCTGCTCTGGCTTCGCTGGTTTCCCGGACCGCGCCGTGTTCACAGGATGAGCTCCGCCGTGATCCCGCGCGTTAATCTGCATCCCAAATTAAACGCATCGGTTCGCACTTTCGCTGCTGACTGACAATCGCTGTCTCTCTCGCACGCATCCGTGCCGCCCTGCGAGTGCGAGAGAGACGGAGTGACGAAAACGACCGCCGCGCCGCCACGCCGACGCGCCCACGCCGCTCCAGCTTTCGTCGCTCCGTCTCTTTCGCGCCGCGTGCTGGTGCGCGAGAGAGACAGCAACGTGAGACCGCGGACTGATTCCGAACACGGCTCTCGTCGCTCTGTCTCTCTCGCACTCATGGGGTGTCCCATAGGGGTGCGAGAGAGACAGAGCGACGAAGCGGTGTTCGGAATGAGCCTGCTGGTGTCGCGGCGTCACGGCGGACTGCGTCGGAAAGACGCGGCGGCGTGGCCAGAGCGTGGCCGGGCGCGGCACAACGGCCACTGGCGGCCACGGTGTCAAGGACGCAGGGGAGGACGCGGCCACGCGGCCACCGACGGGCCGGAGGGGCCCGTCTGGGCAGGCCGACGACCGCCATCCCCTTCGGCCTGGCCCTCCTGGAGCCCTTCCTGAGGCTCGAACCGAACGTGTGACCCCACCAATGGAGTCCTCGTTCGGAGAGCAATCCATTGGTGGGGTCACACGTTCGGCTCGAGTCCCATTTAGCGACTCTGGAGCTCAGAGCGCGTCCGGGATTCTGACCGCCTCCACCGGTCTTCTGGCCCACTGTGTGGCGGCGTGGCTTGCCCGATTCGCGGATTTGCCGCCGTTTGGGAATGAGGGCAAGGTCGCTGCCGGCGCCATGGCCGCCATGGCGTTCCGCGACGACGCCGAGCGCCGTGCGTGCTCGCGGCGTGTGTGACAGCACGGAGCCCTCTCGCTGTCTCTCTCGCACTCATGGGGCGCCCCGTGCAAGTGGGAGCGAGACAGAGTCTGCAGCGCGCCCATGACAGGCACTGCAGGCACCAATGCCACGCCAAGGCCGAGACTGCCCCGATCATGATGCGATACGAGTTCCAAAACGGACGCAGCTCACGTTACAATATTTTTTTGAGTGCTTGTAAGATCGAAACACCAACTTAAAACCCAACCATTCCCAATAGACCCTTTCAGTCTTCGCCGAGTGAAGAACAAAAGTAGTCAAAAAGCCAGGAACCAGTAGGAACGTTCCTAGTGGTTCCTGGATTTTTGAGTACTTTTGTTCTTCACTCGGCGAAGACTGAAAGGGTCTATTTTTCTTTAATTTTATTTTTAACATCTAGTTGACCCTTGATTTAGATCAGGCACATAAATATTTGGACTATTTACTGGCTGCAGCCTGCGATCTTTACTTGGAACGTGCCTTACGGTTTAAACTTTCATTTGCCGGGCTTCTTCCTTTCTGTACCGCGCTCCAGTGCCCTACAGTGCGCCAGCGTCCGGTCCGCGGTCGAAAAATGGCGCCACACGACTGCCAACCTTCCCCCACGCGCTGAACTGCGAATAACGTGATCAAAACAAAACGCCCGCTATCCGCACGGCGAAGACTCGTCGTTCATCCCGGCGCGACGTCTGGTTGTCAAAATATCGCTGGAAATTGGTCTGTTCTCTCTTGAACTGAAGAAACCGACGTTCTTGAGCGTGTGCGAAGCATCGCCGGCCCCGAAAAAACGCTCCGTCGACCCGCGGGTGCGTTGCAGTGCACTGTGAGGCCGCTCCTCTACCATAACCTTCTGCTTGTTGTGGGCCTGAAACTCCAAGTGAGGTTGCAAGAGAGTTGCAAGAGATGGATATCGAAATTAGGAACTTGCGCTCTCTCCTTACAGTAGCGAGGAATGAAATCAACAATCTGAGGTACGGAATCGGATGTGGTTATGGTTTGATAAGAGGCATTGTCTTGCTTTGCTGGGGATGATAGTGTTACGATAATGTTTTGGTAATGTACTCTCCACAGGCAACAAATTCGCTCTCTCAACCATGTCCACGAGAAGGAAGTTGACGAAGTCAAGCAAATGGTCAGGGACTGGCGCTGTGCAGGCTGTCTTCAGAGAGCGGCTGCAGAGGCTGACAGTGGTCTGGCCTATGGCTTGGGTGGTGCCGCATCTAGCATTGCCTGTGTCAATAGTAATCAAAGAGGCGATTCAAATGAGGTAAACGCTTTAGAAATGGCACCTATTGGTATTGTCAACTCCTGGTTTCCCGAGAAACGTGGCACTCCTCGTCAACCTGGAGTGAGCGGAAGTGCCAGAGGAAAGCTGACCCTGTACAATACAGTTTTTACAAATCCTGAGCATGCACTTGAAGGTCTTGAAGAATACTCACATATGTGGTATGCATTCTTTTATGTGTTTCAAATGCTGTAATATTTTTAGTTGAAAGAAACAGTGCCATGTTTGTCATTTTATTGTTTCAGGATCCTCTTCCACTTCCACAAAAACGACTCTACACATGTGAGGGCTAAAGTAGCACCCCCTCGTCTGAATGGTGCTCGCACTGGGGTGTTTGCCACTCGGTCACCTCACAGACCCTGCCCAATTGGGCTCTCCTTGGTCCAGATTGATAAAGTAGAAGGTAAAATTCCAAATATTTTTCACATCTAGACAAAACATATTCCTTCTTGAACTTATTCCCATGTACATTTGCTTTGCAGGAGGGGTGGTGTTTTTTTCTGGAGTGGATATGGTTGACGGGACACCAGTGCTTGATATCAAGCCTTACATACCTCAGTACGATGACCCATTAGACTGCCAGCATCCACTATTGAAGTATGAATCACCCCAGTGGCAACACCAGTATTACCTCAACGAACTTAATTCTAATTTACCACTATGTGTTGCAGTGAAAATATGGAATCCCGACTCATTGTTGATGGGCGAGAGTCTGATGATGAAGACCTCAATCCTGCTATTCTCTCTCTTGACCTCACTCCCCGACGTGAGTCGCTTGCACCCATTGCTAGATCACCAGTTAGGGATGCACTGTTAATGGCAACACATTCTCCAGTCCGTGAGGCCTCCTTGATGGGCATGAGGGAGGCCCCTGATGGCGAGGAAGGAACATCTCCAGTCCTGGGCCGACCACTCGTATCTCCAGCTGTGTCTCCAGGACCGTCCGCAAGCCTCATTCGGCCTCAGGTATGTCCATGGTTTTGAAAAAAACTCAAATTAGTGACAAAAGTTCACTTATTTTCTTTTTCTTTTGTCTAGGTGCGGGTACCAGCTTGGATTGCACAACCTCCGGTTTCAAGGCTTGAGGTAAAGTTTAATGATACTGCAGTTGAGCAGCTCTCGACCATACAAACAGAGCGAAATGAGAGTGTGGAGGAAGCAAAGGTTGCGATTCAGAGTGTATTGCAGGAAGATCCTCGGTCAGTTTATTTAAGACAGAGATGGAACAACCAGTTTTACACATTCCTCATAGCAGGGCTTCATGTTAGTTGTCGCTTTGATGATAATGGCTCTGTAGTAACTGTTTTTCGGATAACAGCTGCCAATAAAAATTGTGAGTGTGGCTTACCTGAGTGGCAATGTACAATTCATAATGGTTCATCCTAGGACTCAGAGTCTTGAATCGTTTTCTCGTCTCTTAGGTTGAATTATGATGGGTTTTAACAAAAGACATGACAAAGTGAGAAGTCAGTAATATTACAATAGTCTTTATTTCGTGTATGTAGGCTATTGTAATACCAATGTCCTAAGATTTTAAAATTGTGTTACTTAAACACATTTCTACCTCTTTGATCCTGTATAAATTTCTCTTGATTTTAATCTTAGTCTTATTTAATACTTGTTAGTATTTATATAAATATTATAATCTGTTCAACCCAATAACTTTTATACCAAAATATTTTTGATGTCTGGTTTTTTTGTGGGTTGTTGTCAGTGTTGTGTCCACTGATTTATTGTGGAATACAGAGAAAATGGCATCTCTTCTTATTGTGTTAAATTTGAGAAGATATTAATGTTGGGAGTGCTTATGAACCAGTAAGAGTCATTTTAGCAGGGCTGTGATAGTGTTGGTTATTGGATTTACTTGTGAAACTTCTGGACAAAGTTTTTTAAGAAATGCTTTTCTTTTGGTCCTTACTCAGTTTAGGGTAATGTGATTGCTAATATCACATTTTGTCATTCATTTTGTAGTATTTCTTCTGCTTAATTTTTTGTGTCTAGAATTTTTTTTTTTAATGCATGCTTCTTAAGACATTGGGAGATTTAATTTTACTTACTACATGGTAAATTTCTTAAAAATATCTGTGATATGTTGATATTGATTTTAATATCCAGAATGATCTCTTTTCTCAATTGTATAGTTCTAGAGACAGAGTTCCTCAATTTGCCAAAATACTGAGAAAGCAGTAGCACTATGTCAAATGTACAACAACATTTTCACAGTGTTCTTCCACAGTCGTGTGTCTGTCCTTTTCCCACGTGTTCTGTTTGATTAATGACATGTAGATACCTTTGTCAACCTTCCTATCAAGCACTTATCTTTTTTGTATTTTTCTCACTTGCACACCTTATGATAATCAAAGTGTGACAGGAAGCATCACCGTGTTTCAAATTTTATCTTACTAAGTGCCCTGTTTTTCGTCTAACTGAATAATTGAATGAAATAAATTATTTCCCAGATTGAGCCCAGGCTGATCTTTGCTCCTTGTCCAAATGTCGTTGTTGTGTGACACTCCTGAAAATAAAAAATCCGGCACCTCAACTTTTTTCTCTTTTTCTTCTTTGAACTAGGGTCAGGGCGGGGAAAAACTGGACAGGGAAAGAACTGGACACCCCACATTTTACTTCAAATGCCGTATGTACTGGCCTGACAACTGTCGTGTAATGAACCGCTGATGCCACGGAACAACTTTTGATAGTTGTTACTCCTGTGCCTACGGTATTTGAAGTAAAATATGGGGTGTCCAGTTCTTCCCCTGTCCAGTTCTTCCCCGCCCTGACCCTAATGAACTTGAGGTACCGTCAACTGATAACGACCGAACCTGCAGAATCATCTCCGCCGCGGCACGGCGGCGGCACCCAGCAGGTGTTCCGCGCGTTCCCGACCCACGACAATCTGGCCGAACCAATGACACCCCGCGGCCCGCGGCACGAGTGCGCCTTATCACTAAGCAGGCTGCTGGCCGATCAACTCGAGTCCAAGCCGCCAGTCGTCGCCGAGTCCTTCCTGAGTCTGCCTCTAGTCATGGCGCACCGCGCGAGCATCGCCGTCGCCCTCGTGCTGGCCGCCGTGCTGGCCGCCGTGCTGGCCGCCGCGGAGGCCAAGGTGGTCTCCAAGCTGCGCGGCAACGGTGAGGCACCGGGAGCTCGCGGCACGTGGCCGACGACGAGTAGAGCCCCGCCGAGGCGAAGGTCCTCGCCAGGCAGACGCACAGTGGGCCAGCAGACCGGTGCAGGCGCTCAAAATTCTAGAGCTCCAGCGTCGCTGAATGGGACTCGGACTGAACGTGTGACCCCACCAATGGATTGCTCTCGAAACGAGGAATCTATCGGTGGGGTCACACGTTCGGTTCGAGTCCTGTTTAGCGACTTCAGAGCTCAAAACGCGTCTAGAGTTGTGGCCGCCTCCACCGGTCTTCTAGCCCACTGTGCAACACTGCCCCAGGTGACACCGACACGGCCAGGTCGCGTCCTTCGTCCTGGCCGCCGGGCCGCTGTCCTCTACACGGGGCAAGGGCAAGGCCGGCAAGGAGGGAACATGCGGTGGACCGAAAGGACGCAAGGGCGCCCAGCAGCCCAGCCTAGCAGTGTGTCGCGTGCGACCCAGCTGCGGACAGGAGCGAGCCGGGCCTTGGCGGCCTGGCGGCTCTTTATCGTGCCGTTTATTGCTCTATCGGTCATCGGCGGTCACCGTGTCTGAGGGCCGCAGGCAGCCGCAGCACGGTGGGCCAGAAGACCGGTGGAGGCGGCCAAAACTCCAGACGCGTTTTGAGCTCCAGAGTCGCTAAACAGGACTCGAACCGAACGTGTGACCCCACCAATGGATTGCTCTCCGAACGAGGAATCCATTGGTGGGGTCACACGTTCGGTTCGAGTCCTGTTTAGTGACTCTGGAGCTCAAAACGCGTCTACAGTTTTGGCCGCCTCCAGCGGTCTTCTGGCCCACTGTGTGGCGCCGGAGCGCTGGACGGTCCGGCGGACGCAGACTCCGTGCCTGGAGCGCTACGCCAGCGCCACGCGAGGGCCGAGTCCGTACAGTGTCACAGACAGTCACAGACAGTCACAGCCACAATGTCCACCGTGTCCGCAGCGAACCCCGTGCTGGCCTGCTACGTGGGCACCTGGGCCAACTACCGCCAGGGCAACGGCGCCTTCAAGATCGAGGACGTGGACGCCAAGCTGTGCACCCACCTGCTGTACGCCTTCGTGGGCATCACCGAGGACGGCGACGTCAAGAGCCTGGACCCCTGGCTCGACCTGCCCAGCGGACTGAGTGCGTCTCTCTCTTTGTCTCTGTCTGCCGCACAGTGGGCCAGAAGACCGGTGAGAGTTTTGGCCGCCGCCACCGGTCTTCTGGCCCACTGTGTGCCGCACCGCCGGCGTCGGCGACGACAAAGAAAACGCGCGCGCTCGTCAATTAATTTGCACTCGCGTCCCTGCAGATGGTTTCCAGCGCTTCGTGGACCTGAAGAAGGTCAACCCGGCGGCCAAGGTGCTCGTCAGCATCGGCGGCTGGAACGAGGGCTCGGCCAAGTACTCCCAAGTAAGCGGCTCACAGCGGATTTGCCAGAAGACCGGCACCGGCGGCCGAAACTCTAGACGCGTTTTGAGCTCCAGAGTCGCGAAACAGGACTCGAACCGAACGTGTGACCCCACCAATGGATTCCTCGACCGGAGAGCAAGCAATTTGGTGGGGTCACACGTTCGGTTTGAGTCCCGTTTAGCGACTCTGGAGCTGAAAACGCGTCCGGGGTTCTGCCCGCTTCCACCGGTCTTCTGGCAAATCCACTGCGACGGCGAAGCTGCGTAGCTAATCAGTCGCAAACACGAGGCAAACACTTCCGCCCTTCGAAATCTCGCTTTCGCGTTCTGACGCACTTTCCTTGCAGCCTTTCTTCCGGAAGAACTCCTCCTGGAGATAAGCATGCGCCTTCGTGCGTCAGTGGCGGATCCAGAGTTGGCCCTCCGGGGGGGGGGGAAGGTAGCATTTTGACTACTTTCATGGGCAAAATATGACTGATGGCTTACCTTTCAAGCGGCTTCCTATCCGTGCGTCGTGCCCATTGCTTTCCCCGCTTGTTCCCGCAGGTCGCCAACAGCCCCAAGCTGCGGGAGACGTTCGCCAAGAACGCCGTCAAGTTCGTGCAGCAGTACGGCTTCGACGGCATGGACCTGGACTGGGAGTACCCGGGCCTGCGCGGCGGCGCCGCCTCGGACAAGGTGAGGGCGATGCACAGTGGGCCAGAAGACCGGCGGAGGCGGTCGAAATCCCGAAAGCGTTTTGAGCGCCAGAGTCGCTTAACAGGGTTCGTACCGAACTTGTGACCGCACCAATAGATTGCTCTCCGAACGAGGAATCCATTGGTGGGGTCACACGTTCGGTTCGACGCCCATTTAGCGACTCTGGAGCTCAAAACGCGGCTGGAGTTTTGGGTGCCTCCACCCTTTTCTGGCCGACTGTACCACGGGCAGGACTGATTGTACCATGCAACCGCTGTCCCAGGCTGCCCTCGTGGAGCTGCTCAAGGTGATGCACGCCAAGTTCTCCGCCAACGGGCTGCTGCTGACGGCCGCCGTGTCCGTCGGCCAGGACAAGCTGGACGCCAGCTACGACGTGCCCGGCCTCATGAAGTACGTCGCCGTCGAACCGACGGACGCGTTTTGAGCTCCATAGTCACTAAATGGGACTCGAACCGATCGTGTGACCCCCACCAATGGATTGCTCTCAGAACGAGGAATCCATTGGTGGGGTCACACGCTCGGTTCGAGTCCTGTTTAGCGACTCTGGAGCTCAAACCGCATCTATAGTTTTGGCCTCCGGCGCCGTTCTTCTGGCCCACTGTGGAAGGGCGACCAACCTCTGCCTGCCCTCCAGGCAACATCTGGGCTTTGCTGTCGAGGCGTTGCCTAGCGGGCTGAGGTTGGCCACCCTTTCGACTGCGGCGCATGGCGGGACTTTGGCCAACTAGTGGCGTGCCACCAGGTACCTGGACCTGGTCTTCCTGATGACCTACGACCTCCGCGCGTCCTGGGACGGCAAGACCGGCATGAACGCGGCGACGCGCGCCGGCCCGGGCGAGACGGACACCCTGAACGTGGTTCGTATGGCCGCACTGCGCGCCGCGGCGCGGTCGGGGCAGGACGTAGGACAAAGGAACCTCCCACTGGCGACAAGTGTGTTGGCCGCGCTCCAAAGGACAAGTTGATGTTCTATTGAATTAAGTTGATGTCCGGGCACGCCGGGCACCGAGCCGGGCACCGGGATGGGAAAGGGAAACCACTCTCGCTGAATGCTGCGGCGAGTGCGGCGCACCACAGTGGGCCAGAAGACCGGTGGAGGCGGCCAAAACTCCAGACGCGTTTTGAGCTCCAGAGTCGCTAGATGGGGCTCGAACCGAACGTGTGACCCCCACCAATGGATTGCTCGTTGGGAGAGCAATCCATTGGTGGGGTCACACGTTCAGTTTGAGTCCCATTAGCGACTGTAGAACTCAAAACGCGTCCGGGGCTTTGGCCGCCTCCACCGGTCTTCTGGCCCACTCTGCGAGTGTGCCTCCATCGATCCAATCTTGGTTCAGAAGAACGGACCCAAAGAATTCTTTGTAGTGTATTTTATTTTTATTTTAAATTTAGGAATGCTGTTTTGACCCTCATTTGACAAGTTTCCCCCTGCGCGTAGATTTCCTCGGTGAAGCTCTGGCTGTCGCGCGGCGGCGTGGCCTCCAAGCTGGTGCTGGGGCTGCCCCTGTACGGCCACAGCTTCACGCTCGCCGACGCCAGCAACTCCACTGTGGGCGCGCCCACGTCGGGGCCGGGCACCGCGGGGCCCTACACCAAGGAGGCGGGCACGCTCAGCTACCTCGAGGTAACGTCACTTAGGGACAACTCCTTCCAAATTTCTGGCAACAACATTTACTGCACAAAATATGTGAATTTTTCTTTCCGTCAAAGTGTATGGCCTGTTGGATGTATTTTCGAACTGTCGCAGATCTGCGAAATGCAGAAGGATGGGCAGTTCCCCGAAAAGTGGGACCAGGCCCGGGAAGTGCCGTACGCAGTGCAGGGCAATCAGTGGATCAGCTACGACAACGTTCGTTCCATCAAGATCAAGGTGAGACGCGTTTTGAGCCCCAGAGTCGCTAAATGTACCTCGCACCGAACGTGTGGCCCCACCAATGGATTGCTCTCCCAACGAGGAATCCATTGGTGGGGTCACACATTCGGTTCTAGTCCCATTTAGCAGCTCTGGAGGTCAAAACGCGTCTAGGGTTTTGGCCGCCTCTGCCGGTCGTCTGGCCCACTGTGAAGTGAGTACTGCGGTGGCCTCCAGGTTCGGCAGGTGGTGAAGCAGTACGGCTTGGCGGGTGCCATGGCGTGGTCGCTGGAGTCCGACGACTTCAAGAACTACTGCCCGCAGTCCGGCGGCGCGTACCCGCTGCTGCGCGCCGCCTTCCGCAGCATGTTCCAGGACGACGGCACCGGCCAGTAACCAAAAGCCACGCGGTGCGCCGGCGTCAACGTCACTGTGAACCGGCGGCTGCGAATTGCAACCGCGTTCACGCTAATCTTTGCTCACTGTCATATATGTGTTAAAAAATTTTCAATAATTATTGTCAAGCATTGTCAAATATTTCACATTTTTAAGTTGTTGTTATGTTTCACCGGTGGCTGGAGGAATAAATATCTCTTTCAATAGGAATCGATGTTGAATTTCCTCGACTTTGCGGTCGAAATCGATGTCGATTCGATACTCGATGGCAGCCCTCTGAATGGGAGGCTTGGCGATTCGCAGTGGGCCAGAAGACCGGTGGAGGCGGCCAAAACTCCGGACGCGCTTTGAGCCCCAGAGTCACTAGATGGGACGAGAACCGAACGTGTGACCCCACCAATGGGTTTTTCGTTCTGAGAGCAATCCATTGGTGGGGTCACACGTTCGGTTCGAGTCCCATTTAGCGACTCTGGGGCTCAAAACGCGTCTAGAGTCTTGGCCGCCTCCACCGGTCTTCTGGCCCACTGTGCGATTGTGGCCTGGAGGAGGCCGGGGAGGTCGAGGAGCTCCGCGGGATCCGTTTCACATTTAATTGGCTGCCTCAACACCGAGGAGCTCTCGAAGGCCGTCGCTGAAAAGCGAAACCACCGTTGTTGGCTTACAGTGCAGTGGAGGCGAAAAGGCTTTTGATTCCCCGCGCCAAACTCAGGGACGCGCTGTTGCCGGGGTGAACGAACCCGTGAATGGCACAGCCAGGCGCAGCGTCCGTCGTACCTGCAGTGGTGCGACGCTAGCGCCAGCCAGCGCCAGCATCCGACACTTCCCCGAGGTTCCGTCAAAAGCGCGCCCCGTGATGACTTCCTTTTTATTGCCTTTTCAAGAGTTGTGAGGGCCACTTTTGAGTTGGGCTCGGTGGCGGGCGGGCCGGGCGGGCGGCAGCCAGCGGCAGCGGCCGGGGGTGGGGGTGCGGCGAGGGAGGCGGCACGGCACGGCACGGCACGGCGGACCCACCCCGTCCCTGTCTCCCCCAGTCGCTCGTCGGCGGCCGAGGGCGGAGCACTGAGCAGCGTGTTGCCCGTCACCGCCTCTCTCGTCGTCCTTTCGAGCGTGTTCTCGCGCAGGCCGGCAGCCGTTCGCGGCACCGCGACCCTCGAGCACTCCGTCGAGGACGCCGTCGAGGCCTCCGCCGAGGTCGGCGAACCGCCGCCACCCATGGGCCCCGAACCGGGCGCCGGCCGCGGCCCCGACGACGCGAACCTCGGCGCCGAGGCCGAGCACGCCGAGACCCTCCTGTTGTTGTGGCCGGCGGCCGCTGCCAGGCCCGAACGCCGAGGAGGCGGTCTAGTTCCACTGTAGTGGTGCACGCCGCGACGCTCCCCGCCACCATGCCGCCTCTCAGCTTGCTGGGGATATACCTCGCGCTGCTCTGCCTGTCAGGTAAGGAGATTCCTGCGCGTTAGCAGCGAGGTAAACAACTGCTGGTGCGACTGCCCGTTTGGCAGTGGGGTAGTCGAGTCGACAACACCGACACGGCGTCTACCTCGTCAACCCGACCACGCCGCCCGAGCGAGCAGGCGGCGGTCTGCTCGCGTTCGAAGCGAGTGTTGTCTCTGTCGCGCAGCAGCGGGCGGGTCGGACGCCTCTGGTTCCACCGCCCGTTTCGAACGCACACACGCAGGCGAGCGAACGCACTGCTGCCGCTCGCCGCTCGCTTCGGCGAACGCCGCCCGCGTCCGCCTGTCTTCCGGGCCAGCCGTCCGATTCCGAGCACTGCTTTCGTCGCTCTGTCTCTCTCGCACTCATGGGGCGGTCCGTAGGGGTGCGAGAGAGACAGAGTGACGAAGCAGTGTTCGGAATCAGACGGCTGGTTGGGCCTGGCTCGGCGAGGCTCGGCCCGGCTAGCCGCCGCAGTGAGACAAGTGAGACTCGTCGCCGTCGCCCAGAAATGGGACCTGTTTGGACAGATGCCTTGCCGCGTGGCGGGCGGCGCGCGAGGGAGCTCCCCTCTACAGTGCAGGCGGCTGCGGCTCGGAACGCCGTGACGCCTGGCAGTCCCGCCGCACACGCTGGTCGACGGGATGCCTACTGCACCATTACCATTACCATTAAGGGCTAGACCACACAGCGCTCCGTGAAGACGGCCTCTCACATCGCGGCACAGTGACGCACAGTGGGCCAGAAGACCGGTGGAGGCGGACAAAACTCTAGACGCGTTTTGAGCTCCAGAGTCGCTGAATGGGACTCGAACCTAACGTGTGACCCCACCAATGGGTTCCTCGCTGGGAGAGCAATCCATTTGGTGGGGTCACACGCTCGTTTAGAGTCACATTTAGCCACTAGGGCCGCAGACGTGGCGTAGAGGGCAGACTGAGGTTCGCAGCCCCTCACGTGGGCCGTTCTGCCTGCTTGTGTGGCATGTGGCGCCACTGAGGCCCGTCCGCGGCCGTGCAGTAGGCCAATTCACCAAAATGACCGGAAAGAGAAAAAAAGTTGAATAAAGGAATAAAGCATGGTGCTCGAAAACGCGCCTTCCGTGCTCCGGATGCGGTGCCCGCCGTAGATAGTCCTATCGATAGCCTGCACGCCCGGCGTGTGTGAGGTGTGCGAGAGAGAGAGAGAGAGAGAGAGAGAGAGAGAGAGAGAGAGAGAGAGAGAGAGGCGCTGATTACGGACTAGGCGTCACAGTGGCGTGCCCGGTCCATCAAGGAACTTTTTAAAAATTATTTGTTTCACGTTACCGTTTTGTCCCATTTTCGTATTTTATCTCTCCGATCAGTACAGGCTCTAAACACTCCTCGAACCGGCCGTGTGACTCCCACCAATGGATTCCTCGTTCGGAGAGCAATCCATTGGTGGGGTCACACGTTCGGTTCGAGTAGTGTTTAAAGTCTCTGGAGCTCAAAACGCGTCTAGTGTTTTGGCCGCCTCCACCGGTCTTCTGGCAAAGCCACTGTGCGTCGTCGGGCGCGACGTTACCTTGACGGCTTGGCCGTGCCGAGACGCGGACAAGGACTGAGGTGTAGCCCTGCAGCCCTGCAGCCCTGCAGCCAGCCAGAGGACTTGTTAACACGTCTCTCGCTCAACTTTTCAAGGTTCATTACAAGGGGATTAGCAAGTCTCCCCGCGAGACGGCCGTCCGGGCGGCTGTTTAGTGTTCAGCGCCCCCTGCCACCCTCCCGGGGGCACACAGTGGGCCGGAAGACCGGCGGAGGCGAAAACTCTAGACGCGTTTTGAGCTCCACAGTCGCTAAGCAGGGCTCGAACCGAACGTGTGACCCCACCAACGGATTCCTCCCTTGGAGAGCAATCCATTGGTGGGGTGACACGTTCGGTTCGAGTCCCATTTAGCGACTCTGGAGCTCAAAACGCGTCTAGAGTTTTGGCCGCCGCCACCGGTCTTCTGGCCCACTGTGGGCTGCACAATGTTGAGCGTAATGACAATCAATGAGACAAGCACGAATCACAAGACGAAATTTCAAGTAATGCACTCCTGGGGTTACCTCCATACCTCGACGGTTTTATTTTTTTTTTTTTATTGTGAATATTATTGAAGAGTGCATGCAAGTTTGAGGATTTGGCTTGTGGCCCACGGAGTCCTGAACGCGTTTTTGCATCTTTGCACTTTTAAAATTAATGACAGTTAATTTGGCACTCGAGTTCAAGGAAACTTGAGCAAACGCGATACGAACATATTAAGACTTGATTAAACACGGACTAGATCTAAATCCCCAACACCACCAAAATCCTCTGACCGCAGCGTTGGCACTCGCACCGGCAGCGGGCCCGTCACTTTACACGACAAACTGGCAGAATCGACAGGTTTATTGTTGAAAAATACAAACAAACAGGAATCACAAGATGCGGTAAAAACCTCTGGGGCACTGGTTGGCGGCGTGCTGGCGGCGGGCTGGCGGGGCCCAGACGGCGGGGCGCGGCGGGGCGGGGCGGGGCGGGGCGGGGCGTTCCCCGGGGGGCGGCGGGGCGTTGCGGGGCGCGGCGGGGCGCGGCGGGGCGCGAGGGTGGGCTACTCGTCGGAGCCCATGTACTGGCCGACGATGTCACGCATCATCTTGGAGTTCTTCCACGCGCACACTGCAAGTGCTGCGGCCGCCTCGCAGTTCTTCTTGCCCTTGTAGGAGTCCTTGCAGGTGGGGAACACCCGCTTGTACTCGTCGGACCAGGGGTCGTATCCGAACTCGTGCACGGCCTTGGTGAAGGCGTCCACGTCGTACTCGCCGTCCTCGGACATGAGCTTGCGCTTCTTGGCCACGCACGCGGGCACGCACTTGCAGGGCGTGAACTTCTCCTGGTTGAGGTCCGTGCCGTCCTTCATCATCTCCTTGCAGACGGTGAAGTCCATCTCGTAGTCCTTGACGCAGTCCATGGCCGCCGCCATGTACTCCGGGATGAGCTTGTCCCGGTTGTCCTCCGCCGCCACGGCGGCCACCACGGCCGCCAGCACCACCAGGAGCAGGCTCTTCATGTCTGGCGGTGGCGTGCTGAGTGGCGGCCCGCGGGGCGCGCGGCTTATATACGTGGCCGATGGCCGGCAGACCCATTCCGAGAGTCCTTTTCGTCGCTCCGTCTCCCTCGCACTCATGGGGCGTCCCGTGCAGGTGCGAGAGAGACAGAGCGACGAAAACGACTCGCTCCGCAGGATGGCCGGACCCGCAAGGTCGCATGCGCGGTGCGGCGCGCTGGTCCGGTGCAAGCACGCC
This sequence comes from Thrips palmi, assembly GCF_012932325.1. Lineage (NCBI taxonomy): Eukaryota > Metazoa > Arthropoda > Insecta > Thysanoptera > Thripidae > Thrips > Thrips palmi. Next base: position 5,836,615 of record NW_023144630.1, on the reverse strand, counting down.
ACGTCGCCACACTGCGAAAGGGACAAAAGGGGCACGTTTTTTCGCGCTCTGGCACGAGGTGGCCTGCCAGTGTCGTCCCGGGATCGGTTTGTTGTATCACCACCTAATGCATTCCTCAAAAAGAAAAAAAAATAAAAAAAATGCCATTTTGATGAGATTGATACACAAGAGCTGCAGAGTCGCTAGATGGGACTGGAACCGAACCTGTGACCCCACCAATGGATTGCTCTCCGAACGAGGAATCCATTGGTGGGGTCACACGTTCGGTTCGAGTCGCGTTTAGCGGACTCTGCAGCTCAAAACGCGTCCGGGGTTTTGACCGCCTCCACCGGTCTTCTGGCAAATCCACTGTGGCTGCACCCGGGCCCGCGTCTTACCGTCCGGCAACCTCGTGACCTTCGAACGCTTCGCACGCAGCCTGGAAGAGTGTAGTCTAATTAGCCCCTCTCAAGTCGAGGCTCCTCCAGGACGCCCCCCCCCTCCTCTCTTGCTGGAACCGGCAGTAACAGCTGCTTTACGGAAATGAAAAAGGCTAGACGGCTGCAATGCCGAGAGCGATGCGCTTTTTAAAGTAGTTAGCGTCCTCTCTTTTTGCCATCTCGCTTTTTTGGGTGTTTTTTTTTCACTTCTCTCTCTCTCTCTCTCTCTCTCTCTCTCTCTCTCTCTCGACGCGCGTTTTCTTGCCTTTCTCACCCCCGCGAAAAAACAAGCGCATCGGATTGTGGTTGCGGTGGCTCTTTTTAGGCAGTGTGCCGCTTAAAAGGCGCGACAGTGGCGTGAACCCGCGGACGACCTGCGTCGCTCCGTCTCCCTCGCACCTTGACTGCACGCCCATGCGCCCCGTGGGTGCGAGAGAGACGGAGACAGGAGCGCCTCTTTATAACGACGGCCTTCGTTGCGTCATTTCGACATTCGCACACGATGCAGCCGCGACGCGCAATTAGGGTTCGTCTCATTAAGTGAGAGAGAGAGAGAGAGAGAGAGAGAGAGAGAGAGAGAGAGAGAGAAGAGAGAGAGAGAGAGAGAGAGATTGATTGATTGATTGATTGATTTATTTATTTAGTAGGTACAATACAAGAGGACTCTTAAGTCCCACGAGAGTATGGCACCGCTCTCGGGATCAGGTACAAATCAAAAGTCATGCTTACATTGCAGGTAATTACACACATAAAAAAAAAAGAAATAAGAATACCAATTTTGTAACAGATTTACAGATTAACAGATTTAGAATTGAGTTGATGAGTAGACAGTAAAACTACCTATTTATATGAGTTACTGAGTAGAAGCTTAATGTATTTCTTAAATGCAGCAACACTTTCCATGCAGAGATATTTGTAACCACCTAGTGAGTTGAAGGCACGAGAGGCAGAAATACAAAATGAGTTAGCATATTTTTCAGTGCGATGTATCGGAATTACAATCAGCTCAGGATGTCGGTGAGAGAAGTTGAACATTTGGTACAAGTAATGAGGGCAGTTGCATTTTAAAATCTTCCAAGTAAGAGTGGCAAGAGCCAATGTGCGTCTATCAGCCAGCTTTAGGAGGCCTAAATTTACATAGTCAGGTGTTATATGCTCATACCTCTTAGTATTTGTAATGAATCGTATGCACGCATTTTCAGCTTTTTGAATTTTGTGCGTGATACCTTTATTCATATCTGTGAACAGAACTGAGGCGTAATCGATATGGGGCAAGACAAGACTTTGAACAATGCGGAGTCTTATGGTTGCAGGCAAGCAATCGAAATTTCGGCGAGCTTGAGCCAGAGTACGAAAGACTTTACCAACAATCTTATTAGCTTGCTGCCGCCAACTAAGAGTGGAGTCAAAGACTACACCGAGATTATTGGCTTCCTCACAGTATGGCACTGATACATCATTAATAGTCACCAGTGGTACATCCAGTTGTTTTAGCGAGTTCAAATAGTAGCCAGAACCTATAATAATTGGTTGTGTCTTTGCGACATTAAGGTACAAGTTATGACTAGAAATGTAATGAACCAAATTACAGAGATCCTCATTAACCCTGGATACAGTTTCATTAAGGTTATCAACTGAAAAATCTGCATAGAGTTGAGTATCATCAGCGTATAGGTGGTATTTGGTGTGCTTTAAAATAGCGGATATGTCAAATAGATACAGGATGAAAAGTAATGGACCAAGCACACTGCCTTGAGGGACGCCCGTTTCCACGGGGGCCCATTCAGAAATGAACTCATCTCCTGACATAACACGTTGAAATCTATTGGACAGATAGTCATGTAGCCACTTAATAACTGACCATGAAAAGCCGAGCTTTTTCAACTTGATGAGTAATAATGTATGATTCACCCTGTCAAAGGCTTTGCTAAAGTCAAGCAGCACAAGAAGGGTCAATTTCCTGTCATCCATCGATTTACGGATGTCATCAGCAACTTTTACAAGTGCAGTGGCAGTGCTGTGGCCCTTTCTGAATCCTGATTGCAGTGGATTAACTAGATTATTGTCAACGACATAATCATACATTTGGTCGTGGACCAATTTCTCCAGGACTTTGGCAAACAAACACAAGATACTGACTGGACGGAAATCTGCACAGCAAGTAGGGTTAAGGATCTTTGCTAAGGGTAATACATTTGCTAGCTTCCAGAGAGACGGGAATACGCCAGACTGTAGGCAGTAATTCAATATGTGTTCCAGCACAAAAATTATGGAGTCCAGAAACAATTTAACAAATCGTAGAGATATCCCATCCACACCGACAGCATTGGATTTGAAATTCATAATGATTTTGTGAATTTCCTGGGCCGGTACAAACTTAAAATGGAATAAATTATCAGGATCAGTATCACACTTCATGGCCTCGTAGTAGGTTTCTGCTTCCAGTGCTAGCTCCTTATCATCTATTTTAGAGACATTTAGGTAATGTTTATTTAATTCATCTGCAGAAACAGGGAAACTATCTGATGAGCTTTGTTTTGTCTTACCCATACCAAGTGACCGGATAGAGGCCCAGATTTTACTAGCTGATTTATTGTCATCAAAGATTTTATGGTAGCACCTCTGCTTTGCATTCCTGCATTGTTGCTTGGCCTGGTTCCGCAAATCAATGAAAACTTTACGGTCAGTGGGATCTTTACTTTTGAGAGATTTTTTCCTGGCCTTATCTCTCTCATTCATCATAATTCTTAATTCATTTGTCATCCATGGAGGTTCATTTTGCTTAACTTTGATAGACTTAACTGGGGCATGTTTCTCCAGCAGCTGGAACATATATTCATTAAACATTTCAACTTTGCTATCAACATTGTCACACTCATATATTTTTTGCCATTGGAGAGAGAGAGAGAGGGAGAGAGAGAGGGAGGGAGGGAGGGAGAGAGAGAGAGAGAGAGAGAGAGAGAGAGAGAGAGAGAGAGAGAGAGAGGAGAGGGAGAGAGGGGGGAGGGGGTAAGTAGAGACGAGAAACCCATCACACACTCTAACTCATTTTCAGCACCGTCCCGCGCCCCGCGTTAACAAATTTTAAAGCACGCCGTAACAGACATTAGCGACAAATAGGGGAGCGGCGACCCTAGCGCGGCCTGTCCCGGCCTGTCCCCCGAGGATGTTATCTGCTGTGTTATTCGCAACCCCTTCACCCCTTCAACGCCTCTGTCCCCCCTCTCTCTCGCACTCTCGCCCCCGGCCGCGTGTACCGCTATCTCTTTCACAGCCGACTTGGCCCGCAAGATGATATTTATCGTCATTAGCACGTCCCGGTGGCGGGGCTGTCCTGGACGCCGCCGGCCTGCGTGTCCTCGACGCGCACCTCGACCACGGCGGGCCAGAAGACCAGTGGGGGCAGTCCAAACCCCGGACGCGTTTCGAGCTCCAGAGTCGCTAAGCGGGACTCGAACCGAACGTGTGACCCCACCAATGGATTGCTCTCCGAACGAGGAATCCATTGGTGGGGTCACACGCTCGGTTCGTGTCCCGTTTGGCGACTCTGGAGCTCAAAACGCGTCTAGGCGTTGGCCGCCGGCGCCGGTCATCTAGCCCACTGTGCCTTTTTGATTTTTTTAAAGCGACTTTGTAGTGTATTTGCAGCAGTGCGATGCAGTAATGACTCTGCATCCTGCCCCCCCGGTCCTCTGGCAGTGCCCCGCCATCACGAGGACGAGCGAGTTTGACAACTTTTCGAGTGTGCCCGGCCGCGCCGGCTTAAGGTTCGTGCATGCATAAGGACTCCGCCATCTTGGCGTTGCCTCCGCGGCCTCGCCCCGAAAATCACCGCCCACCAAATTAACCTCCTTCTTCTCCTCCTCCTCCTTTTTCGTTGTTGTTGTTGTTGTTGTTGTTGTTGTTGTTGTTGTTGTTACTGCGAGGGAGGCACCTACTCGTCGGTGCTGCGGCTGCGCCCAGGCTGCGCCACCACCGCTTTCCAATTCTTTGTCCTTCTCTCTCGCTCTCCGTTTCCACACGCTTCGCTTCGCCCGCTGCGCTCCCCGACCCGACAACGACCACTTTGATAGTCCGGTAAGTGTCCCAACGGGCCGAGCGTGGTCTGGGGAGGGGGTGTTTCGCCCCGCTTCTTTTAATTGTCTGGCCGTGCTGTTACTCCGCCAGAGGATTCCCCCGGCCATCTCCACTACTCTTGCCGCCCTCCGCGGCGCACTCCGCGTCCTTCTTCCAGTGGCGGCGCCAGGACCGCCACAGTGGGCCAGGAGAACGGTGCAGGCGGGCAAAATCCCGGACGCGTTTTGAGCTCCAGAGTCGCTGGGACTCGGACCGAACGTGTGACCCCACCAATGGATAGCTCTCCGAACGAGGAATCCATTGGTGGGGTCACATGTCCAGTTCAAGTCCTCTTTAGGGACTCTGGAGCTCGAAACGCGTCTGGAGTTTTGGCCGCCGGCGCCGGTCTTCTGGCCCACTGTGTGCCGCCAGGGCTGCCAGGACCTAGCCGGGACGCCCCGGAGTGGCGAGCACGTGTGCGGGCAGCTCTCTGGGGCACGCCACTGGCACGCCGGGAAGGACATCAAGAAGCCACTCTGGGCGATCGACTCTTTTCCGTCCTCCGTCGCCTCCTCTACCTACTCCACCTTCTCTAGTAGCCCCTCTACCTACCCCTCTGCCTTTTCTCTCTACCTCCTTCAGGCACTGGTTCTTCCGGGTTCTTTTTAAGTTCTAGCCTGCCTGCATCCGAATCGAAGACACCGCCGCCCTTCAGGAGTTTCATCGGAGTGAAAAGTGTTCGCGGGGCGGGGATCGAACCGCGGTCCCCAGGGCCCCGATCGACCAGGCTACCCACTCACCCACGGCGGACCATCCAGTGGCTACTGATCCGGGAGAGGGAATCCAGAGGGGGAAAAAGTGGAAAGTAGCGGGATTCGAACCCAGAACTCACGAGGAAAAGCTTGCTCTTCGCGCCAGGTCATCGTGGGCTGTACGCGGGGCGGCGCTCTACGCAAATCAGGGTCCAACTTGGGGTTATTCAAGACCACGGATAAGGGGGAGGGGGAATCAAAGACAGCGAAAGTGCGAGAGAGAGAGAGAGAGAGAGAGAGAGAGAGAGAGAGAGAGAGAGAGAGAGAGAGAGAGAGAGAAAGAGAGAGCGCATCAGCGATTCTGCATCTGATTGGCCAGCCCGGCCAAGACGCCGCGCCACCGCGTTGGGTTGGGTCGGGTCAGTCCTCCACGCCGTGCTCGAGGTCCTGGACACTGTAAGCGTTCCGGGCCGTCCGGGCCGTCGCCATGGCAACGGGACGAGCTGCTAGCGTGTCAGTGGGTCTGTGGACCGCGCTCCCACACTGGACAACCAGCAGAGTACCGCGGATTCGTTTTATTTATTTTTTCCCCGATGAATCAATGCGAGGCAGCGGGGCGGCTGTGCAAGTCAGTGGGATTGAAATGGAATCCGTCTATCCCTCCCTGCCATCCCTCAATCCTCAATCTATCCTTCAATCCCCTGCCCATCAATCTCCGGGAATCCGGCCATCGTTTATTGCCGTCGAAAGAGTGTTGCCAAACTACTCCAATGCACGCCACCGCCCTGCCCCACCACGCCACGCCCCGCCCCGCCCCGCCCCGCCCCGCCCCGCCCGACACAGCCACCCGTACACAACGCCGTAGGACGTTCGGCGACGCGGGGCACATACACACTGATCCCGAGGTGTTTCGTCGCTCTGTCTCTCTCGTACTCGCGGGGCGTCCCGCCGAGGTGCGAGAGAGACAGAGTCATTCTGGCGGCCAAAGGGCCAAAGGGTGGCCGCTGGCGGACACGGGCCCTGCACAGTGGGCCAGAAGACCGGTGGAGGCGGCCAGAACTCTAGACGCGTTTTGAGCTCCAGAGTCGCTAAACGGGAGTCGAACCGAACGTGTGACCCCACCAATGGATTGCTCTCCGAACGAGAAATCCATTGGTGGGGTCACACGTTAGGTTCGAGTCCTGTTTAGCGACTTTAGAGCTCAAAACGCGTCTAGAGTTTTGGCCGCCTCCGCCGGTCTTCTGGCCCACTGTGCCCTGCGAGATACGCCCTTCCGCCCCGGCGGCTGGGTCGCTCCTGTGTGTGTCCCTTATTGAATAGGGTGTGCATTGTCCCGGGTCCTGGCGGGTCCTGGCGGGTCCTGCTGGGAACGAGCCCGGGACCACGACCTGCCTCACTCCCGTGTTTTGTTTTTGTTTTTCCTTTTTTTGGGCTGCCTAGGCTGCTTGCGGGTCACGCGCGCGCCTTTTTCTACCTTCTATCCCAGATGTGGCGGGGCGGGGCGGGGTGGGGCGGGGCGGGGCGGGGCGGGGCGGGGCCGCGATACAGAGTGGCATAGTAAATGAGCTGCTGGCCGCCGGATTGAGAGGGTTGGCCGTTGGTTGGCCCTCCAAACCGACGGCCCGACCAACCCGACAGACAGACAGACAGACAGACAGACAGACAGACAGAGACAAAGTGGGACTGAGTGAAGAGAGACAGACTGACAGGTGGCTGAGGTGAGCTGGCCTACCGTTTCCCGGTTCGAGGGAAATCAGCGACACCTGGGAAATCTTCCCGCGCTTCTCCCCCTCCCCCTCCCCCCGGCGTCCTACTGGTCCAGATAGGGGCGCACAGTGGGCCAAGAAGACCGGTGGAGGCGGTCAAAATCCCGAACGCGTTTTGAGCTCGAGTCCTCGAACCGAACGTGTGACCCCACCAATGGATTGCTCTCCGAACGACGAGTCCATTGGTGGGCGGTCACACATTTCGAGTCGAGTTTAGCGACTCTGGAGCTCAAACCACGTCTGGGATTTTGGCCGCCTCCACCGGTCTTCTGACCCACTGTGCGTCCTCCTGGCCCAGATGGGGGCGCGTCGCCTCGCGGCCTCGCCACCGGAAGGCGCACACTGACCCAGCAAGATTGACAGCCGCCGCTGTCCTTTTCTCTTTGTCGCGCTGCCTTGTCGGCGACCTTGGCAGGCAGCATGTTGTCTCTCTCGCACTGGAAATGACGGCTGCTAACGCGTGTTTGATGTGCTGATCTAGCAGGCCGTGATGCAGCATGACACTGTTCCATCCAAGAGGGCGCTGGAATCGAGAAGGCTCAGGCAGTCCGTTCGAGCGGTGCTTTCATCGCTCTGTCTCTCTCGCACTCCGCGGGCGGTCCATGGGGGAGGGAGAGAGACAGAGCGACAATGCAGTGTTCGGGATGAGCCTGCTCCCTAACGCGTGTGTTGATCGGTTCGGACGTTAAGGGAGGGTCCTTAGTGGCGCTGCGCTGCGAAGCCTTGGCAATGACTGGTTCTCCAAGTCAAGACCGGCGCCTGCGGCCAAAACTCGAGACGCGTTTTGAGCTCCAGAGTCGCTAAACAGGACTCGAACCGAGCGTGTGACCCCACCAATGGCTTCCTCGTTTGGAGAGCAATCCATTGGTGGGGTCACACGTTCGGTTCGAGTCCCATTTAGCGACTCTGGAGCTCAAAACGCGTCTAGAGTTTTGGCCGCCTCCACCGGTCCTCTGGCCCACTGTGTCTGGCTTGGCCGGCGCGCCCCGACTGCGTTCGTTACTGCCGGCCAGGACGTGTTTACGTAACAAATACCAAAGTCTGACAGTACGGGACAACGTAAGCCGCGGGGGAAACAGAGGAAAAATAAAATAAGAGGAAAGGGACGAAAGGGAAGGGCAGCGCGGTCGTCTCTGTGTGAGTTTCTGTCGGGTCGCAAGGCGGCACGGCGCGGTACGGCACGGCACGGTGAGCTTACAGTGGGTGCGACGTGGACCAGGTCAGACACGGAAAGGCCGTGCTTTGGATTTCGTGATCTGGTTCCATGCAATGCCGCGTGGCAGCGACGGAGACAGCACCAACGCGTGACTTTGTCACCTGGTAATTCATGTTGCCATTTTTGACGTGGCATGCTCAACACTGGGTGTGATTAATTAATCTTGCCGCCCTTGCCTCACCTGCTCGTGGCAAGCATCCGAATCAGCAGAATCACAATGCAATTTTTGAAGCCTTTTTTTAGTTTGTTGTCTTGCCCTTCTTGCAGGTGAGGAATTTTTTTCTCGTAACGAGCCCCATTCTCGCATTCCCGCTCACACTGCACCGGAAATGGCCCATCATTCGCGGCCAGAGCAGTGTGTGGGAAGCCCAGTGACCTACCCGGCCAAAAAACAGGGTACCAAAATTTTAAAACAAAAATACTTTTGCGTAGTTTGGCAAGGACGGACGGTCCAGGCGAATTGTTGACCAGACTTAGTACCTTTTCCATCCTTTTTTTCTCCCCCAGTAATGGCAGACGAGTGCTCTCTCTCTCTCTCTCTCTCTCTCTCTCTCTCTCTGCTGGGCATCTCGTTAGGGAAAGGAGGTAATGCGGCAAAGGTGGGCAGCCCTCGCCAAACGCGATGCCCTTTTTACCGAAGGAATGTTGGCAACTCAATCAAAGCGAAGGGAACAGAGAGCGATGGGCCGTGGCTGCCCTGGCTGCCCTGGCGGCCCTGGCGGCCGTGGGGACGAGTCGGAGCGAAAAGAAAATAATTGAGAAGCGTCGCTCGAAAAGGTGTAAAGTAAACCCCGCCCCCTTTTATTTTATTTCATTCTCTCTCTTTTTTTTTGTGTTCCGCTTGCTTTGTATTTTTGTCGCCAATGCTCAGTCGGCGGCAGCGCTGGGCCGTTGCCGCCGTGGGCCCCCGTCAAAGCCAGGTTAGGATCAAACGCGGCGTGAAAGCGAAAAACGATTCAGTAAAAAATAAACAGCATATCAACATGAGCCATCGAATTGGTGGCAACTTGTGAGTGCACACGTGCTGGTGTGTGTGTGTGTGTGGGGGGGGGGGTACATTGGTCCAGCGATTTCAGCGATTTCGAAACCCAGAGGCCGTTTGCACGTTGGCCACACTCAAAAACTGAGATTCTTGGAATAAGATAGGCATACTTATCTTTAGTATATTTTAGTCTAAAATACGAACCTAGTATAATATACTTAAATTAAGAGGGAAATAGTCTTAGTATATTTTTCTTATGCGACACTCTTAAATTAAGAATGTGTGTTCTTGTTTTTAGAAGGCTGTTTTCTTCACTCATATTCTAAACTTTAGTATATTTTTCTCACACAATGCTGGTCACCAGCTAAATCAATTTAACTTCCTGGATCCGTGGAATATCTAAAATTAACGCCTGGGTCCCTCTGGCTACGCGTCGAACATAAGTGTGCCCAGATAGCAGATCAGCACTATAAAAAATTCTCCTCACAATGACCATAGCTGGTGACCCGTGGTGCTGACTGGAGTGGCAGAGCCCCTGAACCCTATCAAGCGACGACCCGGAGCCGTGCGTGAGAGCGAACTTATGCTCACATTTATTGAGCTAATATTGAAGCGATAGAAATCAATTTTGCCGTGGGAGAGTCATTGCACCTCAAACGTTTATTCTGTATAGGTTTTTAATAAGGAGGACACCATATTACGGCTGCAAAAGCACTTTTTAACCCAAGACGTAAATAGAGCGACACTAGCGCCACCTAGCGGATGATGACAATACTATCCATTTTGTAGCTCTAGAATATTATTTGTTTGGCTCCGACTGTACTTAACAAAAGGGTAACTCATTAGATTACTAGTATTTACTTTGCTAATTTCAATATGGTAGAGAGATTTTGAAAAATAGAAAATATATAATTAAGCACTAATAATTTTTATAGATCTCTGAAACTTAAAGTTGCATTAAAGTAATTCTTTTCACACTTGTTGTAATCCCTAAGACAATAATCTAAACAGTTGTTCTTCTAATGATCATGGAAAATTTGTGAAGTGTAAGATTTAACTTTTCTTTGGACTTTCACGACAAAGTCAGTTTACGTCAACTTGTCGCAGACTTTTGGTCACTTTGTCTGAGGGATGTACTGAAATGAATTCAATTCTGAAACAGAATTCCACTTGTGGTATAGCCTCCAGTGTCAGTTTTTACACCCCTCAATCATTGCCAATGTTTTTAGAAATTTGTGTGGGAGACGACAAAATTTCTTCTACGTAAACCTCAATCGTTTGAAAACTTATGAAGCTTCAACAATAATTCTGGGTTCATCTCATGGAAAACTAATATTTTAAAAGATTAATTATTTGAAAAGGAATAAATTTAAAACAAACCTGAATGTCTATCCAAGGACAACAGTATTTCAACTTAGTTTGCAGTGAGTGTGTAGCATAAGTATACAAATTTCTGAGGACATTGTACAAGTTACAATGCAAACTTTCTAGTTATGAGAATAAATACTGAATGTTAGTATATCGATAAGAGGATTTCTTTAGAGTATGTATTAGTATGGAAATATACTAGCTTTGAGAATATATACTGAAAGTTAGTATACTGATTAGAGGATTTCTTTAGAATATGTTTTAGTATGGATATATACTAGATCCAAGAAAGAGAGTTTTTGAGTGCATCTCCCCCATGAGTCGGACGGCTAGACAAACATTTTTGCCTTTTTTTTTTGCACATCGACAGCCCACGGGTCAAACACCCACCAAAGCATTACCAAAAAATTCAAACACACAAACGGGAGACGTTTAGAACGAGAGCACACGCTAACCCGTGTGATGTAGGCTGAAAAAAGGAGGCATTAAAAAAAAGAAGAAGAAATAAAGAAATATGAACCAAATGACCGCTTGACTCTTTTGTTTGTTGCTCAGTTGGCACCAGCAGCTGTTGCACGCCCTTTGGCGAGGCAGCGGCGTCAGCATGAAGTGAGGAGGGAGCAATCAGATGTCCAGAGCGATTGCCCAAGTTTTTACGGACCGTGTTGTCTGTCTGTTTGACTGTCTGGTGGCGGTTCAGCCTGTACAACGTAAAGGATAAAGTCCAACAACTACAGGGAGACAAAAAGAAAAAAAGTTCAACTCCTTCAGTCTGTTTTCAACCGAAAAACGAAATATCCGCAACTTGTCCGAACCCCGCACAGTGGGCCAGAAGACCGGTAGGGGCGGTAAAAATTCCGAAACGCGTTTTGAGCTCCAGAGTCGCTAAATGGCTCTCCGAACGAGGAATCCATTGGTGGGGTCACACGTTCGGTTCGAGTCCCACTCAACGATTCTGTAGCTCAAAACGCGTCCGTGATTTTGACCGCCTCCACCGTCCTTCTGGCCCACTGTGCCCCGTCGCTATTCTCGAGGTGTAGTGGGCGGGGCCGGCGATCCAGCAAATCCTCCTTCTGGCGCGAAAGATGATTCGAGAGGCTAAGCGATCTAATTGGCTCGTGATTGGCCACGCCACTGCGAAACAAATAAACGCTGTTAAACCATTCATCCCCGGTTTATTCCCCGCGGGGCCGCCCCGGCCCGCCAGTGTGCCTGCTCGTCTCATTTTCTCACGGCGGCGGGGAGAGGAAAATCGAGTTCCATCGTTGTGAAAATCTTTTGATTTTTTTCACTCTTTTTTTCTTTTTTGAGGAAAAAAAAGTTCCCTTTTTATTATTTTTTTTTCAAAATGAAAGATGTTGGTAAGGACTGCGGTTGTGAATTTTTGCCAGCGTCCGTTATTGATCATATTCGACAAGGCGCCACTTCTGCCGAGAGAGAGAGAGAGAGAGAGAGAGAGAGAGAGAGAGAGAGAGAGAGAGAGAGAGAGAGAGAGAAATTATTCAGCAAATAATTGATGAGCGGTGTCTGGAGCTGGAGCCGTCAGTTCGCTTTCTTCGGACCGCCCCGCCTGTCGCGGCGTGTCCACTTGTTACGTGGCGTTTTCCGCAGCCCTGTCCTTGTCGCGCCTCGCGGGCCGCCAGTGAGTGCGAGAGAGACAGGAGACGTGACGTCATTTGCGGACGCGCCCCGTGTCTTGGCAAAGGCGAGCCGTTGCGCTATGCAGTCTCGCCGTTTCCACGGAGCCTCTGCATCCAGGCGGTTTGCTGATTGGTTCCCGTCTCGAGCAGTTTTGAAATAGAAGGGGGCCGGCCGGGAGTCGATCGCGGAACCTTTGGGTTGAAGAGTAGCGCTTTTTAAAGATATTGTTCTGGTAATTTTTGTGTGGCCACCACACTGCCGAATTATGATAATATGAGAGTGCAGGCAGGTGCGCTGCCCCACGGCCAGCCCGCGCGTGGCGTGCCGCTGTTGGCCAGTCTGTCCCGCACACTGAAAGTCGTTCTCGTCGCTCTGTCTCTCTCGCACCAGAACGGGACGCCTCATGAGTGCGAGAGAGACGGAGCGAATGCCGCGATGGTAATCCAGGCGAGCCGGGCGATTTCCGCTCAGCCAAACCGTGCAAAAACACGACGCTTCCACGCGAGGCGAGCGACAAGGACGGGTTCACAGCGAGAGAGTATTAACAGTGTCGGTGGCGCACAGTGGGCCAGGAGACCGGGAGAGGCGCCCAAAATCCCGGACGCGTTTTGAGCTCCAGAGTCGCTAAATGGGACTCGAACCGAACGTGTGACCCCACCAACGGATCGCTCTCCGAACGAGGAATCCATTGGTGGGGTCACACGTTCGGTTCGAGTCCCATTTAGCGACTCTGGAGCTCAAAACGCGTCCAGAATTTTGACCGCCTTCACCGGTCTTCTGGCCCACTGTGCGGGTCACTGCAGTGAGTCTTGCCAGCATCAAAGTCTCGCTGGAGCCAGTCTTCCTCCTGGGCTTCACAGGGCTTCCCTGCTGGAGCGGGCCGCTGGAAGAAGTGCATTGACGCGGAGGTCGGGAGCAGCTCCTTTGGTTCCGCCACCCAAAAACGACGAACGGAGAAAAGGCAGCCAAAAGGAGCCACCCGAAAGGTTATTCGTTGAGTGTTTGCTCAGCTCGTCGAGCTGGGGTGTCCTTCGGCCCCATTAGACATACATCATTAGGCCTTCTTTGTTCCATTTTCCAGATTTCAGCGGAAAGCTCCACTATAAATTCCGCCGAGATGCGCCTAGATACATCCACCGTGGTAATGGTGGGCCTATTCCGACCGGCGTTTGCTCAGGGGCTTCCATAAATAACGTCACGCGTTTTACTTCGTTTTGAATTTTTCTTCTCGGCCTATCGCCCCTTTCCACCTTACGCACAGTGGGCCGGAAGACCGGGGGAGGCGGCCAAAACTCCGGACGCGTTTTGAGCTCCAGAGTCGCTAAATGGGACTCGAACCGAACGTGTGACCCCACCAATGGAATGCTCTCCGAACGAGGAATCCATTGGTGGGGTCACACGTTCGGTTCGAGTCCTGTTTAGCGACTCTGGAGCTCAAAACGCGTCTAGAGTTTTGGCCGCGGGCACCGGTCCTCTGGCCCACGGTGCGCCGGTTGGACTCTGACCGTTTCTGAACGACGACAGGAAGGCAGTGACCCGAGTCGTCGGGCACCGAGTGGCGTGGCACGGCGTGGCGTGGCACGGTGCGGGCCACGCGAGGCCACCCCTCGGCAATCACGGAATATCTCTTTAATTTTGCACTTGACTTCTTTCCCTCGGCTCCAACGGCGCAGAAAGCTTGGCCGTTTCTGCTCCACCCATCGCCACCGTCGCAGGCAGCAGACTGATTCCGAGCGCCGCGTCGCTCCGTCTCTCTCGCACTCGTGGGGCCCTCCGTGAGGGTGCGAGAGAGACGGTCCGTCTCAAGACAAGGCTTCGCCCCGCTCCGGCCCGCTTCGCCACCCGGTTCAATTTATCCGCCATTGTGTGGCGGTTCCGCGTCGCCCCTTCCGCGAGGCTAGAGGGGCTGGCTGTCCACACCTGCACCCGCCTGGCAACAACTTGAGCCCCGGCCCAGATAATTACAATTGCAGCCCTCGGGGTGTGTGGGTGGAGGGGAGGAGGGAGGGAGAAGGAAGGGGAGGGGAGTTGCCGAACATTTCCACCACCACTCGAACCAATGACGAATAGAATGGATAGGGAGCCACCGCTCAGGTCCTCTCGTGAGCGGACCCGACCGAACGCGCAGCCGACGTTCGGAGCCGAACTCCGAAGCCGAACGACGAAGCCGAAGGTCCCGAGACGTCACATTCACATTGCAGTACCGGCGCCATTTTGTCCCGTCGTGTTTACGTTGCTGGCGACATGCTGAAACTTTTGTCATAAAGAGTTGTTTTGGAGAATAATTACTGTGGTTTCTAAAAGAATATCTGCCCCCCTTTCGCGCTGGATTGCCAGTAAAGATATGGGTGAATGAAAATGTCAGTCTGGACGGAAATATAAATGAAACTGTAACTGTTTTGGATGCCGCGGTCACTGATCTAGGTTAGGTCGCTGAACGGGAACTCAAAACCGCATTTTGGCTTGGCTTGGATATGTGATGAGCTGCATTACGGTTAAATAAACTGAACTAATCATAAACTCACGCTTTCCCACACCTTCGAAATAAATTAAGGTTATTATTGTAAAGTGAAAAAAGTGGCTGTGTCACATTTTGGAAATACTTGTGTCAGATGCCTCAATTTAGAGCTGAAAGTTCCTTTCTATTACATAAACTCATTCCCTAAGACTAGGGCTCCAACTCCTATTAGTTTCTGAGTTATGGAGGTTTACGTAAAGTTTTAGTCGTTTCTCCCAAATTCTCCTCACGACAAAGGATTAGCTGCCCAGTCTTCAGATTCTGGCAATTTTATCTATTTTTGAATAGGAAAAAGACAGCGTTGCCCTTTTTTTTAAAATATCAGCCTTAGTTGTCCTGAAAAAACAAAAACAAGACTAAATTGGGTCTAGATCTCATATATTTGAAGAAAAATAAAAATAGCTTTCTTTTACAGCCTCTTCTCGACTGATATCTCCAAATCTGCCAACGCTATCTTTTTCCTGTGCAAAACTAGATAAGATTGCCAAAATCTGAAGACTAGGTAGCCAATCCTTTGTCGTGATGAGAATGTGGGAGAAACGACCAAAAGTTTACGTAAACCTCCATAACCCAGAAACTAATAGGAGTTAGGGTCCCCAACTTAGGGAATAAATTCATCTAATAGTGGTTGAAGTTTGACCACTAAATGATCTTCCTGAGACAAATATTTCTAGGACATGCTAGTTTCACTAAACCAACATACAAAACTGCCACAATTATTTAAAAAAATCATACTTTACATCTTTTAAAAAGATTCAACAATAACCTTAAAAACTTTACTTAGTCTAGAGACTTTTTTGTTCGTTTCTGTTTTGTGTATGACGGATGCTTCGATTCAGACTTCTGCTGTGCCCGTTCAGCACAAGTTCCCTTCGGCTTTCGGTCTTCGGTGGGACTTGGCTTCGGGTCCAGCTTCGGCTGCGCGCTCGGGTGCCGCGCTCGGGTCGGCCCGAGCGGACCCGAGAGGACCTGAGCGGTGGCTCCCTATCAAGACGTATGACGAAGGAGCAGCGGGCACGGTTCCGTATTTTAGGAGCGGAAACCACTTCTCAGTACAGTCAGTCAGTGTAGTAGTAATGGTGGTAGAGGTGCATTAGAAGAAGAGGAGTGGACTTAGTAGCTCACTAGTTGCAGTGCTATAGTTCAGCACTATCGCAGGAATTTCACTTTTCTAGCTTTACTCTCTCTCTCTCTCTCTCTCTCTCTCTCTCTCTCTCTCTCTCTCTCTGTGTGTGTGTGTGTGTGTGTGTGTGTGTGTGCTGAATCCGCGGCCCGTCTTTGGTCCCTGATACAAGGCGTCTCGCCCGACTTTCTCTGTTCTGACGTCCTCCTCCATTTTACGACTTGGCTGGCCGTGCCGTCCGAGTGGCCGCTCCACTGGACACTTTGACAGTGAGGGGGCTGCCCTTCGCTGACATGTTTTTCTTCCTTTTTTTTTCTATTGAGAGTGAATCCCGATTTCGACTTTTAAGGCCGCTCCGTTCCGCTGCGCGTTTCTTGAAGAACTCCGCGCCGCGCTTCTGGTCGCCTGTAAAGGCCCACTTTCATCTGTACTGCCATGGTCACTAGGTGCTTTAAAAAAACGCCCCTCGAGTTTTGGCCGCCTCCACCGGTCTTCTGGCCCACTGTGCGCTGTTGCCTCGCGTGACGGCGACGGTTCTCTCGCGCCGCAGCGGCTGGCCTGCACTGCTAAAAACAAAACTCCGCCAAAAATCTAAAAGTGAAAAAAAAATCCCATTGGTTATTGGCAGAGTGAGGCTTTGTTTTCGCGGAACGCCGAGCTATTCAGCACTTTTTGTTTTACGGTGCAGTAGTGTCTTTCAGAGCTGCCAAACGACCGGAAAACAACCCGGAAGTCGGCCGGCCAGCCACGGCCAGCCACGGCGGCAAGTTTAAAGCCCCCTCCCCCTCCGATTATTCAACTTCGGCATGCAGTCATGTTTATTGGCCTTGTTCTATCACGATTGGCGTGGGCTGCGTGCGAAGAACGCTCTGGGCCCGAGTCTGCCCAAGCGGCCGCGTTTCGGACGCACACTCCCTTGGTAATAAAATGCGTAAAGTTGGTTCGCGGGGCGGGGCGGGGCCGGGCGGCGCCACAGAAGTGACCAGAGTCCACCAGGGCCCACCAGGGCCTGCCGTGCAGTGTTTCGGCACCACGCCGCCCACAACTCAAACTGGTGGCCGAGAGGGTAAGACAGTCGATCGTCAAGGACGGAGTCCGGGGTTCGATTCCCCGCGCGACCGCTCACTCACGTCGTCCGTTGAGGAACCTGTGTCCCTCGACTCGAAGCAACGCACCCGAATTAATTTTCCTTTTGACTCTCGTTAAAAGTTGAGCGCGAATGTTGAAGTTTAAAACGGATGGAAGTTGGACGAGTACCGGCGGGGTGTTGGCCCGGCCGCCCCGCCGCACAGTGGGCCAGAAGGCCGGTGAAGGTGGTCAAAGTCCCGGACGCGTTTCGAGCTCCAGATCGCTAAATGGGACTCGAACCGAGCGTGTGACCCCACCAATGGATTGCTCTCCGAACGAGGAATCCATTGGTGGGGTCTCACGTTCGATTCAAGCCCTATTTGGTGACTCTGGAGCTCAAAACGCGTCTGGAGTTTTGGCCGCCTCCACCGGTCTTCTGGCCCACTGTGCGCCGCCTTTCCGAAACTACGCAATAAGCCGACCGCAGCAAGCAGAGCGCGCCGAGCGGCCCGAAGCGGCCCGAAGCCGCAAGAAGTATCCGAAGCTCATTTCTGGGGCGGTGAGTGCGTCCGGTCAGGCAGCGGTTTGGAAGCCGAGGGGGCGGCACACAGTGGGCCAGAAGACCGGTGGAGGCGGCCAAAACTCTAGGCGCGTTTTGAGCTCCAGAGTCGCTCAATGGGACTCGGACCGAACGTGTGACCCCACCAATGCGTTGCTCTCCGAACGAGGAATCCATTGGTGGGGTCACACGCTCGATTCGAGTCCTGTTTAGCGACTCTGCAGCTCAAAACGCGTCTGGAGTTTTGGCCGCCTCCACCGGTCTTCTGGCCCACTGTGCGGCAGCTCCCCCCGCGAGCGAAATGAGGGCTTGCCTCCACCCCCCCCCCGCGACGATCCAGTCACGGCAGTCCACCGAGCACGTGCGTTTTAGTCTTCCGGTTTTTGAGCGTGCCCCGTGATGCCCCCAGGCCGCAGCCTCAGCAACAGGGGAACTTTGACGCAAGTCCAAGTTTAGAATTACGGCTAGTTCCTTATTGGCGGCCGCGGCCTGTGACGCTCCCCCGTCCGGGGGAACCGGAGCGGCACGGCCTAGTTAACTCGAGCGCGCGAAAGGCACTAGCAGGCAGGCCGGCTGATGAGCTCGCACTAGTGGCGGAGGCGGTCAAAATCCCAGACGCGTTTTGAGCTCCAGAGTCGCTAAATGGGACTCGAACCGAACGTCTGACCCCACCAATGGATTGCTCTCCGAACGAGGAATCCATTGGTGGGGTCACACGCCCAGTTAGAGCCCTGTTTAGCGACGCTGGAGCTCAAAACGCGTCTACAGTTTCGGCCGCTTGCCTCCACTGTGCAGCCGTGTTGCGGTGTATCCGAGTCGCTTTTCGGCGCCGGATGTTGTGCTGGTGTGGCGGTCGCTGCCTCTTCGATGGCACGCTATCCAGCCATCTCTGCAGACTTCTTCCCAATAATAACCAAAGTCCAACTGGCATCATCTTGTTCAGCTGGCGGGGCGACCCTCGGAATCGCCCCATCAGCGGTTTTCCAGTAGTTCCTCGGGTAGTTGCCTCTGCTCGACACCTCCACTGCCCGCCTGCCCGCCTGTCTGTCTGCCCGCCTGTCTGTCTGCCTGCAAACTACAACTTCTGAGGGAATAACAAAACTGCGCGAGACTCCACTGCGAAAGCGAGGACAAAGTGGCCGGTTTCACGCCTTTTTTTTCGCGGTGTGTGCGCGTCCTGCCGGGCATGCCGTGGTCGCCGCGGCCCGAATCAGATAAGCCTTTGCGAACACCGTGTCGGCTACAAAGCCCACGGTCGGCCGGTGTTTTGACAGTGATTTGGCCGTGTTTTTCGCCGTGTTTTTGCAGCGTTTTGACAGTGTTTTGGGCAGTGTTGGTGTTTTTGGTAGCAGCTTTACGGCTGTCTTTTTGGCGGCAGTTTTATGGCTGTGTGTTTGGCAGCAGTTTTATGGCTGTCTTTTTGGCAGCAGTTTTATGGTTGTGTTTTGATAGTGTTTCAGCAGTGCCTTTTAGGCAATGTTTTCGGCAGTCTTTTGACTGTTTTGGCAGCGTTTTGGCTAGTTTTCGCATTGTTTTGGCAGTGTTGGTAGTGATTTTGGCTGTGTTCTGGCAGTGGCCGGGTACGCCGTGCCTGCTCATGCACCAGGCCGACACAGCGATGTGTTCCTGGAAACTGGGCGTGGGGTCACAGTGGGCCAGAAGACCGGTGGAGGCGGCCAAAACTCTAGACGCGTTTTGAGCTGCAGAGTCGCTAAACAGGACTCGAATCGAGCGTGTGACCCCACCAATGGATTGCTCGTTCGGAGAGCAATCCATTGGTGGGGTCACACGTTCGGTTCGAGTCCCGCTTAGCGACTCTGGCGCTCAAAACGCGTCTAGAGTTTTGTCCGCCTCCACCGGTCTTCTGGCTCACTGTGCGCTCGGCTCCTTAGGCGCCTGGCGGCGGGCCCGCCAGACAGCCCTGTGTTGCGGGCCAGCCTATGGGCCGTTCCGCAGGCGCGAGGCGTTGCGGGGCAGTGCCGGGCCCGCCCTGTCCGGGCCGCGCGTCCGTGTCTGGCTGCCACACGGAGCGTCGTGGAGCATCGCCTGGGTGGTGCCCACCGACCCTGAAACCTTTGCGGGGACCCCTCTGTTCTTACCCAAGTGCTTGCAAAACAGTGGCCCCCAGATTTAAGCGGCTCCGAGCCAGCCCAGCCCGGCCCCTCCACCCTCCACCACAAACGCTCCTTGGAAGTTGAGTTTGCGAGTTGAGTTTCAAGTTTCGCTTCGTATGCGTGACCGAGGCCGCGCCGGCCGCGCCGCGTGCAGGTGAAGAGGGCAGTCCTTTCGGACGGGGAATGGACCGTGCCTCTGTCTCTCTCGCACCCGGACGGGGCGCGCCGCGAGTGCGAGAGAGACGACGAAAGTCTGCAGTGCAGGCGCTTCACCCAGGGTTGGTTCAAATGGTCCGTGTCTCAGCGAGTCCCCGCCACACGAAAATAATCGGTTCTCGACAAAATCGCACGGTAAAAACGGTACCTGGTTTTCCCAGGAAGCCTTTGGTAAAGACAGGCGATTTTCAGGGGATACCTGGGCTGGGAAAAACCAGGTACCATTTTTAATGTGCGTTACAATTTGGCTGAACAGATGCGGTACTTTCGTTCCGACGAACACTTTATGCGACCGGGACCGCACAACAAGAACAATCAAGAAGAGTGTTCCGTTGTTCCAAGTAAGTAGCTGGTTGACGAACGGCATCGGACGTCGAACGCGTTTACCAACTTCCCCGTCCCGGCCGCTCGCTCCTGGCTCGCTCAGTGCCGTCGTCGGCCACCAGGGGGCGCTGGGGGCGGTCCTGTTTATGAGCACTGAGTCCCAGCACCTGGTGCCCACCAGCCCCGAGCCCACCCAGCCCTGCCGGGCCTGCTGGGCCGCCGCACAGTGGGCCAGAAGACCGGTGGCGGCGGTCAAAATCCCGGACGCGTTTTGAGCTCCAGAGTCGCTAAATGGGACTCGAACCGAACGTGTGACCCCACCAATGGATTGCCCTCCGAACGAGGAATCCATCGGTGGGGTCACACGTTCGATTCGAGTCCCATTTAGCGACTCTGAAGCTCGAAACGCGTCTGGAGTTTTGGCCGCCTCCACCGGTCTTCTGGCCCACTGTGGCCGAGGTGGGCCGAGCCGAACCAAGCGGACCCCGCGCACAGTCCGGTGACCTCAAGGGGCTCACTAGTGAGGCCCGCGGAAGGTCGGGATGGCCGCTGGGCGAATCCCCCCCCCCTCCCCCGGTCTTTCTCCTTGCTTCTGGATCCGCTTCCGAGACATGCGTCTGGAGCGGGAAACGGGGCAATCGTACCGAGAGAGAGAGAGAGAGAGAGAGAGAGGGCGGGGCAGAGAGAGAGAGAGAGAGAGAGCAGCGCTGCGCGAGGCTGTGGTGCGACTGAGACGGACGAAGCGGGGCAGGGGAGGGGGGCGTCCTTGTTTCCAGCAAGTCCTGTATTATTCAATCGGCCCCCTGTTAGCCGTTGCTGCTGCTACTGCCAGGAACGGCGTGGCTGGGGGCGGCGGGCCGTGGCGACGCAGTCATGACCAACGCCTTGCGCCAGAGAGAGAGAGAGAGAGAGAGAGAGAGAGAGAGAGAGAGTCTGTAAGGGTGTGCACCATCGATGGCCAACACATGCAATCTAATCTCGCCGCAAAAACCACGGCCCTCGCTGCACCGCCGCCCACCCCGCGTCGCGGTCGCTGTTTACTGCGTGACTTCGTTATGAGTTTTGTTCAGGAAGCTGGAAGCGCTGGGAGCACACACATAATGGTTGGACTGTGCCGGGCTCGGACCTGTTTTGGAATCTCTCGAAAGGGTTAAGCCCCCCTCCCTTCGCCCTAGCCCGCTCTGTGCCGCTCTGTGATCTCTCCGTCCCACTCCCGCGGCCCTCTCCTCTGCTAGAGCGGGCTAGAATCTTGGCTCCGGGAAATGAATTTTTAACGTGTGCATGTGTAAGGTTGGAGAAGGTTTCTGCAACACTCAGGCCCTCTCTCTCTGGCGCGCTTTCAGCAGCCGACGGCTGTCTCTCTCACACTCACTCTGCCCTTGACTCTGAAGCTCCCCGAGGTCACCTGAGTGAAAGGTCAAGTGAAAGAAGCCGGCGGGCTCTTACCTCATTTTTTAAAACGTCGTCCGAAGATGGCGTGAAAGCCGTGGGGCGCTCTTCGCTCTCCGCGCCGCCACCGGGAGTTGAACCCGAGCCAGAGTTCCCGCCGCCACATTTAACTAGTTCTCGACTCCGTGGCCAACTGCGAGCCGAGCCAACTGACCAGTTGCATGATGCCATTTCCCAGCGACTAAATGGTATTCCAGCGTCGCTGCGACCCGTGTCCGGTAGGCAAAGCACCCAAAACAAACAGAAACTAGCTAAATTTGTTATTCCGCGGAATGATTTGCCACTAGCACCCGTAATGCGTTTCGTTGCAACAGTTTTTTCTTCGGCGAAATGCGTTTTTTTTTTAACCATCCTTGCATCCACATTTTTTTAAAGGGGTAAATAAGCAGGAGAAGGGGGAAATAAGCAGGAGAAGTTTGCGAAACCATTTCTTTTCCAGGGAGAGAGTTCAAAGTAAGGCGAGGCCCGCGGGCGTTAATAGGGATTATCGAAAGGTGAAAGGAGAGGGTGGGAGATCAACCTTTGGGCATGAAGATCACTGGAGAGCGGGCTGGAGCAGGCTGGAGTGAAGGGGGAGAGGGCTGCAAAGTAGCTCCCTCCCAAAGCGAGCTTTTTGTGCAGCCTGCCAACAAGGCTTCAATTACTTGGCATAAATCTCCTTTCGACAACTTTCGCAGAGAACGCTAAATGAGCGGCGCCCTGCCGCGCCCAGGACAATAAGGACGAAGATGAGGATCTCCGTTATGGAATAAGAAGGAGGAGGAGAAGAGGGGAAAGAAGAGGAGTGGACGACTGCCTCCAGCAAGGGCGGCTCTGCGGTCCGGCCGACCTTCATGGACGCTCAACCGCGTTTTTTGTGCTGATCTCAATTTATTTCACCTTATGCCGATTTCACGCGCGATCAGGTAGGGTTCTCATCGGAAGGCGGAGAGGTCAGAGGCGCGGCCTGCCGCATCTCCACCTCGGCGGACAGCATTTGAAGTACAAGTCCGCGGCCTGCCGCATCTCCACCTCGGCGGACAGCATTTGAAGTACTAGTCCGCGGCCTGCCGCATCTCCACCTCGGCGGACAGCATTTGAAGTACAAGTCCGCGGCCTGCCGCATCTCCACCTCGGCGGACAGCATTTGAAGTACAAGTCCGCGGCCTGCCGCATCTCCACCTCGGCGGACAGCATTTGAAGTACTAGTCCGCGGCCTGCCGCATCTCCACCTCGGCGGACAGCATTTGAAGTACTAGTCCGCGGCCTGCCGCATCTCCACCTCGGCGGACAGCATTTGAAGTACTAGTCCGCGGCCTGCCGCATCTCCACCTCGGCGGACAGCATTTGAAGTACTAGTCCGCGGCCTGCCGCATCTCCACCTCGGCGGACAGCATTTGAAGTACTAGTCCGCGGCCTGCCGCATCTCCACCTCGGCGGACAGCATTTGAAGTACTAGTCCGCGGCCTGCCGCATCTCCACCTCGGCGGACAGCATTTGAAGTACAAGTCCGCGGCCTGCCGCATCTCCACCTCGGCGGACAGCATTTGAAGTACAAGTCCGCGGCCTGCCGCATCTCCACCTCGGCGGACAGCATTTGAAGTACTAGTCCGCGGCCTGCCGCATCTCCACCTCGGCGGACAGCATTTGAAGTACTAGTCCGCGGCCTGCCGCATCTCCACCTCGTCGAGCCTCGGCGCTCGGAGCGACGGCCATAACAATCATCCGAGGCGCTAAATGCCCGGCGGAAGCTTCGGCCGCAATTTACTGAAGCCTCGTTGAGACAGCCACGGCCAGGCCACGGCGCACCATTAGTGGATCATGGGATTAGGCGACCAGCCCCCACCTCCAATCCGAGCCGGGCCGAGCCGGGCCTAAGCAGGGTCCTCCATTATCAGCACGCCCGCCTCAATCACGAGTGATTTCGGTCAATTCCATCGGACGAGCCGCCAATTACAAGACGTTAACGAGTGCAGTCTCGTTGCCGCGTGGAGGGGGAAGCAGCTAAGCGCCCGGCTAAAACAATGCTCTGGGTAAACTGCAATGCTTGCCGAGGGATCTGCTTGGAGTTAACCCGTGTAAGGTGAATTGGGGCCCTTTCCCCCACCCCTCCTTGTCGTGCAGATGGAGTGGGTAGGTGCCGCGGCGGACGCGGGAAACGGCATGGAGATGAGAGTAGTACCTCTAGTCGGGGCTTGCCTGCCGCCTTGCAGCCCTGTTGCCGTGGCAACCCTGTCCCAGTCACAGGCGGGCTGCGCACAGTGGGCCGGAAGACCGGTGGAGGCGGCCAAAAGACGCGTTCTCTTTGGACGGACGAGGAAGAACCAATTTGCACCCGCACCCGGGATTTGCGTCCCGATTCAGGACTAGACATGTGCGCCGACCGCATTTTCATCGGCGGCGGCGTTTGGCCGAAATTTAGCCGGCGGCGGCGGCGACGCCGGCGTCTGCGCCGATGTCTTGATCGGCGGCGGCGGCGGCGGCGCGGGCGGCGTGGTTGACTTAAATTTGGTCTATTTTCTCAATTTAAAAACATGCCCATGAAAAGAAAACACAATTTGATGGACTAGTTCTTTAGGGTGGACTAGTTTCGTTACAAAGGTAAAAATTAAGCAATATAAACCCTCCAATAAGATTTTGTTCTCGCGGCGGAGAACCTGCTCGTCGGGTTGCCTATCCCTGGGTGCTCGCTGCTGATGGAAATGCAAATATTTTGGGCATTTAAGGTCGCGACGCCGACGCCGCCGCCGGTAAAATCATCGGCGGCGGCGCGGCGGCGCGCCACAAATTTTTGGTCAGCGGCGGCGGCGTGGTAAAATTTGTCGGCGGCGGCGTAGCGGCGGCGCGGCGCACATGTCTATTCAGGACTCTGCAGCTCGAGGCGCGTCCCGACGACCTTGGCCGACCTTGAGCGACCTTGCCAAGGACGCGGTGTCCAGGGCGACGCCACCGTCCCTCGACAGTTTTTTGGCCCCGCCTTTTTTGCTGAGACCGATTAACAATTCCGCTGATTTGCTTTGCTGATCTCTCCCTGTTTGAGGGCTTCGCGCCACGCGGTTTTTCCTTGGCATCATCATTATGATCCTCTTTGGTTCATCGTGTTTTTTAACTCACGGCTTTTTTTTTTGGTTCGCCGCGGCGCCGAGCTACACTGCAAAACTACTCCGAGCTTGATGGCTTCCCCGACTGCAGCGTCGCTTCGACTCGGTGCAGTCGGAAAAGGGGGGGGGGATCCAGAGGGGGAGGGGGGTGGTTAAGACGAAGGATCGGGGCCACTGTGTGGGAGGACTTGGTGTTTTTACAGCAGGCATAAAGCAGCACTATTTCAATTTGGCACGGGGTGCGTCCCCCCCACCCCTCGGGTACACCACCCGCATGTGCAATGCCCAGGCAATGCCCCCGAGGGGCCCCACCCCCCAGGGGGACCCACCCCCAAGGGGCCTCGGACGAAGCTTGACGCGGCTCGCTTTTACGGTGGGGTTGCGCGGAACTGGGCTAATGTGGCCGTATGCTTAGACGGGCCCAATCGTCGGGACTTGGACGTGTTGGTGTGTCGCGACGACTAAACGACTAGCGTTGTTGATGTACAGTTTCCGGCGTGTGTATCAAACGGCGGTGAACCAGCAACTCCACCAGAAGCACTTGCAAATCCGACACGACGTTCCTCGGCCACTGGATCTAAAAAAATAAAATCAGGTGGTATTTGAACCCCAGTACTTTCGCCGCACGGGAAGAGTGTGCGGCGATGGAGTGGAGAGCGTCGTGGCCGTAAATCCAGTGCAGTGACGGTGCAGCCTGTCTCTCTCGCACGCCGTGAGCGTGAGAGAGACAGCCAGCAACGCGTGCTTCACCCTCTCCTCAGCGCACCTCCGAGCACCTCCACTGTCCGCGCTGCTTGTGTTCTAAGTGGCAGCCGCGTCAAGCACTGAGTGCGACAGAGAGGGTTGCACGCCAACCAGAGAGACAGAAAGAGAGAGAGAGAGAGAGAGAGAGAGAGAGAGAGAGAGAGAGAGAGAGAGAGAGAGAGAAGGGCCCGGGGAAGGGCGTTTCGTAACGGCGCAAGTTCCCTCGCGAGGGTATCCGTATATTACGGTTTCAAGTTGCCCAGGTTGGCTGGCCAGGCAGCCCTCTCGACCCGGCACTGTTCTAAACTGAGTTACGCCTGTTTTAAACTGAAGTCGGCCGCCCTGCGTCTGGACGGGCTCCACCTGTCGCACGCTGCCACGGCCCGCTGGACCACTGGAGCGCAGTGGGCCAGAAGACCGGTGGAGGCGGTCGAAATTCTCAACGCGTTTTGAGCTCCAGAGTCGCCAAGCAGGACCCGAACCGAACGTGTGACCCCACCAATGGATCGCTATCCGAACGAGGAATCCATTGGTGGGGACACACGTTCGGCTAGAGTCCTGTTTAGCGTTTCTGGAGCTCAAAATGATTTCAGAATTTTGGCCGCCTGCACCGGTCTCCCAGTCCACCATGTCATGTGCCAGTGGCGCACCCCAAAGAGGAGGCACAGGTGCCAACTCTTTTGACATTTTTGTAATTTTATTTTGGCCAAAAAATACCTGTGTAGTAAAAAGTGGTTTTTTCCCCCGTTTGCAAGGTTGGCCGGATGTTGGTAGGGACGATGCGGAAGGCCGGTGACACTCACCCGCCCCACTTCAGCCTGTTTACGTCTGCGGGTGGCTGCGGGTCAGTCGGGGCAGTTTACAAACTCGCCGCATAAAAACGCTATAAAAGCGCGCTAAACGCATATATTGTAATGTACGGGGCCAGGGCTGTCCGGGGCCCGGGGGCGGCCGGGGCCCACGGTGGCGGTGGCCCCCTCCTTTTACGCGCGTCCCAGTTTTTACACGTTCGAGGTTTTACAGCGCCGCGGACACGCCGATCGTCGCCCCGGCTCATCTGCATATGCAGCGCACCCACACCATCAAATCTAGCAATTTCGGACGGACAGGCTGACTGACGGACAGACGGACGGACATGCGGACAGACGGACAGACAGACGAACAGACGGACGGACGGACAGACACACACACACACAGAGAGAGAGAGAGAGAGAGAGAGAGAGAGAGAGAGAGACCGAGACCTGACTGGCTGGACTGGCCCAACGGACCGACAAATGGAAAAACCGACTTGACAATTCGGTTGATAATTTTTTTTACCCTTTTTGGAACCACGTCTATCAAAGAGTCGCGGCAAAGTAAATGGTCGTCAGGTGACCCCTCTTTCGGGGAAAACGTCAGCGAAACAGAAATGAGCGAAGCAACGTAAACAAAACAAAAAAAAAACAGTCAAATAATATTGTCGGGTGCGGTGACGTGACTGACGTGACATGTCGACAGATGACTGTATTCTTTTTTTTCGCAACGGGCCCTTAGGACTGTCAGGGAGTACAGGGGAAAAGGGGAAAGGGGGGGGGGAGTCCCAAGGGCGGTTCGGTCCGGGACAGCCTATGCTTGACTGACATACAGGCAATTGAACCACCGAAAACGGGCGGAGGGTGCGTCCGAGTGCGTACGCCACTGTGTGTGGTGTGTGTGTGTGTGTGTGTGTGTGTGTGTGCGTGGCCCTCCTGCGGAGCTCCGCCAGCGTTCGGGCTGTCCGAACAAAGACCACAAAGGTGCCGCCTTGCTCCACATCTTTGGCGATGGACGGGGCCTCTCTCTCTCTCTCTCTCTCTCTCTCTCTCTCTCTCTCTCTCTCTCTCTCTCTCTCGGCCTGACATGAAGGGAGTGGAAGCGGCTAAGGGAGAGGGTGCCCGGGGTCGACGGTGGGGTGGCGTCTGTGGAGGGGGTAAGGGTTGCGTAAGGGAAAATTGAAGTAGAATTACAGATTCGTTACGACCACCTGCTTCCCGCCACTGCGGTGAGGGGTGGGGCGTCCTAGGGTTGGCCGCGAGGGCGTATCGCCGTGTGTGTGTGTGTGTGTGTGTGTGTGTGTGTGTGTGTGGGTGTACACGCTTCTGTGCCTGACGTGAAACAGTGAATCACAGCACGGTATTTCCTGGTAGAGATGAGACGTGCACGTCCAGTGGGTACCTTCACTGGGAAAGGGCAGCACACACACACGCACACACACACACTCACAGGCCGGCAGCCCCACGGCGACCCCAGGGCCCTGCCGGTCCTTCTCGGTGCTTTGCGCATTACCTGAGGCCCCTGCCTCGGCCTGCGGGCCTGCGGCATGTGGGCTGAATTGCAGGACCCACCCCGGCAGGGCCTGGGCACGGGGCACGGCCAGCGCGGCTGGCCCTCCTCTGGGCCGCGTCCACAAGCATGGACCTCATTACCTGCAGGGGGCGGTGGGCGGTCTCTGTCGCTCCCTTGCGAGCCCCGCCGCGAGTGCGACAGAGACAGAGCGCGTTTTTCAAGCGCACTCGCCGCGCCAGTGGGCCAGAAGACCGGTGCAGGCGGCCAAAACTCCAGACGCGTGTTGAGCTCCAGAGACGCTGAATAAGACTCGAACCGAACGTGTGACCCCACCAATGGATTGCTCGTTCGGAGAGCAATCCATTGGTGGGGTCACACGTTCGGTTCGAGTCCTGTTTAGCGACTCTGGAGCTCAAAACGCGTCAAGAATTTCAGCCGCCTGCGCCGTTCCTCTAGCCCACTGTGCGCGTATACAAGTGAGTGAGCAAGGAGCCAGGTCGAAGGCTGCAGACTGAGAGTCGCCTTCGTCGCTCTGTCTCTCTCGCACCCTCCGGGCACGCCCCACGAGTGCGAGAGAGACAGAGCGACGCGCATTCATCGGACGCAAATGAAGAAACAGTCTCCTTTCTCTTGGTCCCTGCAGGGCCTGCAGGGGGCGGCCTGGAGGACCCATTCAGGTCGTTGATAAAATCAGCTTGGCGTCGCTGTCCTCTGAGGCAGGCTGGGCCGGGCTCGGCCCATTCGCTAATTAGTAGCAGGTTCGTTCCGAACTCTCTGTCTCTCTCGCTCTCGCGCGGCCGCGCCTCGTGGGTGCGAGAGAGACGGACGGTGGTCTCACTCGGAGACAGCCTTCGAGTCTTCGGACACCCCTTCGTGAAGTCCAAGAAGCGCGTGGCACGGTGGAGGGACGCGCAAGGCGCGCAACGCATTCCGACTTTCAAACAGCCCCAAAAGTCACCGCCCTCTTCGTCACTCCTGCGCGTGCCTTGATGAAGCACGGCACTGCCTTCCAATTTGCAGCGGACGCCTGTCGCTTCTTCAAATAAAATGTCTCATTCACTGAGCTATCTGGTAAATACGGCCCCCTGCGAAAACTGGTGTGCCGAATCTGAATAACGCGGAGATTAGGCTGCACGACGGGCTCTGCGAAAGCAATAATCTGATACTGACTCTATCGTTGGCTTAAAAAAAAGGGAGGAAAACTGCAGCCTTTTTCGGGATTCGAACCCGCGAAACTCGGTCACGAGTTCGCCGCCCTAACCACGCGGCCACGGCGCCACCTGACGCGACGGGAATGCAGTGGTGTGTCCGACCGGGGTGCTCCCCTTTCTTCGACAAGGCGCCTCTCGATTTCTTCCCCCTCATAAAGTTTATCACTGCAGCGACGCTGTCTGGCACACTGCGAGCACTGTGTTAGCGCCGCGCGAGCACTGCGGCGTCGCGGCGAGCATTCTGGGCCAGCGTTCGGCGCACAGTGGATTTTCCAGAAGACCGGTGGAGGCGGTCAGAGTCCCGGACGCGCTTTGAGCTCCAGAATAGGTAAACAGGACGGGAACCGAACGTGTGACCCCGCCAATGGATGGCTCTCCGAACGAGGAATCCGTTGGTGGGGCCACACGTTTGAGCTCTGGCCGCATGCGCCGGTCTTCTGGCCTAATGTGCGGCGCAGACAGTCGTCAAAACCACGCTGAAAAGAAAATGTGACAAAAATAAAAATACCTTCACTTTAAAAGAATTCTTTTTTGTGATTTTTTTTTACCCCTCTCGTAATATTCCGCGCCTCGTTTTCGGTTGTCCTCCGCTAATTGTTTTCTCGGTATCAACTGCTCGCAGGGCTCAGGGCCGCCATGATCCTCCACTGCAATAAACCAGGATTATTCCCTTATCGAGGAAGTCCGTTACTAATTAGCGAAAGCCTTTGCGACCCCTCGAGCACAGTGGGCCGGAAGACCGGTGGAGGCGGCCAAAAATCCAGACGCGTTTTGAGCTCCAGAGTCGCTAAATGGGACTCGAACCGGACGTGTGGCCCCACCAATGGATTGCTCTCCGAACGACGAATCCATTGGTGGGGTCACACGTTCGGTTCGAGTCCTGCTTACCGACTCTTGAGCTCAAGACCCGTCAACAATTTTGGCCGCCTCGCCCGGTATTCTGGTCCACTGTGCGACACGCGGCGTGCCCAAACGGATCCAAAACACGCTTTCATCATTTCAAAATTTCATTGTTATTTCTTATTTCCTGTTTGAATCTTTCATAGAATGTTTTCTCGGTGCGCAGAAACAGCGCGGCACACTGGCTGACGCCTGTCGGGAATCAACCTGCGCCGCGCAACCGTGGAACGGCACACTGTCTGTCTCTCTCGCACCCATGCGGGACTCGCCGTGAGTGCGAGAGAGACAGAGCGACGAAATCGGTGTGCCGGTCGAACCGTCCCCCGCGAGGTCAGCTCAGTTTGTCTCCGCGAGTCAAGTTCGAACGTCGCGCATTATTCATGGCCTTGGTTTCCCGGCAGATTGGCTTTCGAACCAACACACTGGACGGAAAACGCGCACGTCTGTTGTTGTTGTTGTTGTTGTTTGGTTCCCGCGTGATCGGCCACGGCCGACTCTCCGGCTTCCAGGATATGCAGCCCTGCAAACCATTCCTGTAAATCAAAACAAAGTTTGGTTTTGTTGACTACGGTTTATTTTTGGGAAAACAGCGTGCCGCTGCACCGTAAGCGAGCAGAACGGTGGAGTCGGCCAAAACTCAAGTCGTGTTTTGAGCCCCAGAGTCGCTAAATGGGGCTCGAATCGAAGGTGTGACCCCACCAATGGATTGCTCTCCGAACGGGGGATCCATTGGTGGGGTCACACGTTCGGTTCGAGTCCTTTTTAGCGACTCTGGTCAAAACGCGTCTAGAGTTTTGGCCGTCTGCGACGGTCTTCTGGCAGATCCACTGTGCGCTGAACTGAAAGTCAGTGACTGACGCAGTGCTCTCTCTCTCTCTCTGTTGCAGTGCTGGCGCTCAAGGACATGCACATGCGCCTGCCCGTGGCCGCCCAGGCGGGCCAGGCCGTGGCGCTGTCCTGCCAGTACGACCTGGAGGGCTCGCAGCTCTACTCCATCAAGTGGTACCGCGACGACGCCGAGTTCTACAGCTTCGTGCCCAAGGAGCAGCCCGCCACGCGGCTGTACCCGGACCAGGGCATCGCCGTGGACGTGAGTACTCACAGTGGATTTGCCAGAAGACCGGTGGAGGCGGTCCAAGACGCGTGCAGAGCTCCAGAGTCGCTATGGGCTCGAACCGAACGTGTGACCCCATCAATGGATTGCTCTACGGACGAGGAATCCATTGGTGGGGTCCACGTTCGGTTCGAGTCCTGTGCGTCTCTCACGGGGCGTCCGGCGCAAGTGCGAGAGAGAGAGAGAGAGAGAGAAGAGAGAGAGAGAGAGAGAGAGAGAGAGAGAGAGAGAGAGAGAGAGAGAGACTCTGAGGCTGCAGTCCCGACGAAAACACGGCGGCCATTGTGCTGCCGGGACGACGGGCTGCGCTTCCGGACTGTATCCTGCCAAGGACACCTTCCGCCCCGAGTGCCTGCCTGCCTGCCGCGGCAGCGAGAGGGACAGATTCCGAAAGTCATCATCGTCGCTCTGTCTCTCTCGCACCCACAGGGAGCGCCCCGTGAGTGCGAGAGAGACGTAGCGGCGAAGGCGACTCTCGGCATCGGTCTGCGAAGCGAGGAGCGAGGATCAGAAGGCCAAGACTGACCCGCAAAGTCGGTGGGGCCGTCGGGCCCGCGCTACACGGCCCTACACTACAATGGCCCCTTGTAACACGGCGGGGTGGGGGGTGGGGAGGGGGGCAGCCCCGGGGGCGTTGTCGGGAACGCGGCACGCAGTGTCGCTCTGTCGCTCTCGCACTCGCGGCGCGTCGGGGGTGCGACGGAGACGGCGAGTCCGCACGTGCGGATAGAATTAGCGGCGAGCGTAGACAAGGCGGAAGTAAACACCGCAGCCGCGGATCAGACGCGGTATTATCTTAATTAACATCTCATTGCGCGAAGGAGGCCCGTCCCACAGTGGGCCAGAAGAGCGGTGGAGGCGGCCGAAACTCTAGACGCGTTTTGAGCTCCAGAGTCGCTGGATGGGACTCGAACCGAACGTGTGACCCCACCAATGGATTGCTCTCCGAACGAGGAATCCATTGGTGGGGTCACACGTTGGGTTCGAGTCCCATTTAGCGACGCGTCTAGAGGTTCGGCTGCCTCAACTGGCCCGCTGGCCCACTGTGCATCGACTCGACGGGCCCTCCAGCAGCCTAGCAAGCCGACCGACTCTTCGCTGTTTCGCCATTGATAACCGAGTTCTAAACGTTTGGCTGAATTTCGGCTGATTATGGCGGACAATCGACGCACAGTCCAACGATGAATTTCTGGTCACTTTTCTTCCCGGTACACTCTTCCATCCTCTCGACCTCGTTTCCCTTCTGTCTCTCTCCTCCCTCCATCTTCCATCTTGAGCGACCGGTGGTGGTGAGTGTGTGTGTGTGTGCGTGTGTGTGTGTGCCCCCCCCTCCCCCCGCGATCGGCTCGTGTTTAACTGGGGCAATGAGCGACGGAGCGACGAGACGGACTGTTTACCCGCCAGTCTCACGCGTGCACGCCCCGGGCGCACTTGTGTGTGTGTGTGTGTGTGTGTTTGTGTGTGTGTGTGTGTGTGTGTGTGTGTGTGTTTGTGTGTGTGTGTGTGTGTTTGTGTGTGTGTGTGTGTTTGTGTGTGTGTGTGTGTGTTTGTGTGTGTTTGTGTGTGTGTGTTTGTGTGTGTGTGTGTGTGTGTGTGTGTGTGTGTGGTATTTGTGTGCAGCCTGCATCAAAAACGCCCTATCCCGTTGGTTCTCCTCCAGCTGGCTGCGACGACGCCCATTTCCATGTGTGGGAGTGGAATTGCCCCGCGGTTTCCCCCCCCCCCCCCCCCCCCCCCCCGCACTCGCCTCCAGTTGTTGAGGTGTTCAATAAATTATTCAGCGAGTCAGCGCGTACCGTGTTACAGTGTAACAAGGTGGCGCCGCTTCCTGCACCAGAGCGGCCTCTCTGCCGATCGAACGCGAAGGCCTCCGCCGCGGCCTCCACCGCCTCGGCCAGCATTATCAGGTCTAAGCAGCCTGCCCGTCTGCCGCCGCCGATCCGGCCCCAAGGACGGACGAGACCACTTCATCGTCGGCAGGCCGCACAGTGGGCCAGCGGACCGGCGGAGGCGGCCAAAACTCCCGAACGCGTTTTGAGCTCCAGAGTCGCTAAGTGGGCCTCGAACCGACCGTGTGACCCCACCAATGGATTGCTCTCCGAACGAGGAATCCATTGGTGGGGTCACTTGCTCGGTTCGAGGCCCATTTAGCGACTGTGGAGCTCAAAACGCGTTTGGAGTTTTTTTTTGGCGCTGGCTCTGGGTCGCTCTGTCTCCCTCGCACTTATTGGGTGGACCGCAGGGGTGCGAGGGAGACAGAGCAACGGGAGCTCTGGCTGAAGCCCCACTGCCTCGTCCTGCAGTGATGCAGAGGGAGCGGACATTTCGGCAAACAGGCGCGGCTCGGCGCGGCACGGCACGGCACGGCACGGCACGGCACGGCTTGGCACTGTGGCGACAAGCAGCAGCTAGAAGTCCCTGTGCGGATGATTGATAAGTGGGGACGCTAATGTGACCGTCACGTGACGCGGTCGCAACACGGCGGCGGCGTTTGTGACGTTAATGTGACGAGGCGTCAGTTTCCTGGTTCGCCATCAAATATTTGGATTTTTAATTTTTTTAATTCCTTTTGTACATTTTTTTTAACAAAAGCAAAATTTCTAAAAGATTCATTAAACAGCGCGCTTTGGTAAAACTCGAAAAAAAATTTTGTCGTGTGAAGAAAAAAAATATTCTAAAGGTACTGTTGAAATGAAGTGGAGTGTCAGTACTCATTAACAAGACATGGGACACCCTGGTGAGTTCGCCTTTTTGCAAATTTCATTTTCACTGTGTAGGTGCGGCTTTGCGTCGGCGTATTGCAAAGACCTGTGCGAGTGGTAGAGGGCGAGGGCTTGCATTGGAGCAGTGGCGCGGTGGGGGGCAAGATCTGGCCCAGTGTGGTGGCGTACAGTGGCGCGGCGGCTCGGCGCTGAGGAAAGGATAGGAGAGAAAATGGAATTTCACGCATTGGTGCATTCCCAAGGCCGGCCGCGACATTTCTCCTGGGCACGAAGTTCCCCCCCTCCCCTCCCCCACAACATCTCTTTTACCCCCCGCCCCCTTCCCTGTGGTTTGTGGCCCGCACCGCCTGTTCGCAACAGCGCCCCCCCCCCTCCACATCTTTCTGTTTCGTGGTCATTTATCACTTTGTTCTGCTTACCAAGCCAACGAGCAGTGTCACTATAATTTGCACAAGGACTTCCAACAAAAGAATAACTCCAATAAGTCACGCCTAACCCATTTTTCTATTATTTCGCCGTGCCTCAAGGAGCGCCGCGGATTTCAAGGAATTTTCTCGGAATTGTGACATCTTGGGGCGGACTCCCCGCCCCGCCCCGCCCCGCCCAGCCCCGCCCCGCCCCGCCCCGCCCCGCCCCACCCCGCTTTGCCTTGCTCCCGGGGGAACAATCTCGGTTATGCAAATCGAGTCCCGGAAATTCGAAGATGCGCGCGGGTTCCTAAAAATGAATCCGGGCAGTGCTGCCAACATCCAAGCTGCCAGTAGCCAACTTGACGTCCAAGAAAAAAGGAAGCCGACACTGTAGGGCGTTGTGCCGCCGTCTTACAGTGGGCCAGAAGACCGATGGAGGCAGTCAAAATCCCAGACCCGTTTTTAACTCCAGAGTCGTGAAAAGACACTCGAACTGAGCGTGTGACCCCACCAATGGATTGCTCTCCGAACGAGGAATCCATTGGTGGGGTCACACGTTCGGTTCGAGCCCTCTTTAGTGACTCTGGAGCTCAAAACGCGTCTCGAGTTTCGGCCGCCTCCACCGGCCTTCTGGCCCACTGTGCGGCGGTCCAGTCATGCCAAAGAAACGCCGCCCGGACACACCTCCCCTATTTACTCGGATCCTACTGCGGCCGGGCGGCGGGGGAGGGGGAATTGCAATCCGTGTTTCGGTCCGATCCGCACACACATTGCCATTCGGGGCTAGCAGACGGAATCGCCTCTCGCCACTTCACCATGCGATGTGTATATTACGACGAGAGAGAGAGAGAGGGCGGGAGAGTGAGAGAGAGAGAGAGAGAGAGAGAGAGAGAGAGAGAGAGAGAGAGAGAGAGAGAGAGAGAGAGAGAGCCTGGTGGGTAGGCATCGCGAAGGGCTGGCCTGCCCTCCAGGCGGACTGAGCGCAGCGCAGTGCGCCCTGCCGTCCGTTTGGGGAAGCTGCTTATTGCATGCCTCCGGGAAAGCGTCCGGGACGAGTCCAGGACTCCCAAATGAGAGCGGCGAGTGCTTGACGCCGTGCCCTGCGCGCCCCCGCGACCAGCAATGAGAAAATGGACAAACTAGCGCACACAATGAGGGCTAAATTGTTTTTCGCTGAATTCGGTGGGGGAAATGACGGAGGTGGGCGACGGTCGTTTGCGCGGCCCTTTGTCACTGCAAGGACAATTTCAAACGGGACTCTGAACAAGTCCCGGCGAGTGGACTTCCTCTGCACAGTGGGCCGGCGGACCGGCGGAGGCGGCCAAAACTCCAGACGCGTTTTGATCTCCAGAGTCGCTCAACAGGACCCGAACCAAGCGTGTGACCCCACCAATGGATTCCCCGTTCGGAGAGCAATCCATTGGTGGGGTCAGACGGTTGGTTCGAGCCCTATTTAGCGACTCTGGAGCTCGAACGAAACGCGTCCGGGATTTTGGCTGGCTCCACCGGTCTTCTGGTCCACTGTCATCTGTTCCCAATTTTCCGACGCGGTCTCGGAACTAACCTCGCCGCCGCACCTGGGACTGGACGGGACGGCCCCGCCCCGAGGGGCAGTGGCGGCAGTGGTGCGTCGGCAGAGCGAAGAGGGTCGACCTGAAGGACCTCCCCGCCCGGCCCGGCGTAGCCTGGTAGGCAACAGGTTGGGTGAGTTTGTAATGGCTGCCGAGGATGGCAGGACAGCGGACTGATTCCGAAGAGTCACTTCATCGCTCTGCCTCACTCTCGGGGCGGCTCCTGCGGGTGCGAGAGAGACAGAGCGACGCTTTCGGAATCACCCGGCAGAGCGACGAAGAGAGAAGACAGAGCGCTGCGGTAAGCCGCCGTGACGTGGGGCCGTGGGGCACTGTCTGCCAGTCACTCTGTGCGACCAGCAACCCGCACCCGGCGGGCCGCTCGGTTTATTCCTTTTAGCCGAAATAATCTGCTTTGGCGACTGTGCCGATGATTGGGAGGTGAACGCACTCCGCGATCGGGCTGGCCCGGCCCGCCCTGCGGGAGTTTATCTGATTCCTGGCTTCTCCCTTTCCATACCGAGTCTGGTGCGCTGTAAGGGCTGGAGGGCGCTGGAGGCTGCCCGCCGCTGGAGCGTGACTTCAAGGGAAAGCGCGCCTGGAACGCTGAAAGGCTGCCGAATCGTAATTATGCTCCACAGTGGGCCAGAAGACCGGCGCCGCCGGCCAAAACCCAAGACGCGTTTTGAGCTCTAGAGTCGCTAAATAGGACTCGAACCGAACGTGTGACCCCACCAATGGATTCCCCGTTCGGATAGCAATCCATTGGTGGGGTCACACGATCTGTTCGAGTACCTTTTATCGACTCTCGAGCTCAAAACGCGTCCAGAATTTTGACCACCTCTACCAGTCTTCTGACCCACTGTGGGCCATCGGGCAGTGTATAGGTGCTTACCGGATCAAGGTATAATATTAAGACGCAGCGTTTGTTCAAATTAAATGTTTCGCGTGAAATAAAACGCTTTTTTTCGTGCAGATTATTTTTTCCGGCCTTGAGTGTTGCAGTAGTAAGGGTCGGCTGGAATGGCCCGGACAGGGAGAATGTCTCTCTCCAGCTTACTGGTCCAAAATTACCGTGAGAGATTTATTGTGATAACCGCCTTTAATTACGAAAGGGCCTGAACAATGTTCAGTGGACGTCTCGGAGCGCGCCTCGCCGGCGAGAGGCGACCGGAGGCGCGCCCTTCTCCGAGCCCTTCTCGCCCCACAGACAGAAGTGTTTCATTTCAAGGCCCCGAAACGCACACAGAAAAGAAAAATACGATTTCAAGAAATCTTAGGAGTCACGAAGTCAATATGGTTATTGTGTAGGAGTGTGGAGAAAGGAAAAAAGTTGTGTAAAAGGGATAGAGGAAGGTTTGGGTACGAATGGCAGCGGCAAGAGAATGAGCGAAAAGAGAATTAGCGAAAACAGAAAGAGCGAAAAGAGAAAGAGTGAAAACAGAAAGAGCGAAAACAGAAAGAGCGAGAAGAGAAAAAGCGAAAACAGAAAGAGAGAAAAGAGAAAGGGCGAAAAGAGAAAGAGCGAAAAGAGAAAGAGTGAAAACAGAAAGAGCGAAAGAGAAAGAGCGAAAACAGAAAGAGCGAAAAGAGAAAAAGTGAAAAGAGAAAAAGCGAAAACAGAAAGAGCGAAAAGAGTAAGAGCGAAAACAGAAAGAGAGAAAAGAGAAAGGGCGAAAAGAGAAAGAGCGAAAAGAGAAAGAGTGAAAACAGAAAGAGCGAAAAGAGAAAGAGTGAAAAGAGGGGCGCGCTTCGGGTGCGCTTCGGGTGCGCTTCGGGTGCGCTTCGGGGACGCTTCGGGGACGCTTCGGGTGCGCTTCGGGGACGCTTCGGGTGCGCTTCGGGGACGCTTCGGGGACGCTTCGGGTGCGCTTCGGGTGCGCTTCGGGTGCGCTTCGGGGACGCTTCAGGGACGCTTCGGGTGCGCTTCGGGTGCGCTTCGGGCCCGCGGGCCTCAGGCCTCGGCCGGCAGCCACTCTTAGTGCGGGAACCTCATCAGTTTCTTGCGCCGAGAGTCCAATTTGTTTGTTGGCCGACCGGGCCTGCGAGAAAGACAGAGAGAAGAAGTGTATTTAATTAGGCAAAATAACGGCGGAGGTAACGCGGCGCGTCTGGGGAAGGGGGAGGGGAGGGAGTGGGGAGGGGGAGGGGGAGGGAGTGGGAAGGGGAGGGGAGGGAGTGGGAAGGGGGAGGGGGAGGGAGTGGGAAGGGGGAGGGGGAGGGAGTGGGAAGGGGGAGGGAGTGGGGAGGGGGAGGGGGAGGGGGGGAAGGAGGGGAAGGGAGCACGGGGGCCAGGAGACCC
>NW_023144630.1:5704071-5798185 GCF_012932325.1 Thrips palmi | reverse complement strand
GGGGTGGGGGGGGGGGGGGGGGCAGCCCCGGGGGCGTTGTCGGGAACGCGGCACGCAGTGCGCCGCAAGCGCCAGCAGTGTCGCTCTGTCGCTCTCGCACTCGCGGCGCGTCGGGGGTGCGACGGAGACGGCGAGTCCACACGTGCGGATAGAATTAGCGGCGAGCGTAGACAAGGCGGAAGTAAACACCGCAGCCGCGGATCAGACGCGGTATTATCTTAATTAACATCTCATTGCGCGAAGGAGGCCCGTCCCACAGTGGGCCAGAAGAGCGGTGGAGGCGGCCGAAACTCTAGACGCGTTTTGAGCTCCAGAGTCGCTGGATGGGACTCGAACCGAACGTGTGACCCCACCAATGGATTGCTCTCCGAACGAGGAATCCATTGGTGGGGTCACACGTTGGGTTCGAGTCCCATTTAGCGACGCGTCTAGAGGTTCGGCTGCCTCAACTGGCCCGCTGGCCCACTGTGCATCGACTCGACGGGCCCTCCAGCAGCCTAGCAAGCCGACCGACTCTTCGCTGTTTCGCCATTGATAACCGAGTTCTAAACGTTTGGCTGAATTTCGGCTGATTATGGCGGACAATCGACGCACAGTCCAACGATGAATTTCTGGTCACTTTTCTTCCCGGTACACTCTTCCATCCTCTCGACCTCGTTTCCCTTCTGTCTCTCTCCTCCCTCCATCTTCCATCTTGAGCGACCGGTGGTGGTGAGTGTGTGTGTGTGTGCGTGTGTGTGTGTGCCCCCCCCTCCCCCCGCGATCGGCTCGTGTTTAACTGGGGCAATGAGCGACGGAGCGACGAGACGGACTGTTTACCCGCCAGTCTCACGCGTGCACGCCCCGGGCGCACTTGTGTGTGTGTTGTGGTTTTTGTGTGTGTGTGTGTGTGTGTGTGTGTGTGTTTGTGTGTGTGTGTGTGTGTGTTTGTGTGTGTGTGTGTGTTTGTGTGTGTGTGTGGTGTGTTTGTGTGTGTTTGTGTGTGTGTATTTGTGTGTGTGTGTGTGTGTGTGTGTGTGTGTTGTATTTGTGTGCAGCCTGCATCAAAAACGCCCTATCCCGTTGGTTCTCCTCCAGCTGGCTGCGACGACGCCCATTTCCATGTGTGGGAGTGGAATTGCCCCGCGGTTTCCCCCCCCCCCCCCCCCCCCCCCCCCCCCCGCACTCGCCTCCAGTTGTTGAGGTGTTCAATAAATTATTCAGCGAGTCAGCGCGTACCGTGTTACAGTGTAACAAGGTGGCGCCGCTTCCTGCACCAGAGCGGC
This sequence comes from Thrips palmi, assembly GCF_012932325.1. NCBI lineage: Eukaryota > Metazoa > Arthropoda > Insecta > Thysanoptera > Thripidae > Thrips > Thrips palmi. The sequence continues at coordinate 5,796,920 of NW_023144630.1, read as the reverse complement.
CTCTCTGCCGATCGAACGCGAAGGCCTCCGCCGCGGCCTCCACCGCCTCGGCCAGCATTATCAGGTCTAAGCAGCCTGCCCGTCTGCCGCCGCCGATCCGGCCCCAAGGACGGACGAGACCACTTCATCGTCGGCAGGCCGCACAGTGGGCCAGCGGACCGGCGGAGGCGGCCAAAACTCCCGAACGCGTTTTGAGCTCCAGAGTCGCTAAGTGGGCCTCGAACCGACCGTGTGACCCCACCAATGGATTGCTCTCCGAACGAGGAATCCATTGGTGGGGTCACTTGCTCGGTTCGAGGCCCATTTAGCGACTGTGGAGCTCAAAACGCGTTTGGAGTTTTTTTTTGGCGCTGGCTCTGGGTCGCTCTGTCTCCCTCGCACTTATTGGGTGGACCGCAGGGGTGCGAGGGAGACAGAGCAACGGGAGCTCTGGCTGAAGCCCCACTGCCTCGTCCTGCAGTGATGCAGAGGGAGCGGACATTTCGGCAAACAGGCGCGGCTCGGCGCGGCACGGCACGGCACGGCACGGCACGGCACGGCTTGGCACTGTGGCGACAAGCAGCAGCTAGAAGTCCCTGTGCGGATGATTGATAAGTGGGGACGCTAATGTGACCGTCACGTGACGCGGTCGCAACACGGCGGCGGCGTTTGTGACGTTAATGTGACGAGGCGTCAGTTCCTGGTTCGCCATCAAATATTTGGATTTTTAATTTTTTTAATTCCTTTTGTACATTTTTTTTAACAAAAGCAAAATTTCTAAAAGATTCATTAAACAGCGCGCTTTGGTAAAACTCAAAAAAAAATTTTGTCGTGTGAAGAAAAAAATATTCTAAAGGTACTGTTGAAATGAAGTGGAGTGTCAGTACTCATTAACAAGACAGGGGACACCCTGGTGAGTTCGCCTTTTTGCAAATTTCATTTTCACTGTGTAGGTGCGGCTTTGCGTCGGCGTATTGCAAAGACCTGTGCGAGTGGTAGAGGGCGAGGGCTTGCATTGGAGCAGTGGCGCGGGGGGGGGCAAGATCTGGCCCAGTGTGGTGGCGTACAGTGGCGCGGCGGCTCGGCGCTGAGGAAAGGATAGGAGAGAAAATGGAATTTCACGCATTGGTGCATTCCCAAGGCCGGCCGCGACATTTCTCCTGGGCACGAAGTTCCCCCCCTCCCCTCCCCCACAACATCTCTTTTACCCCCCGCCCCCTTCCCTGTGGTTTGTGGCCCGCACCGCCTGTTCGCAACAGCGCCCCCCCCCCTCCACATCTTTCTGTTTCGTGGTCATTTATCACTTTGTTCTGCTTACCAAGCCAACGAGCAGTGTCACTATAATTTGCACAAGGACTTCCAACAAAAGAATAACTCCAATAAGTCACGCCTAACCCATTTTTCTATTATTTCGCCGTGCCTCAAGGAGCGCCGCGGATTTCAAGGAATTTTCTCGGAATTGTGACATCTTGGGGGACTCCCCGCCCCGCCCCGCCCCGCCCAGCCCCGCCCCGCCCCGCCCCGCCCCGCCCCACCCCGCTTTGCCTTGCTCCCGGGGGAACAATCTCGGTTATGCAAATCGAGTCCCGGAAATTCGAAGATGCGCGCGGGTTCCTAAAAATGAATCCGGGCAGTGCTGCCAACATCCAAGCTGCCAGTAGCCAACTTGACGTCCAAGAAAAAGGAAGCCGACACTGTAGGGCGTTGTGCCGCCGTCTACAGTGGGCCAGAAGACCGATGGAGGCAGTCAAAATCCCAGACCCGTTTTTAACTCCAGAGTCGTGAAAAGACACTCGAACTGAGCGTGTGACCCCCCCAATGGATTGCTCTCCGAACGAGGAATCCATTGGTGGGGTCACACGTTCGGTTCGAGCCCTCTTTAGTGACTCTGGAGCTCAAAACGCGTCTCGAGTTTCGGCCGCCTCCACCGGCCTTCTGGCCCACTGTGCGGCGGTCCAGTCATGCCAAAGAAACGCCGCCCGGACACACCTCCCCTATTTACTCGGATCCTACTGCGGCCGGGCGGCGGGGGAGGGGGAATTGCAATCCGTGTTTCGGTCCGATCCGCACACACATTGCCATTCGGGGCTAGCAGACGGAATCGCCTCTCGCCACTTCACCATGCGATGTGTATATTACGACGAGAGAGAGAGAGAGGGCGGAGAGTGAGAGAAGAGAGAGAGAGAGAGAGAGAGAGAGAGAGAGAGAGAAAAGAGAGAGAGAGAGAGAGAGAGAGAGCCTGGTGGGTAGGCATCGCGAAGGGCTGGCCTGCCCTCCAGGCGGACTGAGCGCAGCGCAGTGCGCCCTGCCGTCCGTTTGGGGAAGCTGCTTATTGCATGCCTCCGGGAAAGCGTCCGGGACGAGTCCAGGACTCCCAAATGAGAGCGGCGAGTGCTTGACGCCGTGCCCTGCGCGCCCCCGCGACCAGCAATGAGAAAATGGACAAACTAGCGCACACAATGAGGGCTAAATTGTTTTTCGCTGAATTCGGTGGGGGAAATGACGGAGGTGGGCGACGGTCGTTTGCGCGGCCCTTTGTCACTGCAAGGACAATTTCAAACGGGACTCTGAACAAGTCCCGGCGAGTGGACTTCCACTGCACAGTGGGCCGGCGGACCGGCGGAGGCCGCCAAAACTCCAGACGCGTTTCGATCTCCAGAGTCGCTTCCCAGGACCCGAACCAAGCGTGTGACCCCACCAATGGTTTCCCCCGTTCGGAGAGCAATCCATTGGTGGGGTCACCCGCTCGGTTCGAGCCCCATTTAGCGACTCTGGAGCTCGAAACGCGTCCGGGATTTTGGCCAGCTCCACCGGTCTTCTGGTCCACTGTCATCTGTTCCCAATTTTCCGACGCGGTCTCGGAACTAACCTCGCCGGCGCACCTGGGACTGGTCCGGACGGCCGGGCGGCCCCGCCCCGAGGGGCAGTGGCGGCAGTGGTGCGTCGGCAGAGCGAAGAGGGTCGACCTGAAGGACTTCCCCGCCCGGCCCGGCGTAGCCTGGTAGGCAACAGGTTGGGTGAGTTTGTAATGGCCGCCGAGGATGGCAGGACAGCGGACTGATTCCGAAGAGTCACTTCATCGCTCTGCCTCACTCTCGGGGCGGCTCCTGCGGGTGCGAGAGAGACAGAGCGACGCTTTCGGAATCACCCGGCGGAGCGACGAAGAGAGAAGACAGAGCGCTGCGGTAAGCCGCCGTGACGTGGGGCCGTGGGGCACTGTCTGCCAGTCACTCTGTGCGACCAGCAACCCGCACCCGGCGGGCAGCTCGGTTTATTCCTTTTAGCCGAAATAATCTGCTTTGGCGACTGTGCCGATGATTGGGAGGTGAACGCACTCCGCGATCGGGCTGGCCCGGCCCGCCCTGCGGGAGTTTATCTGATTCCTGGCTTCTCCCTTTCCATACCGAGTCTGGTGCGCTGTAAGGGCTGGAGGGCGCTGGAGGCTGCCCGCCGCTGGAGCGTGACTTCAAGGGAAAGCGCGCCTGGAACGCTGAAAGGCTGCCAAATCGTAATTATGCTCCACGGGTGGGCCAAAAAAGACCGGCGCCGCCGGCCAAAACCCAAGACGCGTTTTGAGCTCTAGAGTCGCTAAATAGGACTCGAACCGAACGTGGGACCCCACCAATGGATTCCCCGTTCGGATAGCAATCCATTGGTGGGGTCACACGATCTGTTCGAGTACCTTTTATCGACTCTCGAGCTCAAAACGCGTCCAGAATTTTGACCACCTCTACCAGTCTTCTGACCCACTGTGGGCCATCGGGCAGTGTATAGGTGCTTACCGGATCAAGGTATAATATTAAGACGCAGCGTTTGTTCAAATTAAATGTTTCGCGTGAAATAAAACGCTTTTTTTCGTGCAGATTATTTTTTCCGGCCTTGAGTGTTGCAGTAGTAAGGGTCGGCTGGAATGGCCCGGACAGGGAGAATGTCTCTCTCCAGCTTACGGTCCAAAATTACCGTGAGAGATTTATTGTGATAACCGCCTTTAATTACGAAAGGGCCTGAACAATGTTCAGTGGACGTCTCGGAGCGCGCCTCGCCGGCGAGAGGCGACCGGAGGCGCGCCCTTCTCCGAGCCCTTCTCGCCCCACAGACAGAAGTGTTTCATTTCAAGGCCCGAAACGCACACAGAAAAGAAAATACGATTTCAAGAAATCCTAGGAGTCACGAAGTCAATATGGTTATTGTGTAGGAGTGTGGAGAAAGGAAAAAAGTTGTGTAAAAGGGATAGAGGGAGGTTTGGGTACGAATGGCAGCGGCAAGAGAATTAGCGAAAAGAGAATTAGCGAAAACAGAAAGAGCGAAAAGAGAAAGAGTGAAAACAGAAAGAGCGAAAACAGAAAGAGCGAGAAGAGAAAAAGCGAAAACAGAAAGAGCGAAAAGAGAAAGAGCGAAAAGAGAAAGAGCGAAAAGAGAAAGAGTGAAAACAGAAAGAGCGAAAAGAGAAAGAGCGAAAACAGAAAGAGCGAAAAGAGAAAGAGTGAAAGAGAAAAGCGAAAACAGAAAGAGCGAAAAGAGAAAGAGCGAAAACAGAAAGAGTGAAAAAAGAAAGGGCGAAAAGAGAAAGAGCGAAAAGAGAAAGAGTGAAAACAGAAAGAGCGAAAAGAGAAAGAGTGAAAAGAGGGGCGCGCTTCGGGTGCGCTTCGGGTGCGCTTCGGGTGCGCTTCGGGGACGCTTCGGGGACGCTTCGGGTGCGCTTCGGGGACGCTTCGGGTGCGCTTCGGGGACGCTTCGGGGACGCTTCGGGTGCGCTTCGGGTGCGCTTCGGGTGCGCTTCGGGGACGCTTCAGGGACGCTTCGGGTGCGCTTCGGGTGCGCTTCGGGCCCGCGGGCCTCAGGCCTCGGCCGGCAGCCACTCTTAGTGCGGGAACCTCATCAGTTTCTTGCGCCGAGAGTCCAATTTGTTTGTTGGCCGACCGGGCCTGCGAGAAAGACAGAGAGAAGAAGTGTATTTAATTAGGCAAAATAACGGCGGAGGTAACGCGGCGCGTCTGGGGAAGGGGGAGGGGAGGGAGTGGGGAGGGGGAGGGGGAGGGAGTGGGAAGGGGGAGGGGAGGGAGTGGGAAGGGGGAGGGGGAGGGAGTGGGAAGGGGGAGGGGGAGGGAGTGGGAAGGGGGAGGGAGTGGGGAGGGGGAGGGGGAGGGAGTGGGAAGGAGGGGAAGGGAGCACGGTGGGCCAGGAGACCGGTGGAGGCGGTCCAAATCCCGGACGCGTTTTGAGCTTCGGCGCCGCTAAATGAGACTCGAACCGAACGTGTGACCCTACCAATGGATTGGTCTCCGAACGAGTAATCCATTGGTGGGGTCACACGTTCGGTTCGAGTCCTGTTTAGCCACTCTGGAGCTCAAAATGCGTCCAGAGTTCTGGCCGCCTGCACCGGTCTCCTGGCCCACTGTGCAGCGGAACCCAGCGGCATCATACCGGCATGGAGCCAGGAGGGGCGGGGGACTTAAATTTTCTTCTAGTCGAATCCTGGCCAGACTGTTGTTGGCTGAGCGATAGCGAAGCCCTTGCCCCGTTTGGGCGCTCCGAAAAGTGACTGGTCGTGCGTCTGTCTGTCTGTCTGTCTCTCTGTCTGTCTGTATGTAATCACTCACGTTTCTCAGCAACTACTGAACGAATAGTATCCAAATTTCACACCGGATGTCTCCTAAACATCCTACAGGGGGAGTTTATCTCAGATTAACAATTATCATCGTTTGAAATATTCAAAACATCATTTTGAACTAGGTAATTAGCCTGTTTAGGTTGGTAGCAGTGTGTGGCTGACCATTTTCTCATACCGGCTGCCGCGCTTGCAAGCCGTCTGCAAGACGAGACGGCACTTATGCAAATAAACAAACTAAAGAGCAAAGGGGTTCTCAAATAGGTACTGAGATAGTTTTTTAACATTCTAGAATGATTGAAACCCTTCCGGGGTGTCAACAGAGGAAAATACGGAAACTAAATGTGAGAATGGTTTACGTGTTTCGTTCCCCTCTTCCCCCTCCCCCGTCACAGGGGAACAGGTCAGTGCACTGAGTGTAGTTGTGGATTGTAAATAGAATGTTTTCTTTGCCCTTGTGTGCGTCTACTGATTTTATTCTCTCTAATACTATCCTAATTTTTAAATTTCATAGTAAATAAAATCAGGTAAATGCATGAATAACTTCTGTTGAAATTCGAAGACATGTTAATTGTCTTGGTTTGTCTCGGGGAAATGACACTCTATTGCAATGCTGCAAGCTAACATAAATATTCTTACTTACATCTATTGATTAAAAGAATCCATAAATAGATGTATTTTGTGCAATAAATAGTCCATATATTTAGTGCTAACAGATTTTGAACTGATATTGGGTTCAATGAGACGATTCAGGTTTTGAGCGGTGGGTGACTTGGTAATTGCTTTTAATGGGACGATTCCTTTCACTTCACCAAAGCATGTGTCCGACAACTGGAACCAAGTATTGGTAATGATTTAAAAGCTGGCTTTCTGAATGTAAGCCCAATGTTAATACTATACTGTATTCTTTTACTCTAAAGATAAAATATCACGAGGCATGAATAAGGTAAATTAAGTTGGCGTATTGAGCAACAAGTGGCCTCTGCATTTGACTTCATGAGACGATTCACTGAATTTGACAAAACTTGTTCTCCGTCGAATGCTTCAGATGAGCCTGCCCTAAACTGAGTCACTTAATAAAAACTATGATTACATATTCCAGTCTATATTGTTTAATTCACTGGTTTTAAATGAAAGAATGACAAAAGGCTTCTCAGATATAACTAATAAATTTGTGAATTCATTAGTTTGAAGAAAAAGATGTATCGAATAGTGAGTCAAGCAGACGAGTAGCTAATTAAGCGATTCAATGCTGGCAATGGAATGTTACTCGACTGAAGGAATCGCATTGGTGTGGCATTAGGGTATTGGTGACGACAAAGGGTGATCTATGAAGACCAACCCAGACCCATTCTTTACCCATTATTGATCAATTTGATATGAATATTTTTCAATCGAATCTCATATTGATTCTTGGAGTTTTTGGAGTGCTGATTATGAAAACCACTTCCATCTCTACTCCAGACTTATATTTTCATCTCAAATTAGGTCATTTCGGACCAAAATTTTCAGGTCGAGTTTTATATTGTTTCCTGCAGTGTTTGATGAGCTGAACTCAAAAATAACTTCCAAATTTTTCCCAGACTCACGCCTTACCCAATTTTGACCAAATTTGGACCAAAATTTTTGAATTGAGTTTGATGTTGATCCCAACAGTTTTTTGTGTGCTGATAACGAAAATCACCTCCATTTTGACTCCAGACTTATATTTTCATCCCAAATTAGGTCATTTTGGACCAAAATTTTCAAATCAAGTTTTTTATTGTTTCCTGCAGTTTTTGGTGCGCTAAGCTCAAAAATGACTTCCAAATTTTTCACAGACTCACGCATTACCGAATTTTGACCAATTTTGGACCAAAATTTTGGAACCGAGTTTGACGTTGGTCCCAGCAGTCTTTTTGTGTGCTGATAACAAAAACCACTCCCATTTATACCCCAGACCTACATTTCACTCAATATGAGCCCACAAGCTGCAGTCCGAAGTGCACAAATTCGCATCGCTCAGCCACACTACGCGCCCACACAAAACGGCGCGTACCCCTAGTTATAAATGATGCATGGCCAGCGGTCTGATTCGGGCCGCCAGGATGCTGCGGAGCCACGCAGTCCTACCGGAGTCTAGCGGCGCGTCCTCGAGGCCCTCCAGATCCTCTCCAGATCCTCCAGGTCCTCCACCTCCAGGTCCTCTCCAGATCCTTCAGATCCTCCAGAGATCCTCCAGGTCCTCCAGATCCTTCAGATCCTCCAGATCCTCCAAAGACCCTCCAGGTCCCCCAGATTCTCCAGATCCTCCAGGTCTTCCAGGCCCTCCAGGTCCTCCAGATCCTTCAGATCCTCCAGATCCTCCAAAGACCCTCCAGGTCCCCCAGATTCTCCAGATCCTCCAGGTCTTCCAGGCCCTCCAGGTCCTCCAGATCCTTGAGATCCTCCAGGCTCCAGCAAATGCTCTCCAGTCCAGACGAGTGCCAGCTGGAGTCTGGCTGGAGCACGCCCCAGGGGTTCGACCCTTGAACCCCGAACCCCGCCGAACGTGCCACTGCATTATTTAATTGCCCCGAGATGGCTGTCGTCTGCAAGGCATGGCATGGCTGCGTGCTGTGCGGCTTGCGGTGCCGTGGCCTCGCCGTGGCCTCGCCGTGGCCTTCCCCGAGACGGGACGCCAGACGCCACTGCACTGCCCCTTTGCCCGAAGACGGTCTAATTGAGCCACTGGCTGTGTCGGATCCGGTACCTCACCCCCGCCCCCACCCCCCCAGGGGAGTTGAACCTGTCTGCACTACCAGAAGTCCCAGGGGGGCTGCCGGTGTTCCTGAAGGAAACCTCAATGGCTTTGCGAACGCACAGTCCGGCGGGGTTTGCAAAACGCACGGCCGGGCGGCCTGGGAGTTGGGGGCAGTCCCTGGCAGTCCCTGGCAGTCCGCCCCGGGCTGCCCTGGCCCGCCCTGGCCTATGCCTGCGGTCCACACTGAAAAGTCAAAGGTCAGAATTCATTCCAACCTAGGGGAAAGAAAAAAAGTCTCGCCAATTTTTGGCGAGAAACAAAAGTCTCGCCATTTTTTTGGCGAGAAACTAAAGTCTCGCCAAAATATGGCAATAATTGCAACCCCACTCTATTTGATACTGGGAAATGTATCCCAGTCAAGATCACTCCGGTAAACACATCACTAACTACAGTCTTTCAATTACTCAAGTTGAAAATAATACAGGAAGCTATCACTTTCAGTTATGAAAATATTAATGTAAGGTTATATTATGTGAATTTGGTTTGCGTCAGCAAAGCGTTGCCCAACTATTTACTTTTTTTGTCATCGTTTAAAAAGACATTGGTCTAGTGGGAGGTCAATTTCAGTGTCCTGAAACCAGAGTGATCTTGATTGGGATATATTTCCCAGTATCAAATAGAGTGGGGTTGCAATTATTGCCATATTTTGGCGAGACATTTGTTTCTCGCCAAAAAATGGCGAGACTTTAGTTTCTCGCCAAAAAAATGGCGAGACTTTTGTTTCTCGCCAAAAAATGGCGAGACTTTTTTGTCTCACCAAATTTTGGCCATCAGTCTTGCCATTCAATTTTCAGTGCAGGAGCGGGATCGAAGCGGGCGTGCCCCGGGCTGGGCGGGCTGCCCTAGGCTGCCCCGGGGGATTAAGCGCGAAGTCCACGCATGATGATTGGCGGTTGCTTTGAGGCGCCCTGCCTCTGCCGCCGTCCCTGGCGTATCACAACCCGCCCCCGGCTGGGCTCGGACAGGCACACAGTGGGCCAGAAGACCATCGCAGGCGGCCAAAATCCCGGACGCGTTTCGAGCTCCAGAGTCGCTAATGGGACTCGAACCGAGCGTGGGACCCCACCAATGGATTGCTCTTCGAACGAGGAATCCATTGGTGGGGTCACACGCTCGGTTCAAGTCCTGTTCAGCGACACTGAAGCTCCAAATGCGTCAAGAGTTTCGGCCGCCTGCGTCGGTCTTCTGGCCCACTGTGCAGCCTTTTCGAAATAGTTCACATAATGGAACACCTGTCCAAAGGCGCACGCGAAGCGTCGGTATCGACAGCGTAGTTCTCCCATACATACGGCATTCTCTTTGAGTGGTGCCTGCTGGTACACTCGGAGTGCTGCTCGCTCTCTCTCTCGCTCTCTCTCTCGCTCTCTCTCTGGAGAGCGCTTAAAGGGAATGCTACCCTCCGAGCGTCCTTGCACGCGAGAGTGTGCCACTTCCCGGAAGCAAAAAAAGCGACAAAAGCTGGTTCCAAAGCCTAACTACGAACGGTATTTTTTTGTCCTTAACGGATTGACTGTGTCAGTTTTGGCTGTTTCGCGCGCTTTCCCCCCCCCCCCTCTCTCTCTCTCTCTCTCTCTCTCTCTCTCTCTCTCTCTCTCTCTCTCTCTCTCTCTCTCTCTCTCGCTGCGGAAAGCCGCTGAAGCCGTTAGAGTGTTTGATACCTGACCACGGTGCAGGCAGGCTGCCCTGAAGGCTGCTGGCAGAGCTCTGCTCCGGGCGACGCGGCGCGGCACTGCGGCCGAAGCTCCCGCCTGACTTACAGTGCAGCACTTGATTTTCTGCCGAGTTGTACAGGTGGCAGGGCGCGGCAGGGCGGGGCAGGGCGGGGCGGGGCGGGGCGGGGAAGTGGGGGGCAGCGGGGAAGCAGCAGGACGCCTCTCCTCTGTGAGCGCCTCTTCAAAGCCAAAGCTTCCCGCTAGGGAAGCACCCACACTGTCAGAAATAGGTGCTGCATGGCATAAATAGTGGGAATAGCAGACTCCCTCATCACTGCATTGAATAAATATAACTGATGGAAAAAAATATTTGGCAATTATGTTTTTAACCTTGTTTTATTTTAAATTCATTTTTGTTTTAATGATACTTATAGTTTTGGCTGCCTACGTATTTATCTATTTGCAATAACGTGGCGTGAACTGGGAAATGAATAACTGAAAACCGTCGAAATCAAAACGACGATATGCCGTTTTGAAGGGGAGACTGGAACGCGCACAGTCGCTCTCTTTCTTCTCTCTCTCTCTCTCTCTCTCTCTCTCTCTCTCTCTCTCTCTCTCTCTCTCTCTCTCTCTCTCTCCACTCCGCCCGAGACAGGGGGAGAGGCATTCATTTCAGCGCTGCAGAGAAAAATGGGCACAGAGTGGCGCAAGTGCATCCAGCTGCACACCACTGCAAGTCTGGAAGAGACGCATGTGTGTGTCTGTGTGTGTGTGTGTGCACTTGGAAGGGGGGATTACGGGCTGGGGTGCACGGGGAGTTCCAGTTGCAGCATTTGCGTCTTGCTGGCTAAGGTTTGATGAGATACTGCGGCGTGGATCACTGAGGGGGGGGGGGGGGTGATTCGAGTTCCGGCACGCTGAAGATGCCTGAGGGGGGTGGGGGGGAGGGATCAAACTATAGACGTCCCGACGGGCTGCGGTGCGGTGGCTCACTTGCATTCCACTGCAACAAAACCGGGTGCAGCGCGTCGGGGAAGGGGCTGTAATTCGAGTGAGAGGCCTTACTTGTAACCCGTGCTATTTCAAAGCAACATGCATTAAACAGGGCACTTGGGAGTTCTAATTTTACAACTGAGCTACTCTAAGCATGACCATTAAACTGTTCAAAAATGTACAGCCTAAAAAAAATTAAGACTTCCTCGGCATGATTGCTGTAGCGATAAAGCTGCAAAAATATTGTGGCGCCACGGTGAGTGGGATTCGAACCCACGACCCGCAGCTTGGCAGCTGGCGGCGCGCGCCGCTCGGCTGCGACGCCCGCGCGGTGTTTGATGAAAATGGCCGCGCCGTGAGTCGACTCGGCTGGCGGAGGCGACTTGCTCGACAGAAACCGAAGTTTACGTCGGCGTGTCGCCCCTAAAGTTTCCAGTGCAGCCGCAGCCCCTCCACTGCCTGGCTCACTGCCTGGCGCGAGGCCTGGCTGCACTCGCTGCCTCGGCACTGCTCCACAGTGCGCCAGAAGACAAGACGCGGTTTGAGCTCCGGAGTCGCTACAAAAAGGGACTCGAACCGAGCGTGTGACACCACCAATGGATTGCTCGTTCGGAGAGCAATCCATTGGTGGGGTCACACGTTCGGTTCGAGTCCCATTTAGCGACTCTGGAGCTCAAAACGCGCTCGGGATTTTGACCGCCTCCACCGGTCCTCTGGCCCACTCTGCAACTGGGCAGCTTGAAACATCCGGTGTCATAAATCCCCAAGGGACATGGAGAGCTCTATCTCTCTCTCTCTCTCTCTCTCTCTCTCTCTCTCTCTCTCTCTCTCTCTCTCTCTCTCTCTCTCTCTCTCTCTCTCCGGCTTGATGGGAGCTCGCCTGCCAGGCTGTCCGTCTTGGCCGCTATTTCGTCCCCCTCGTCGTCCTCCTGGTCAAAGAGCGCCTCGGCGATTCGCGATTTATTCCTATGGATGCGTCTATGACACTGCAAGAATAAAATACGTGCGTCCCGGGGGTCCCTGCGGCCCCCGCGGTGATCAGGGTCGCAGTAACTGGACCCCCCCCCCTTCCCCCTCGAACAGAACACACCATGACCCCCGCCGAGCCCCGGTCGGAGGATACTGGCTTGGAACACTGAACGGCGGTCCTAGTGATGAATCATGTGTGTGCTGCGGCAGTAGTGTTATCTGTCGTCCGTTTTTTTTTTCTTCTTTTTTTCGCTATTTCATTTTGTCGCGCTTTTTCTTGTGGCCGCTCCGCCGAGACGCGAGACGCGCGCACAAAGGGAGAAATAGCGCTGCGATTATTACATCCACCGCCAACAAACGGCACCGTAAAACGTAAGACGAGATTCAAAAAGTGAATTTAACGTTGTTCGGGTTCGCCACTGGCTGGCGCGTCACGGCGCAGTGGGCCAGAAGACCGGTGGAGGCGGCCAAAACTCCAGACGCGTTTTGAGCTGCAGAGTCGCTAAACAGGACTCGAACCGAACGTGTGGTCCCGCCAATGGATTCCTCGTTCGGAGAGCAATCCATTGGTGCGGTCACACGCTCGGTTCGGGTCCTGTTTAGCGACTCTGCAGCTCAAAACGCGTTTGGAGTTTTGGCCGCCTCCACCGGTCTTCTGGCCCACTGTGCATGGCGGTCTCGGCGGGCCAATCCCTGATGGAAAAGAAGGGTCCTCACGTACACGCGGCCTCACTGGAGAAACAGCCGGGGGAGGGGGTAAAAAGCTTAGAGGGGGACGGGTCGGGGCGGGGGGAGCGGAGGGTTAACTCAATTTCCTGTTGGGCGCGCTGTTCAAATAGGGGCCACGGTTTGGCTCGCATTGATTCGACGTGGTCGTACCAAACTGGTCCATTCCGATCTGCTCCGGCTTGCATTGGTATAATACCCATCCACCACACACGCTCTGGCAGACAGACAGACAGACAGACAGACAGACTGGCAGACAGACAGACTGGCAGACAGACAGACTGGCAGACAGACAGACAGACAGACAGACAGACAGACAGACGGGCAGACAGACGGACAGACAGACAGGCAGACAGACAAACAGGCAGACAGACAGACAGACAGACGGGCACACAGACAGACGGCGACGGCCGCCCGCTGCGACTGACTGGCAGTGTAGGTACTCGGCCAGACGGCCCGCTCTGGTTCCAGGCCCGTTGCAGGTAGGGGGCCACCCTGGAACAAGGCAGGCTACCTGCAACGCCGGGCCGCGTTTTGGAAGCATTAGCAGGTCGCTTCCGTCCGGCAGCTCGCTGGGAGGCCCAGAGAACGACGCGTGGGAGGGCTGCAGAAACACGCGAGGTGGCGCACTTTGAGAAAGCGGACTCCTTTCAGTGTGCTCGCTGCTGGATTGGCCTGTAAAGTAAGCCGGAGACGAGCCTCTGGGACTCTGGCACTTTCGGGACTCGAGGACTGCAGGGCTTCGTTGAAAAAACAAAACAAATTTAAAATTGCGTAATTTATCAAATCAAAAACGTTTAAACATTTCGAAAAGGTTACATGTGCGCTCCCGAAAGGGGGTCTTAAAGGGAAAAGAAGTTAAAGTTTTTTTTTAAATTAACAGTGTGGTCATTAATTTTGTGCGCCCCCTTCTCACAAACTTCCCTCGGCCATGAGTTTTGAGAGATGTCTTCTTCCCGTGTACGAGGGTCGCAGTCACTGCATCGCCGTGCCGCGAGAGCAGCCCAACGCTGGAGGCACACTGTTCACACAAAACGGATTAGTGGCGACCGTATCTTCGACTCGCAGCCAAAGCCGAGCCGCAACAGCTGATAACCAGCCAGCCTTCCCCCTCCCCTTTTTCTGGGACTTGGAGCTCCGCGGTTCACAGTGGGCCAAAATCTAGACGCGTTTTGAGCTCCAGAGTCGCTAAATGGGACTCGAACCGAACGTGTGACCCCACCAATGGATTGCTCTCTGAACGAGGAATCCATTGGTGGGGTCACACGTTCGGTTCGAGTCCCAGTTAGCGACTCTGGGGCTCAAAACGCGTTGAGAAATCTGGTCTTCCGGCACACTGTGCGGTGGTACGGCCGACTCGCTCCACGCGTCGGGCCGGATTTCGATATCTCGATGCGATCCTCGACTCGCGATACCGACTTTGGGCGCTGATGGCGCGCAGTCACGACCGTGTTGCCGAGTCGTTATTTTTCAATTCATGGCTGAGTTTCCTCGCGCCTCGTCGAGCCTCGTCGAAGCCAGCCGCGAGACAAAGAACTCTGGCGGATACATTGAATTGACTTTATGCACGAGTGCGGGCTAATTACCGAAGAGGCCGCCCCGCCCCGCCACCTCTGACTCTTTCCGCCGCCCCTCCCCTCGCTTGTCAGCAACTCGGCCGCCCTGGTCGTTATCACAGACTTGCTATCACCAGAGGGTTCGGAAAAGGGGCGCAGGGCCTCTAGCTCGCGGCGGGGCGGAGTGGGGCGGGGCGGGGCGGGGTGCTTGGCAGAGGGAGCCCAAGTCTGCAGGTCCCAGGTTTGCAGCTACACGGAGGTTCGAGTAATTAATGAGATTGTAAACTACAGGCGTGGAGCATTCGGCCCCACGGTCCACAGTGGGCCAGAAGACCGGTGGAGGCGGCCAAAACCCCAGACGCGTTTTGAGCTCCAGAGTCGCTGAACAGGACTCGAACCGAGCGTGTGACCCCACTAATGGATTCCTCGTTCGGAGAGCAATCCATTGGTGGGGTCACACGTTCGGTTCGAGTCCTAAGTAGCGTCTCGAATTTCGGCCGCTCCACCGGTCTTCTGGCCCACCGTGCCGGGCCATGCCGGGCCAGGTTATGCCGGGCCCGGTCGGCCGGTCGGGTCGGCCCAAACTACTGCAAAGTCTTTTCCAGTGGCAGAGGCTCGCACGCGGTACGCGCGGCCGGCAAAGCCATCCGCTCAAAAGGGTCATTCGCGGGGAAAATTGGAACAGAGAGAGTAGTGCGCTTTGACCGATTTCGACCATGTGGGATGGATCTCGGCCTACGCTCTCAGCCTCGTCGCCTATCATTCTCATTTTTTTTTGTCAGCTTATAGACTTATTTCACTGTTTTTTAAGATTTTTGAGCGGACGCATCTACTTTGTCTTGAACTAAGCGCGGTTTCCTGCCACGGACCAGTCTGACGGTAAAAAGCATTTCCAGCGCAACAACCGTCAACGATTCTAAAATGAGTGAAACTTTTAGCTGTGGCAAAACCTTGTTTAAACCGATTTGACTTAGAATCTGCTGCCCCCCCCCCCCTTCTCTGCTCACACCCACATTGTTGCATCCGCTACTTCTGAGCCGGCACTGAAAATTGGCCGGGCTCTCGCCACGCTTCCGGCCGTCGCCAGAGCCGCAAAGTCGGGCTAATTTCCCCAACAGAAATACGATTAGGGGAGAAACACACGCCCCGCAGTGGGCCAGAAGACCGGTGGAGGCGGTCAAACCCCCAAACGCGTTTCGAGCCCCAGAGTCGCTAAATGGGACCCGAACCGAACGTGTGACCCCACCAACGGATGGCTCTCCGAACGAGGAATCCATTGGTGGGGTCACACGTTCGGTTCGAGTCCTGTTTAGCGACTCTGGGGCTCAAAACGCGTCGAGAGTTTTGGC
Organism: Thrips palmi; assembly: GCF_012932325.1. Lineage (NCBI taxonomy): Eukaryota > Metazoa > Arthropoda > Insecta > Thysanoptera > Thripidae > Thrips > Thrips palmi. The sequence continues at coordinate 5,781,306 of NW_023144630.1, read as the reverse complement.
CGCCTGCCCCGGTCCTCTGGCCCACTGTGCGCCGGTCCGTTTTGGCGCCAAGGACGGGCAGGGGCCCAGGGCCAAGGACTAGCTAGGGACCAAGGGCGCGGAAGGGGACGCAATTCGAAACGACTCTGCCGAGATATCTCTTTGTTAATAGGCGGATATATAGCGGTCATAACAACAGGTCCACGGCGCTTATCTCTCATTCACCCCCCCCGGACTTTGTTTTGACGTGCGGCCCCGTAAAGCGTGACTGTTAAGTCCCGTGTAAGTCCCCTTCGTATTTCACGCGTTTAGTGGCCGTTGAAGAAGTTGGCGCGTATCAGCGGCAGATCGTGTGGCGAGTCTCGGCCGAGCGGTCCGGCGGAGATAAGCCGCATCCGCGAGCAGCGTCTCGCAGAAAGACCTCGTGATTCAATCAATCCTCGGATGCATTTCTTTCATCTGCTTCCACGTCCGTGACCCCGGATGCTGCTCCGGGCGGCTCCGGGCTCCGAGATTCTTCCTCGACGGTCATGGGCCGCGGGGCCCCGGGACGCGCATGCTTCCACCATGAAAATGTTATACCACCAGAGCCCCGCTTTCGAGCACGCGCGCACACAGTCCCTCTCTCTCTCTCTCTCTCTCTCTCTCTCTCTCTCTCTCTCTCTCTCTCCCCGCGCATATGCGGCCGGGGCCGTTTATATATAAAACCGCTTCTTGACTTGGGCCGCGCGGCAGGGAGATGCCAGCATGACAAACAAGAGTGCTGTATCGCTGCGGGTATGACGATATGCGTAAACGCCTTGTCCTGCTAGCCAGACGGACAGACAGACAGGACAGACAGACAGGCAGACACGATGTCACTCGATACATTACCTCTTGAGGTGTCAATTCCCTCCTTGCATTGAGCGCCCCGCCACCAACTCCACAATTAAGTGGAACTCATCATTTTGTCCGTGCGCTCGATCCGATCGGAACCAGGGGGTGGAAGACTAATATTATATACACGCAGCGTTTAAATAATAAAATTGGACTTTATGTACACGCAGCGTGCATATAACAGAAAAAAAATTATTGACACGCAGGATTTTTCCCCTCAGACGTCCACCGACGGTGGCCATGTGGGACAAAATGTTCCTGCGTGCAAATAATATTTTGGCTTTTATTTAAACGCTGCGTGTCTCCAAGGCATCAAAAAATTATTGGCACGCAGGATTGTAAAAAGTCTTCCAACCGGCGACTGAGTCCGGCATGGCGGCTTGGTGGGTGAGTGGGTCCGTGCTTGCACGGGAATTTTTTGGCCCGGGTTCGAGACTCGCCTTCTTCTCAAAAAATTTCTGCGTGTCAATAATGAAAACCGGTGTTGTTTCAACGCTGCGTGTTTATAATAAATTCACATGTTATTTACACGCAGCGTGTCTGCGATTCCAGTTTTATTATTTACACGCAGGAGAAGTTTTGCTGCGTGCAAATAATATTTTGGCTTTTATTTAAACGCTGCGTGTCTCCAAGGCATCAAAAAATTATTGGCACGCAGGATTGTAAAAAGTCTTCCGACCGGCGACTGAGTCCGGCATGGCGGCTTGGTGGGTGAGTGGGTCCGTGCTTGCACGGGAATTTTTTGGCCCGGGTTCGAGACTCGCCTTCTTCTCAAAAAATTTCTGCGTGTCAATAATAAAACTGGGTCTTGCAAACACGCTGCGTGTAAATAACATGTGAATTTATTATAAACACGCAGCGTTGAAACAACACCGGTTTTCATTATTGACACGCAGAATTTTTTTGAAAGAAAGACGAAGTCTCGAACCCAGGCCAAAAAATTCCCGTACAAGCAAGGACCCACTCATCCACCAAGCCGCCATGCCGGACTCAGTCGCCGGTCGGAAGACTTTTTACAATCCTGCGTGCCAATAATTTTTTGGTGTCTTGGAGACACGCAGCGTTTAAATAAAAGCCAAAATATTATTTGCACGCAGCAAAACTTTTCCTGCGTGTAAATAATAAAACTGGGTCTTGCAGACACGCTGCGTGTAAATAACATGTGAATTTATTATAAACACGCAGCGTTGAAACAACACCGGTTTTCATTATTGACACGCAGAAATTTTTTGAGAAGAAGGCAAGTCTCGAACCCGGGCCAAAAAATTCTCGTGCAAGCACGGACCCACTCATCCACCAAGCCGCCATGCCGGACTCATTCGCCGGTCGGAAGACTTTTTACAATCCTGCGTGCCAATAATTTTTTGGTGCCTTGGAGACACGCAGCGTTTAAATAAAAGCCAAAATATTATTTACACGCAGCAAAACTTTTCCTGCGTGTAAATAATAAAACTGGCCCTTGGAGACACGCTGCGTGAAAATAAGATGTATATATATTATATACACGCTGCGTGTATATAAGACCCATTTTTATTATTTAAACGCTGCGTGTCTATAATGACTCCGGGGGTGGAAACTCCTATGGCGCGGCTGAAGCCAAGCTCGGCGCGCCGCGCTACGCCACGCCACTGCCCAGCCGGCCGGACGGCGGGCGGAGACGGTCTGCCGCCGCGTCTTTTATTGCTCAGAAATCACTTAAAAATTGAATGTTATGAGATGCCATGATTTTTAAACAAAGGATTAAGACCCAAGGAATCGCCCTGTCACATTCATTTTGCCCAAAACTTCCGTCATTTCGTACAGTTTGTCGAGAAAACTTGCGGCGGAGCACGAAAATCCAGACTGCAGTTCATATTTTATTTTTTATCGGGTATTTTGGTTGCTCTGACACGTATAGTGTAAGCGAGTCAAAGTTTCCTTGTACTTTCCTCTATCCAATGCGATACCCGGATGTTGAAAAAGACAATCCGCAAAGAAATGCACCGTCATAAAAGATGCGACGGTGAAATGACAGTTTTCGGCAACATTCATTTCCCGCTTGGATTATAATTTCATCTTTGAGGTTATCGAATAAAGACACCTCCTATGCCATGTCAAATTTTATGTAGATTCCAAATCTGTCCTCGGATTTGAAATCCGTTGAAGGATTGCTGAAATCGAAACGGATTAAGTTTGACTTGTAGAGGTTAGCCGTAGAGCTCACGTACACATAACCTCTACAAGTCAAACTTAATCCGTTTCGATTTCAGCAATCCTTCAACGGATTTCAAATCCGAGGACAGATTTGGAATCTACATAAAATTTGACATGGCATAGGAGGTGTCTTTATTCGATAACCTCAAAGATGAAATTATAATCCAAGCGGGAAATGAATGTTGCCGAAAACTGTCATTTCACCGTCGCATCTTTTATGACGGTGCATTTCTTTGCGGATTGTCTTTTTCAACATCCGGGTATCGCATTGGATAGAGGAAAGTACAAGGAAACTTTGACTCGCTTACACTATACGTGTCAGAGCAACCAAAATACCCGATAAAAAATAAAATATGAACTGCAGTCTGGATTTTCGTGCTCCGCCGCAAGTTTTCTCGACAAACTGTACGAAATGACGGAAGTTTTGGGCAAAATGAATGTGACAGGGCGATTCCTTGGGTCTTAATCCTTTGTTTAAAAATCATGGCATCTCATAACATTCAATTTTTAAGTGATTTCTGAGCAATAAAAGACGCGGCGGCAGACCGTCTCCGCCCGCCGTCCGGCCGGCTGGGCAGTGGCGTGGCGTAGCGCGGCGCGCCGAGCTTGGCTTCAGCCGCGCCATAGGAGTTTCCACCCCCTGTCGGAACCCCGCCTCGAAACCGTAAGTTGAGTTGCGTTTTTCTGGCATTTACCATACTTTTTTTCCAGTGCGCCAGGTCGATCGCCAGCGCCCCGCCCAGGGCTACAGCCAGGGCTACAGCCTCCCGCTGAGGGCGCTATCAGTTTACAACTGATTCAGCCATTTTTTGGGATTCGCTCGTCAAATTTATGGTGTGTTTATGTTTGCCACTCCGCCCCGCCGCGTTTCGCGTTTCGCGCGTTCCGGTGGTTTGCCTCGCCTCCCCCTCCCCTCCCCAAACGCCGCGAGCCGTTGACGAGGGAGATAGGGCTGGCTGCCAAGGTCGCGAAGCTCGTGGTCCTGAAGGCCTGGAGGGCGACGCACAGTGGGCAAGAAGGCCGGCGCCCGCGGCCGAAACTCGAGACGCGTTTTGAGCTCCAGAGTCGCTGAACAGGACTCGAACCGAGCGTGTGACCCCACCAATGGATTCCTCGTTCGGAGAGCAATCCGTTGGTGGGGTCACACGTTCGGTTCGAGGCCCATTTAGCGACTCTGGAGCTCAAAACGCGTCTGGAGTTTCGGCCGCCTCCACCGGTCTGCTGGCCCACTGTGCGACGACGCCTGCGAGGCGCGACGTAGGCAACGCGCCCACCACGCGTGGCTGGCGGGAGGCCCGCCCCGGCATTCGCAGGCGCCCGGCGACGGGGTGCGTTGCGGAGGCTGTCTTGGAGAGACTGTGGTCGTGAGACCGCACTGGAGAGAACACTGTTAGAGAGACCATGTTGGAGAGGCACATGTTGCCGAGGCGTTGCTAGAGAGACCGTGATGAGAGGCAATGGTAGAGGGACAGTGCTGGAAGATGCTGCCAGCGGGACGCTGCGAGAGAAACTGCCGGTGATAGAGAGGCTAGAGAGACCGTGATGAGAGGCAATGGTAGAGGGACAGTGCTGGAAGATGCTGCCAGCGAGACGCTGCGAGAGAAACTGCCGGTGATAGAGAGGCTAGAGAGACCGTGATGAGAGGCAATGGTAGAGGGACAGTGCTGGAAGATGCTGCCAGCGAGACGCTGCGAGAGAAACTGCCGGTGATAGAGAGGCTAGAGAGACTGCACGCTGGGAGACTGTGCTGGAGAGACTCCGCTACAGGACCGACCGCTGAAACTCCTGCCTGTCCGAGCAACTCGCTGGCCTGCCCGCACCCCGCCCCGCCCCACCCCGCCCCGCGCGCCTGGACAGCGTCCGCCCTGTATTGGTGGGGCCATCAAGTCTGGCTAACATGGTATCGGAACACAACACTTGCAAACTTTGGGGCGAGGGGTCTGCGCAGCGCTGCCGGACTCGGCTACGCGGCTAGCTGTTGCAGCTGGCCCCGCCACGCCCCGCCACGCCCCCACGCCCCGCCACGCCCACGCCCCGCCACGCCCCGCCACTGCTGGCCGTGCCGCCCAGGTTTCGCTGGCCTGGCGCCCGGCCGGACCGGACGCCACGCAGTGGGCCAGAAGACCGGCGGAGGCGGTCAAAACCCCGGACGCGTTTGAGCTACAGAGTCGCTAAATGGGACTCGAACCGAACGTGTGACCCCACCAATGGATTCCTCGTTCGGAGAGCAATCCATTGGTGGGGTCACACGTTCGTTTCGAGTCCTGCTTAGCGACTCTGGGGCTCAAAACGCGTCCAAGTTTCGGCCGCCTCCCCCGGTCTTCTGGCCCACTGCGCGTTGCCAGGTCTTGGCGCCGATTTTTACAGCGTCCTTCCGCTTTACGCGCCGCGCCTCAATGTTGCGGCTAAGCGCGTGCCGTGCCGTGTGCCGTGGCGCCTGCCGCCGAGTGGACCATCAAACACGCGCCCTGTCTCCCGGCCGGGGAGAAAGAGGAGCCTCGTCGGCCAGCTCGGAACTTCGGGGACCTTTCGGCCACCTTCGGGGGATCTTCGGGGAGCTTTCGACCCGCAAACGACTTATTATAAGATATAGCTCAATTGAGGGGCATGGCACCTGCCATCTTGGCGGGGCGTGGCGGGGCGTGGCGGGGCTTGGCTGCCCCGTGCGGCTCGCCATAACTCGACGTTTTTATCATTCTACCGCCAAGCTGGGAAGCCGGTTGTTTGTGTTGCAGTGTGGCACCAACATGACAACACCATGGTGGCACGGCCATAGGGCCAGGCCGTGGCCAAGCTTGCGCGAGCGCGGCGCGATGTCGCTGACGTTGCGGTGTCTTTGAGTCTGGCCGTCTGGAGTCTGGACCCGAGTCGTCTGCTGAAGCGCGCTTTGGCCGTGCCGTGCCGGGCGGGGCACAGTGGGCCAGAAGACCGGTGAAGGCGGCCGAAATCCCGGACGCGTTTTGAGCTCCAGAGTCGCTAAATGGAACTCGAACCGAACGTGTGACCCCACCAAAGGATTGCTCTCCGGACGAGGAATCCATTGGTGGGGTCACTTGTTCGGTTCGAGCCCCATTTAGGGACTCTGGAGCTCAAAACTGGTCTTGAGTCTCAGCTGCCTCCACCGGTCTTCTGGCCCACTGTGCGGGGCGGGCCATCTCGACTCAGCGTCTGTCAGATATCAGAGCGAGGCGGGGCGAGGCGGGGCGAGGCGGGGTGAAGCGGGGCTAGGCCCTTAGAGGAGTCAGCGGTTCCCGTCTATTGTGCCCCGGTCACCTGGAACGTCTTGATCATCGCACCTGAGTCGCTGCACCGACGGATGCACCCACTTCGCCGCTCTCGCGGCTGCATTTTCCCTCCGCGTTGAGCCCTGCCTCTAGTCTGGTTTCACTCATGGATGGATCTTCGGTTGTCAACTCTGGCCTGTGGGTCTAGTGTTCGCTGCAGTCGTTGCTTTGGCCTAAGTCTTTTCAAAATTCACTAAACTGTGGAACGCTAAAAAAAACTTTATTTCCTCCTGTGCAAAGTAATGATGCGCTCTCCCCCTCTCTCTCTCTCTCTCTCTCTCTCTCTCTCTCTCTCTCTCTCTCTCTCTCTCTCTCTCTCTCTCTCTCTCTCTCTCACTCTCTCTCTCTCGCTCTCTCTTGTGTTTGCCTTAACTGCGAACTATGCGCGCCCCGGCGCCTCGCCTCGCCCCGCTTCGCACCTGGATGAGCTCCGAGGAATAAATTGGCGATGGAAAATACTGTTGGATTATGGCATATATATTGGAATAGGCGGAATATCTTGATGGTGGCGCTGCTATGCCCGGAATTCGTGTCCGCCTCGCGTCACCTCTCTCTCTCTCTCTCTCTCTCTCTCTCTCTCTCTCTCTCTCCTCTCTCTCTCTCTCTCTCCTCTCCCTCTCTCTCTCTCTCTCTCTCTCTCTCTCTCTCCCTCTCTCTCTCTCTCTCTCCCTCTCTCTCTCACTCTCTCTCTCTCTCTCTCTCTCTCTCTCTCTCTCTCTCTTTCTCTGTCTCTCTCTTCGGCCGCCGCCCCAACCCGCAAGGCCCGAAGGCCCGCGAGGCGGTCTGCACTCAGGAGGAAACTTGTGACTCTTTCAGTAGCTTAGAACGAAAGAAGCAGAACTGGGTCGCTGCACACACCATCTGCTGCTCATGTTTAGATCAATATTCTATCATTCTCGTAACGCCCCGCCTCTGGCCCCTTTTTGCCCCTACCTTATCGCCTCGTCCTGTTTCCTCCAACCCTTCATTCCAACTGCGTCCCCGCTCGCTCTCTCTCTCTCTCTCTCCACCCTTCCTCTTCCATTTTACGCCTCTTTGACTTTGTTCCGGCCAACTTATGCAGTCGTCTGTGATGTGAACCAACCTTCACCTGCTTCGGGCTGCCTGCCTGCCTGCCTGCCTGCCTGCTGCCAGCTCGGGCGGGGCCCCCTTGTGTTTTTTCCCTTTTCGAAATATGCCGCACTGCCTCTCACATAATGCGGGATGCCTCTGAATTCGGAAACTTTGGCGGGAAAAGCTCTCGATGAGGGAGATCGCGGCACCGCGCCGCGCGCCAACAAGTCCTTCTTGTTGTAACTTCATTTCAAGTTTTGGCGCCGAAATGTTTTCTGGGACCAGATTCGCGGGGATTGACTTCGCGCACGTCAGATCTGGGGCCGTCTGGGCCGTCTGGGCCGTTTACACGCGAGTTTGCGGCCAAACTTGCGGAGCGGGGGAGGGGGGACTCGAGTATGCATCGCGGAGTGCCAACTTAACAAAAATCCGGCTCGCGGTGCTGATGCCTCTAAAAGGGCGAGCTTTCAGAGCAATACGCATAGAGCAACTTGATTTTTTAGGCACGAAGTAGCCTTAGTATCCCCCAGGATTCAGCCTCGTCGAGATTTAACTTGTTTAAAATTCAATTTCCTGACGTAGTTTTAAGATAGTAGTATTGCAATTCCTTAGGTAACATAAAAAGATCATTTTGTTCTCGATTTCTCAATTCGATTTCTTCACGTAATTTCGAGACGTTATCGCAATTTTTTTTAAATAACATTAAAGTAATTAATTTTTTGGGCGGAGGGATGAACACGTCCATTGCTACGATTGCCCGGCCCCAGCGCGCATTGAGCGCATTGAACCCCCCGCGTCAACCCTTTCCACCGTTTCTAATGCAACGCAGCATGCCCCTCTTCCTCTTCCTCTCTCTCTCTCTCTCTCTCTCTCTCTCTTGTTCGCGTGCACGGCTCGGGAGTAATCGCGGCGAGAGGCGGCGTTGCTGCAGACGGATTCCGAGAGTCCTTTTTGTCGCTCCGTCTCTCTCGCACCGACACGGGACGCCGCATGAGTGCGAGAGAGACAGAGCGACGACTCTCGGTGTGAGTGCAGGTCGCACCGCTGCCTGCCAGCCGTGGTGCCTTGGCCCAAGCTCGAAGTGTGCAGTACGAAGCTCGAAGCACGCAAGATGCATTAAGGTATTAAAAAGAGGCAGCCTCTTTGTGTAGGGCGATGGGCGGCCCTCTGTACTGCAGTGTCCGGTTGAAAGTTTGCACGCGTCTCTCTCTCTCCTCTCTCTCTCTCTCTCTCTCTCTCTCTCTCTCTCTCTCTCTCTCTCTCTCTACCCCTCTCTCTACCTCTCTCTCTCCGACTATTTTTTTTAAACCCGAAGGGGACTTCCTGCATGCCGCTCCTCAGCCTAGGATTGCGTGCCAACCAGGTGCACACGTGACCTTTGAATCCTTTTCCGTGCGTCCGTTTGATGTCCTGCCCGTCTGTCCGTCCGTCCGTCCGTCCGTCCGCCCGCCCGATCTGCTTTGAGCCGGTCACAGAGGCCATGCGGGCGTGGCAAGCGTTCGAACGCCCAGAGCCGCGTATCCGCGAGGCGGGCAGACTAAGTTACGCGGCCGTCTCAGCCGTCAACAAAACGAAAATATTAAAACAAAATATTTTTAAAAAAATTCGAAAAAGCGCAATTTTTTGCAAGTGTTGTGCTTGGTAGACACTGGGATAATCCACGGACGACGCGCAGCAGCGGCGTAAGTCCCGCATCAAGTGTCCGGCCAGCCAACAAAGACTTGCGCAAAATTACGAAACTTTACCTCTGATTAAGGCGCAGCAGATTGGGTTGGTTAGGGGCGCACAGTGGGCCGGAAGACCGATGGAGGCGGCCAAAACTCTAGACGCGTTTTGAGCTCCAGAGTAGCTAAACAGGACTCGAACCAACGTGTGACCCCACCAATGGATCCCTCGTTAGGAGAGCAGTCCATTGGTGGGGTCACACGTTCGGTTCGAGTTCCATTTAGCGACTCTGGAGGTCAAAACGCGTCTAGAGTTTAGGCCGCTTCCACCGGTCTTCCGGCCCACTGTGAGTTGATGGTCTCTGGACACGGTAAAGGATGCCATAATATTGACGTTGAATTTGAAAGCACAGCAGTTGCTCGCGGACGTACTCCAAGGCCAGGAAGCACGACACGCCGTCTCTGTCGCACGCTCGCGGGACGCGCCCTGAGTGCGAGAGAGACAGCCGGAGTCAAGCATTTGGTTGTTTTCTCACATTCTTATTGCCGATGTTCCGCCTCCGCCGCAGAGTTTTCTTCGATATTCGGCAGCGGAGCGAGGCGCTGCCGCGAAACAGAAAAGCCTCGAAAAGCGAGTTTCGAACCCGCAACCCGGGGCGCTGCGCAGGTCGGGGAAAGCCAATGAAGAGAGAGAGAGAGGGAGAGAGAGAGAGAGAGAGAGAGAGAGAGAGAGAGAGAGAGAGAGAGAGAGAGAGAGGAAAAAGAGACGACTCTGATTGCAATTCTAAGGCGGCACCTTCTTTCCCCATTTAGGAGGCGGAAAGTGTTTAAATTTAGCCGAGCAAAAAGGACCGTCGTGGGCGACTCAAGCAAGAAAAGCAGACGACACGCTACAACCCCTTCATATTTCACGCCCCCCCTCCCCCTTCCCTCTCTCTCACTCACTGTGCTCGTTTCTGGCTCTCTCTCCCACCTTCCACGTGGTCCGCCCCGTCCGCAGCAGAGCTGCCATACCACATCCTTAATTTTTTCGCATTTTTCTTCTAGGACGCCACTTACACACACACACGCGCGCCCTCGCGCACAGACAGTGTCCTCTCGCTCGCCAGCCCACAGACCTACAGACTCCCGACAAAAATCTGTAGTGCTCGAGGTTTTCGCAGCGCTGTCTGTCCGGCTGTCTTCCAAAGTGAGCTCCAGAGTCGCTAAATGGGTTTCGAACTGAACGTGAGACCCCCACCAATGGATCCCTCGCTCGAAGAGCAATCCATTGGCGGGGTCACACATCCGGTCTGAGTCCCATTTAGCGACTCTGGAGCTCAAAATCCGTCAAGAGTTTTGGCCGCCTCCACCGGTCCTTCTGGCCCACTGTGCAGCGCACTGGCCCGCCCCCTCTTTCACTTGGCAGTGTACTCTCGCTTTCCAGGGACGAGAAAAGAATCCATTCATCATTGCGTGGCCATTGTTGGCCACCCTGCGTGTTGTTAGTGACTCGGGCGGGGCTTGCCGCCATCAGGGCCGCCACCTCGCAGAGTCACATCGACAGAACAACAACAAAAACAAAAATGAAGGCGCCAAAAGGCAGGGGGGGCGTGATTCGCAGCAAAACTTAATTTGTTTTTGTTTTTATTGTTGTTGTTTTTTCGTGTCAATTTGGAACGCACTGCAGTCTTGAGTCTTACGGACCGAACAGGGTCCCTCGGGAAGAAATTACAGCCTGAAGCAGCACCGGCACTTTGGACGACAAATAACGTAATCCTCTGGATAACGAATCTCCTCTCCCCCCCCCTCTCCAGATCCGCCTCTCTATGCTCGAAATCCGCGTGGAAATCTTGGTTCGTTTGTTCACGGCTGCTGTGCTTTATTTCTGGACTCGGAATGTCTTTGGCAGTGCACCTGAAAAAGTGACTACCCGGGTCAAGAAAAAAAAACTTTCTTGTTTTAATTTTAGAAGAAATTTTTTAGAAACAATATGGTTTTATTTTTCCATTTGATGTATTTTTTAACAATTAAAGAAATTACCTTTTTGCGCCTTTGGGTTTGCACATTGACGTAAATAGTGTGACTGAATGCCTTCAAACTTGAGGGGACTGCGGTTCGACTCCCGTGTCTTCTTCCCTTTTTTTTCCTTACCTGCTCCAGTACCCACGTCGACGGATGAAATCGTATCGGATGAAGCGCTGCGGGCGCGAAGACGGCCATGTAATTGGAAACTTCTGAGAGAGAGGGAGAGAGAGAGAGAGAGAGAGAGAGAGAGAGAGAGAGAGAGAGAGAGAGAGAGACCTGCAAGGCGCTCGGTTCATACGCTCGCGAGGCGGCGTGAGTCCGTCGCGTGGCGTCGTTGGCGCAAAAAAAAAAAAAAGTTGTCCGGGGGTGACGCTGTGACGCGGAAAACTAACTAACTCGTTTTGTGTCTGCAGCTCGCCCGGTCCGACTCCAACAACGTGACCCTGCTCAACGTGACCAGGTCCCAGGGCGGCTTCTACAAGTGCGAGGTGTCGGCGGACATGCCGTACTTCCACACCGGCATCAAGACGGAGTACCTCACCGTCTTCGGTCAGTACCCGCCACAAAGTCATTTCAAAAATAGAGCTCTTGAATCAGCGCGCGGTAGGTCAGAAGACACCGGTGGAGGCGGCCGAAACATAGACGCGTTTTGAGCTCCAGAGTCGCTAAGTGGGACTCGAACCGAACGTGTGACCCCGCCAATGGATTCCTCGTTCGGAGAGCAATCCATTGGTAGGGTCACACGTTCGGTTCGAGTACCATTTAGCGAGTCTGGAGCTCAATAACAGAGTCAACAGCGTCTACCGGTCTTCTGGCCCACTGTGGGTCCTGGGTTCGAAGGCGAGGGGGAAACTTTGGCTGAAAGTGGCACAGGGGTGTGTTGACGAGTGTCCTCCGAGGCAGTGCCGCTCCGTGCCTTCGGGGCACATGATACCTCTCCGTCCTCTCCGAATCGCTCGAACGAGACTCCTTCCACCGCAAAGGCCTCACCTGCGGAGGAGAAAAGGGCGCTGCATCGCCCCCTCCTTGAAAAGGCCTGGATCCGCTCCTGGGCCGGCTGCGTGGCAATCCTGCTTGATGCGTTCTAAGTGCCGTTTTGCCGCAAGCACCGCCATCGCCTCGAATTATTCCCCCCCCCCCCTTTTCCACACGCCACCGCATTCCCGCGCATCTTTTTACGACGCCCCTTTTTGCTTTTGCTTTTCGGCGCGTTTTCCCGCGCGATTGCCCGTCGGGATGCATACTGTGTGGCAGGTGCGCACAGTGGGCCAGAAGACCGGTGGAGGCGGTCGAAGCCCACACGCGTTTTGAGCTCCAGAGTCGCTAAATGGGACTCGAACCGAACGTGTGACCCCACCAATGGATTGCTCTTCGAACGAGGAATCCATTGGTGGGGTCACACGTCCGGTTCGAGCCCTATTTAGCGACTCTGGAGCTCAAAAGGCGTCCAGAGCTTTGGCTGCCTCCACCGGTCTTCTGGCCCACTGTGCGCCGCCCCTTCCCCTGGCGGTGGGCTGATGCACTCCGCGTAATAAGCAAGCAGCATCACCGACCCGAACGCGTTTGTCGCCGCACAAAGTGAAAAGGGACAACTTCCAAGGTCGGCCCGGCTGGAAATGTGGTCGCTGGAGAAGTTTCCTCCCGGCTGGAGGCGCGCCTGGAACTGGAACGGCCTGGAACGGCCTGGAAGGGCCTGGAACGGCCTCCGGTCCAGCTGGTCAGGCACGATGGAGTGCCGGGGCGCTGGAGGCACGCTGGAAGCCGTGAGACGTGAGGTCGCGGGCCGCGGAACATGTCGCAGTGTAGGCCGTCCAGTCCTGGAGCCGGCTTACAGTGGGCCAGTAGGCCGGCGAGGTGGCCTGAACTCTGGACGCGTTTTGAGCTCCAGAGTCGCTAAATGGGACTCGAACCGAACGTGTGACCCCACCAATGGATTCCTCGTTCGGAGAGCAGTCCATTGGTGGGGCCACACGTTCGGTTCGAGTCCCATTTAGCGACTCTGTAGTCCGAAACGCGTCCGGGATTTTGACCACCTCGACCGGTCTTCTGGCCCACTGTGCGTCCTGGACCCGGCCTGGAGCCAGCCTGGATTTGAGCACTGCATGGCGGGCTGAGGTAATCCGGCTGGATCGACCGCAGTGACGGTTCGCCCTTTTTTCCTGGTTCCTCGTTTTTTTTTTCCTTTTTTTCCTTTTTCTTGGCCGCCTCTGTGGAGCGCCAAGGTCCCTCCCAAAGAGTTCATCAGGCTGAAGCCGGGCTGAAGGCAGGCTGAAGGCAGCAGGCCACAAAGCGAGGAAGCGGGGAAGCAGCGACGGCCGGAGTGAAAGTTCGCTGACAGAAATTAATGCCCTCAAAGCGCCGCCTTTTTCCACCGACTATTATTTTATCTTTATTCTTTATTCTTTCGAGGCCACTTTTCGCTTTTCGGCGAGTGAGTGCAGCGCTGCGGAAGTGCGGTGATACCCCCTGCAGTCCAAACCAATCCACTTGCCAGAAGACCGGTGGAGGCGGCCCAAAACTCTAGACGCGTTTTGAGCTCCACAGTCGCTGAAATGGGACTCGAACCGAACGTGTGACCCCACCAATGGATTGCTCTCCGAACGAGGAATCCATTGGTGGGGTCACACGTTCGGTTCGAGTCCCATGTAGTGAATCTGGAGCTCAAAACGCGTTGAGAATTTTTTGCCGCCTCCACCGGTCTTCCGGCCCACTGTGCGGCTTGGCTGCAAAATAGATATACCTTCAAATAATGTATCATTGTCGCTGACCCGATGCCGGCCTGTGATTGGCCTCTTCACGTCCAGGGCTGCCAACCACGACGCATTGTGAGGGCGGTCTTTTCAAAATCAGTTGGCACCACAGTGTGGCAGCGTGTCGCGCGCAGAGAGAGAGAGAGAGAGAGAGAGAGAGAGAGAGAGAGAGAGAGAGAGAGAGAGAGAGAGAGAGCCTTGAGTCCGTCTTCCTGTCCGTCTCGCGAGCCATGAATAAACTAGTGTGCCAGGCCAGCTACACGTCGAGCATCAGTCTTCATAGGGGCAACACTGCCCGTCCGACCCACGCCGAAGGTTTGGCGCCGCTTTTCAAACTGCAGAGCTGCTCAGACTTTAATCCTGCCACTCCACCGGCCCGAGTTTCCTCGAGGTTTTCCGGGCGGTTTTCTCGGGGTTTCCCTAGGTTTTCCCCGGGTTTTCCCTCGGAGTCGCGGGGAAATTAGGCTCGGTCACGACACCGCAAAAAAAGATGCTAGCGTCCTAGCTGAGAATAATCCAGCAATCCTTCGAGTCTCCCCCCCCCCTCTCCTCCTTTCATAGCCTTTGTCGTGGTAAAATGAAACGCATAATTCGTCCCACACAAAGGGACAGCATACTCGGCCCGGCCATCGAAATTAGGTTTCAATATATCCCGGGGACTAGGCGATATATCCCCCACCATGACGTATCCTATATCATTTCGCAAACCTTTCGTCGCTCACACTGCTAATCCCCCGTCGGATGCGGTCGTCCTTCCTTTTTCGTTCGCTGTGGAAAAGACGATCTGTCTCTCTCGCACCTTCACGGGACCGCCCCATGAGTGCGAGAGAGACAGAGTGACGACGCCCTCAATTCGCGTCCTGATTTTCCTGCCAGAAAAGACATTCGCCGTGCATGCTTTAAACGGCGGAAATGAATTTCGCAGAGGTGTGTGTGTGTGTGCGTGTGTGTGCGTGTGTGTGTGTGTGTGTGTGTGTGTGTGTGTGTGTGTGTGGCCTCGAGGGAAGACGCGACGAACGACAAGTTTGCGGTGAATAGAAACCTCCCGGCCAGGCCAGGCGCCAGAGGGTGCACACGTGGTGCGGGAATGAGGTTAGTCCATTTTTGACGAGACCTGCCACACGCAAACACACTTTACTGACGTGTTCACAAAGAATCTGCTGGGCAAAGTTGGATTGAACTTTAACGCCGTGCGGGGATAGTAAAAGGTCCGCGAGAAAAGAAAACAGGACATCTTTTTAGCGCGATGACGTTGAAAAAAAATATGGTGACTGCATGGACTGGTTTCATTCTACGGAAAGCGACCACTGAAGCCACGCGGCCGGGCTTCACTTTCCAAGGCTGTCCCGAGTCTCGATTTTGCGCGCGATGTTTTGAAGCCCGGCCTCCCCCTCCCCCTTTCGGTGATCCGATCCGAGCAAGTCGTCGCAGAGAGCAGCGCGCGGCTTCTTATCTGATGCAGCGATGCCCCGCCGACGCCGGCGACGCTGGTCTTCCCCGAGAGGAACTGTGTCACGGCCTCGGCGAGGGGATGACGAGGAGGAGGAGGACGAGGAGGAGGAGGAGGACGGAGGAGGAGGAGGAGGACGAGGAGGAGGAGGAGGAGGAGGAGGAGGAGGAGGAGGAGGAGGAGGAGGAGGAGGAGGAGGACGAGGAGGAGGAGGACGAGGAGGAGGACGAGGAGGAGGAGGACGAGGAGGAGGAGGACGGGGAGGAGGAGGAGGAGGACGGGGAGGAGGAGGACGGGGAGGAGGAGGAGGAGGAGGACGAGGAGGACGAGGCATCACAGTGCGCCAGAGGACCGCCTGGGAGGTGGCCAAAATTCTAGACGCGTTTTGAGCTCCAGAGTCGCTAAATGGGACTCGAACCGAACGTTTGACCCCCACCAATGGATTGCTCTCCGAACGAGGAATCCATTGGTGGGGTCACACGTTTGGTTCGAATCCTATTTAGCGACTCTGGAGCTCAAACCGCGTCTAGAATTTTGGCCGCCTCCACCGGTCTTCTGGCCCACTGTGTGGAGGGGGAGGAGGATGACGAGAAGGAAGTGGACCTCGACGTCGACCTCCGCCGCCACTGCGGCGACGCCTCGACACGACAGTCGACTGCAATTTTGAAAAGAAAGAGCGGTCGCTATCGGGGAATGTAACTCTTGATTTAGTTTACACTTTGACTGAATTTGCCAATTGAATTTCATGAGTCGCACTGGCGAGGCGCGTCCTGCTGGGCAAACAACATTGATTGTGAGATTACACGGGGCGTGGGGGAGGGGGCCATTTTTATGCAATTGGTGCAAGGGGAGGGGAAGTCCCACATGACGCGCGAATAATTCAAGCAAACAGGTGCGTCTCGCAGCCCCGTTTTGATTGCATTGCACAGTGGGTCAGAAGACCGGCGGAGGCGGCCGAAACTCCAGACGCGTTTTGAGCTCCACAGTCGCTGAACAGGACTCGAATCGAACTTGTGACCCCACCAATGGATTGCTCTCCGAACGAGGAATCCATTGGTGGGGTCACACGTTCGGTTCGAGTCCTATTTAGCGACTCTGGAGCTCAAAGCGCGTCCGATTTGTGGAGAGGTACACCGAAAGTGAGCACAGCTTGTCCGTCCACAGAGCCCCCGAGCCGCAAGCCGGACTTGACGGTGGAGAAGCTGTCCGGCGGGGCGGTGCGTGCCAACTGCTCGTCGGGGCCGTCGTACCCGGCCGCCAACATCACGTGGTTCATCGACAACGTCGAGGTGAGTACCCAAAAAAAAATTAATTAAGAAAAAATAATCTGTTTTAGAGTTATTTTTATAGGAAATTATTCTGGACCGGCGGTGCCTACACCGCACAGTGGGCCAGAAGACCGGTGGAGGCGGCCGATACTCGAGACGCGTTTTGAGCTCCAGAGTCGCTAAATGGTACTCGAACCGAACATGTGACCCCACCAATGGATTCCTCGTTCGGAGAGCAATCCATTGGTGGGGTCACACGTTCGGTTCGAGTCCCATTCAGCGACTCTGGAGCTCAAAACGCGTCTAGAGTTTTGGCCGCCTCCACCGGTCTTCTGGCCCACTGCGCACCGTCCGGCGCTCGCTTCGCCGCCAATAATAAGGGATGACTAAGTTCTGCCTGCCGTGGCTGGAGCGGCTGGAGCGGCTGGAGCTGTACGTGAGGCGAGGCTCCAGCCGAGTGCCAGCACGTCCACGACAAACTCTCCCCCTCCCCCTCCCCCCGGTCGCGGCCAGCTAGCCAGGCAACCCGCACATTCTTATTCCGAGTCTCTCTTTGTTAAAGTAACATTACCTTTAAAAAAGTCAAGTGGATTTGGAACATCGTCTACGTGAGCGGCGTGTCGATGGGGGGCCGGGGCCCCTCTCCCGGGCTTGCGCGGGCCCCGCAAGGGGCTTGCAAGCTTCCAGGGCCACGCTTGGAGCTCCCCGACGACAACGCGACAAAGCCAAGGGGTCCAGCTGCCCCCCACCCCCTATTCTACCCCTTCCCCCCCTCCCCCCAACCCAACAGCGTCTTGTCTTTATCCTCCTTCTTTTGCTATGCAGAATCGTTACACATCTCTGGTCGGTTATTTCGGTCGCAGCATGCAGCAATACGAACTTGCCCGCGTCTTGGCCTCGTATGTATGTGGAGCGTGTGTGTGAGAGAGGGAGGGAGAGAGAGAGAAGAGAGAGAGGAGCTATGGCACTTTCAGACGACACTTTTAAAACATTACCACTTAAACCACCATAAAAGCCTTTTTTTAATATTTTGGGATTTAGATTGTGTTATTTATAATCAAGAAAAGTAAGAAGTCTAGACACCTTTCTTCTAGGTGTAGAGTCTGGACCCACCCGAGGCAAGGTCCACACACAGGGCCGTGCATAAGAATTATTGCTGTCCCTGTTTTCTTCTCTCTCTCTCTCTCTCTCTCTCTCTCTCTCTCTCTCTCTCTCTCTCTCTCTCTCTCTCTCTCTCTCTCTCTCTCTCTCTGATGCAGCGGGGGAAAGTTTTTGCTTTTCGTCTTTGCAGTGTGTGCTGGTTGTGATGAGGGGTGGGGTGGCCCAGGGGCCCAGGGGGCGGTGGCCGGTTCCCAGTCACCCTTAGCGCGGACAGAAGTGGACCCAAGATTCTCATTATTGGTGCTCTTGTGCCGGACAACCCCGACGGGGACGAGCACCGCGCGTGGGGCTGGAGGGAGGGGGCTGCCAGCAAAACACGTCAACTTTCCACAAAAATTAGTGAAAGGGGTTGGCATGCCAACGATGTCAGTAAGGAACCACCTCCCCATGCTAATGGCAGCTCCTTTGAGGCATTCAAGTCTGTCTGTCGGTCTGCCTGTCTGTCTGCTCTGTCCTGCCTGCCTGCCTGGGCTGCTCTGCCTGCCTGCCTGCCCACTGGGCCGACTGGCCGACCCCCGGGTCGTCAGGCATGCAGAGTGCAGACGCTTCGGCGGCGCTGATTGCCATGGTAATTGGTGACAGAGTGAGCGAGCCAGGAAGCGGGACCCGGAGAAACGCTTTCCGCCGGCCACGCCAGGTGGAGTCGAAACTGTCTCAGAGATTTGTTTTCGTTTGTTTTGGAGAATAAAATCAACATGGCTCGCGCGGGCCCTGCGCTGCCCTGCCGTTCTGCCCTGCCGCGCTGCCGACGGCTGCGAGACTTTGACGCACAGGTTCCGTCTCCGTCTCGAATTCCCTCCGCCTTTTATCGGGCCGGCCCTCAGATCTCGGCGGAACTTTTAGAAAAATGTGTCGCGCAAGGCCAGGCCGGGGCGCGGCGGCGAGGGCCGAGATCGAGGGCACGGTGAGAACGGTCGAAATCCCAGACGCGTTTTGAGCTCCAGAGTCGCCCAATGGGACTCGAACCGAACGTGTGGCCCCACCAATGGATTCCTCGTTCGGAGAGCAACCCATTGGTGGGGTCACACGCTCGGTTCGAGCCCCATTTAGCGACCCTGGAGCTCAAAACGCGTCTAAGATTTTTGCCGCCTCCACCGATCTTCCGGCCCACTGTGCCCGGCGTGCCTCGGCCGCCTCCGCACCGTGGCTTGCCAGTTTTCTGAGAAAACTAACGAAAGCATCAGATAGAGCCCCGGGGTGCTGCCGAGCCTGCGAAGCCGAGACGACCTTCCCTGACTTTCCTTGACTCGGCGCTTCGCTTCACAGAATGCAGGTCGAGCCTTGTGGGAGATTATTTCTGCTAATTTCCGGCTAAAGCGAAGCGGTTCCTTTTTTCTGCCTTGTTTTTGTTTTTGTTTTCGTTTGCTGTCTCCGGACGGAAATGAGCTTCGACGGGAGACAGCGGTTGCAGCAGTCGTATTTCCAGGACGTGAATCCGAGACACGGCGTGTCAACGACCCCGTGCCGCGCACTGCGCGCAGATCCACTGGAAAAGTGGAAGAAAAGAGGAGAACGTACTTAGAGCGCCGCACAGTGGGCCAGAAGACCGGCGGAGGCGGCCAAAACTCCAGACGAGTTTCAAGCTCTAAAGCGCTAAACAGGACTCGAACCGAACGTGTGACCCCACCAATGGATTCGTCGTTCGGAGAGCAATCCATTGGTGGGGTCACACGTTCGGTTCGAGTCCCATTTAGCGACTCTGGAGCTCAAAACGCGTCCGCTCGGTTCAAAGGGTCGAGGCAGTGCACCGCGATGTAAGGATCGGCGGGCTGCCCTACCCGACTTGGCCATTCTCCGCGTGTCCCGCGTCTAATGAAGGAGTGACCAGCTGTTCATTATATCGTCCCCCGCGCTCCGCTCCCCTGCGGCTAGCCGGGGCGGCCGGGGCCAGCCGGCCTGCCTGTCGTCGTGTCACTCGGGGAATTTCGGCGGGAATGGGCACGGACGGCGCACGTGCTGCCAGCCACTGCCAGCCGGCGACCGTCTCTCTCGCACCCGTGGGGCGTCCCGCAGGGCGCGCGGGGGTGCGAGAGAGACGGAGCGACGAAAGCACTCCTCGGAGTCGCTCGGCTGGGGCGGCCAGAGCCGCGCTTTCAGCGTTGTAGCAGACTGGCCGGCAGAAAAAGCGGCAGACAGACAGACAGACAGACAGACAGACAGACAGACAGACAGACAGACAGGCAGGCAGAAGCAGAGCGCGACGGAAGTGAGGAATTTTCGTGGATTGAGTCGCATCCTTTATTCCTGTTTTTATTACATCCATCCCTATGCTTAGTCTTCCGAGAGGGGACAAGCCAAACAACTGTATGCTCCGTATTCTGGCCCCCCCCCCCCCCCGGCCCTCCACTGCCCGGCCCTGCTGTATCGAGAGTGCCCCGACCAGCCATCGCGCTGTCTCTCTCGCTCTCTAAGCGAAACGGCCAATTTTAGGAGTCCTGCTCTCGTAAACAGGGAGGTAAACAGCAAAGCCAAAAATCAGCAAAAGCAAAACGATGGCTGTCGGGTAGCATGAACGGGGGAGGTCAGGAAGGGTGTACACAGGGGGCCAGAAGACCGGTGGAGGCGGCCAAAACTCCAGACGCGTGAGCTCCAGAGTCGCTAAATAGGACTCGAACCGAACGTGTGACCCCACCAATGGATTGCTCTCCGAACGAGGAATCCATCGGTGGGGTCACACGTTCGGTTCGAGTCCCATTTAGCGACTCCGAGATTTTGACCGTTCTTCTGACCCACTGTGAAGGGTGCGACGGACGTGCGCCCCACATTCTAACCCTTCAACGCGTCGATGAGCGCTAAAAAGGTCCGAAATGAGATTCAGGGTCCTGGGTCGGCCGAGGCCGCCTGGCCGGGCAGCGTGAATGGAGACCCTTCCCATTCCTGCATTAGCAGAGGCCGAGGCATTCAGAGAGGCGCAACGCGTCGCAAGGTGTAGGAGCAAGCAAGCGCCTTCTTTGTCGCGGTTAAAAAACGACCCTTCCTACGACTTTGGTTTTTCACGCGTCGTGGATGTGGAAGTTGATTTTTGTCGCTGGCACTATTTTTCGGGGACCGTGAATACGCTTCCGCGACCACTCGAAGAGCATCATAAAGCCGACTTCCGCGCTGGGCAGCTGCTTCCCTCCCCTCCCTCCTCTCCCCCCCCCCTCTCCCCCTCCCCTTTCCCCCTCTCACCGCCCTGTCCGCATTCGCGTGTATCGCGATGCCTTTCTGGCCCAATCCGACAAAAAGTCGAAGCGTTTCCCCGACGGCAGTAAAACAAGAGCCAGGGCGAAAAAAGGGAAAAGATCAACCAGAGAGAGAGAGAGAGAGAGAGAGAGAGAGAGAGAGAGAGAGAGAGAGAGAGAGAGAAGGGGGCTGGACCTCTCGGCATAACAAAGGCGGACATATATAACGAATCGTAACAAGAGGAGACATTGTTATGAGGGCAAGCCCCTGGCCCGCCCCCTGGCCCGCCCCCCTGGCCAGTAGCAGCCCGCTGCCCGCCACGCCCCCGCCAGCACGCCCAGGCCTGGCCCAGGCCGCCACCAGTGTCGTGACGTGTTGGGCTGCGGCGCTGCCATTCAACCTGGGACAACGGACAACGCCCTGGCCTTGTTAGAACCATCCTTCCTTCCTTTCTATCCTCGATGCCGATCGTTCCTGACTCTGGCCGCACAGTGGGCCAGAGGGCCGGCGGGGGCGGTCAAAATTCCGGACGCGTTTTGAGCTCCAGAGTCGCTAAATGGGACTCGAACTGAGCGTGTGACGCCACCAGTGAGTTCCTCGTTCGGAGAGCAATCCATTGATGGGGTCACACGTTCGGTTAGGGTCCCATTTAGCGACTCTGGAGCTCAAAAGGCGTCTGGGATTTTGGCCGCCTCCACCGGTCTTTTGGCCGACCGTGCGGCTGCCTCACTCCTGTCCGTCTGTCTTGTCTGTCTGTCTGTCTGTCTGTCTGTCCGTCCGTCTTTCTGTCTGCAGTCTGTCTTTCCGCGCTGTCTGCGCTGTGTGAATGTTTGCCCGTCGCGCTGGACACGTGCTTGTTTGTGTTGGCAACTTTCTGCTCCGAGTATGAGCCGTTCAAACGGAAACCGTCGCGCTGCTGCTCGGCGTGCTCGCCCTCCATTCCGAGAGTCGTTCTCTGTCTCTCTCGCACTCATGGGGCGTCCACCACAGGTGCGAGAGAGACAGACAGCGTCGAAAACGACTCTCGGAATCAGTCTGCTGCTGGCGCTGCTACACCGCCCGCGCGTCGCTTCTCTCGCCAAAACGAAAGGCAAAGTTTGCCCAAGCCTAGAATGACCAAGCAAACACACGGTCGGCATTGTTTGTCTGTCTGTCCGTCTGTCTGTCCGTGAGCGTCTTGGGACATTCCGGTTCCCAGAACGGACGCGCGGCGAGTCCCAGAACTAAGGCGATGAATTTACTCAGCGCGGCGTGACTCGTTGATGACGGAACGATTTCTACCGTTTGCTCTTAAGTTCAAGCGCGGATCCGGGGGGGGGGGGGCAAAAGGACAATTGCCCCCCCCCCCCTTGACCCCTAGATAGCCGCCTGAAAGGTAGGCAAAAAGCACCGATTTGCCCCTGTAAGTAGGCAAAAAGTGCTACTTTGCCCCCCCCCCCCCCTTGGGCCAACTCTGGATCCGCCACTGCTTAAGTTTGTAGAGAGTGACGATGTTTCTCGTCAAACTGTGTGTCACTGACGAAAATGACCTGAAACGGAAATTAAATTTGACACTTAAGTTCTCCGTACCGAAAAGGAAAATTGGAAACAAAATCATTGGGTCGCCACCTACCTCTTTAACGATCGCTCGTATGCAGTAATAAAGCAGTAGAGAGAATCATGGTACCCCTCCGATTTTCTTTCAATCTGTGAGCAAATCCTCAATTTCACCGGCATCAGGCGTGCCAAAAGAACGACCAGAAGAGTAGGGGAGACGGGAGGGGGAGAGAGAGAGAGAGAGAGAGAGAGAGAGAGAGAGAGAGAGAGAGAGAGAGAGAGAGAGAGAGAGAGAGAGAGATGAAGGGAGGGACGAGGAGGCTGACCAAACAGATCAGGCGGGCGCTGCGCTCTTCCGACCCATTATGCTGCATTTGCATTTTCCGGGCAATTGGCCTGGCCTGCTGAAATCGGATACCGGCAAAATAATGAAAAGAGAAGAGGCGGCGCTGGAGGGCCTCATCACCTCGGCCCGCGCACAGTGGGCCAGAAGACCGGTGGAGGCGGACAAAACTCTAGACGCGTTTTGAGCTCCAGAGTCGCTGAATAGGACTCGAACCGAACGTGTGACCCTCCCAATGGACTGCTCTCGGAACGAGGTCCGCGATTGTAGCAGCCAGCGAACAACAACAACATCAAAACACGGACATGAAAAACAACAAGAATTTGCAGCAACAGTTTACGAGTTATTAATGAACGGCCGCCACGCCCTCAGGACTCCTCACCTGTTGATCCTCACCTGGCGGGGCGGGGCGGGGCGGTGCATGCGACTCACGTAGGCGTAGGCGTCACGCCCCGCCGAATCGCGCCCTTCACGTCTGGCAAATCAACGGTGTGGCCCATCGTCACGTCGTGGCCGCATCGGTTAGGGTGTCGATTTGCGTCCCAGAGGTCACGAGTTCGAATACCGAGTCTGCTTCCTTTCCCTTTCCTGTTGGTGTCGCAACCTACATCGGAACCCAGTCGGAGTGGTGGGCAGAGAGCACTAATTCGGCTCGAGAGCTGCCCACAGCATTTTTCCCGCACTATCATTTTTTTCTCGCCAGGATCATTTCTTCGGTAACGTTTGTTTCTGTTTTTCTCTCCGGTTTTCTTTGTTTTTGACACGAACACCGCTGTGTTGCAGCACCGGCCGGGGCCGGCCGTGCACGTCCACGGCGGCGGGGACCAGGACGAGTGGAGCAGCAGCACGCTGCGGCTGGAGGCCAAGGCCGTGGCCAAGGCCGCCAGGTCGCTGCGCTGCGAGGCCAGCGTCTACAGTGTGTGGCGCAGGGCCTCGGACGACGCGCCCCTCCGCGCCGACCACCCGCAGCTCGCGCCGGTGCGGGGCGCCGCCAGCGACTGCGGTGAGCAGGGGAGAACGAGGACGACGACCAGGAGGAGGAGGAGGACGACCAGGAGGACGACGACGACCAGGAGGAGGAGGACGACCAGGAGGACGACGACGACCAGGAGGAGGAGGACGACCAGGAGGACGACGACGACAGTCCTGGCCTTCTGCATTAACTAGCGCCGATTCACAGTGTGGCGGTGGGGCCTTCTTGTAGGCACCGGGAGAGGCGTATATCCTCCTAATCTGCAGCCGCCCCCCCCCTCCCCCTCCGGTTGATCAGCCACCCCTACGTATTCCCCGCGGGCTCACCCCCCACCCCCCCACCCCGCCCCGCCCCAAACACCTCGACGACCCTCCCATCCGCCGCCGGGGGCGCCGCCTCCCCGCCTCGCGTTTGAAACACATCTTCTAAGCCGGGCCGGCATAAAAAGGACTTAGCGGAAATGTGGATGCGATGTGGGCGCGGAAAACGGTTCTGGAATTTGGCGAGAGCAATGCCGGGGCGTGGCGTGGCGAAGAACACTCTGCGGCTGACGACGCGCTCGTAAACAGGGCCTCTCCGTCGGCACCGGCCCGACGGCGCACAGTGGGCCAGAAGACCGGTGCGGTCGAAATACCGACGCGTTTTGAGCTCCAGAGTCGCTAAATGGGACTCGAACCGAACGTGTGACCCCACCAATGGATTGCTCTCCGAACGAGGAATCCATTGGTGGGGTCACACGCTCGGTTCGAGTCCTGTCCGCGTCTGACGCGGTCCTCAATCTCGGCCGCAACGCGCCGCCGCTCCGGGACCCCCGCGAAGCTGGCCGGCGACTGGCCGCCGTTCCCCCCACGGGCGCCAAGGGCGCGGGTTCGAGTCCCCCCAGCTGCCATGCAAATTTCGCTCTCCGGGGGCCCCTCACGCGCACGTGTCGCGTTCGCATGCATGCCCCCCCCCCCTCGCACAGAGCTCGCAATCCTCTTAGCAGTGATAGGTATTCCAGCCAGGCAGGCGGTAGCGCGGTAGCCTTCCAGTGGTCCACCGCGCCCCCTTCATATCAGGGCAGCCACTGGTGCCTCGCGGACTAACACTCGAGAAGGATGGGGTGCGGTCATTTGGTCGCCTTCACTTGGAAAAGGAAAACTCTACACTTTCAGAGCGGCTCGCCTGCACCGCGCGCAAGAAGACCGATGAGGCGGGCGAAGCTCTAGACGCGTTTTGAGCTGCAGAGTCGCTAAATGGGACTCGAACCGAACGTGTGACCCCACCAATGGATTGCTCTCCGAACGAGGAATCCATTGGTGGGGTCACACGTTCGGTTCGAGTCCTGTTCAGCGACTCTGGAGCTCAAAACGCGTCCAAGATTTCTGTCGGGGATTCGGTCGAATGAATGGCAGCGTCGGGACAGGGCTTGCTAGCTGCCTTTTCCAGCCCCGGTGATTCTCCATGTCCATATCCAGCAGACTGGCCGTATAAAATAATACTGCCGAACACATGATTCCCTGTCGACGCAACGCCACTTTTATGGACCATCAAGACACATTTTCGGCAGTATTCATTCAGGGGGAAAAGAAAACACGTCCCGACGAAACGAAGGCAACTACCTCCTACATTGCCCGGGGTCAATGACTCGGGACTCGGGTTCGATTCCCGTACATGCCGCGTTTGTTTATTCTGCCCCAATCGTTTTGATTTCTACTCCGCGGGACGCGCCTCCACTGCTTGTCATTGTGTACACAGTATATAGAGGGCGGCTCGCACACTCACACACACACACACACACACACACAGCGTCTTGTCCGAGGGGACGCCTTAAAAGCCCCCAACTCGCGTCGCGCCGTCGTTTCTCCGCGGTCCAGCGTTGCAGCTGCCGCGGTTTTGGCGGGAGAAATGGCGACTGCAGTTTCGCTCCATTTATTCGCTGGGACGGACAGACAGTCAGACAGACCAGGGGCGTGTCTACGGGGGGGCTCAAGGGGGGCTCAGCCCCCCCCAGTTCGATCTGAGCCCCCCTTGAGTTTAGGCTAAAACGTCAATAAATAATCACTGTTTGAGCCCCTAAAGACAGGCAAATGGTGTTGCGCGCCTGGAGGGTAGGCAATTTGAGGTACACGCCCCTGCAAGTTAGGCAATAGCCCCCCCCCCCAGTAAAACGTTCTGCACACGCCCCTGAGACAGACAGACGGACAGGCAGACGGAGAGACAGACAGACGGACGGAGAGACACACAGTCAGTCAGACAGACAGACAGACAGACGCTCGATGCTCATTGCCAGCAACTGCGGCGCCGCTCCGTTTACGAATGGGGATTAACTGCGGCATCGAATCTCAATGCGAATGTGTGTGTTTTTGTTGCAGGCTCGCTGAGCAGCCTGTCCAGATGGTCCAGATGGGGCCTCGCCACCGCGTCCGTGTCCGTCGTGCTGTCCGTGCGCCACTTCCGAGCCACCTGCCGGTAGCGCGCGGGCCGCCGACGTCAATGTGCCTCTCGAAAGCGAACGTGAATGTGACTTTGATAAGCGAATGTGAATGTGGCTCCGACCGCGACGATGAATCGCGCGGCCGGGCGGCGTGGAGGGAGAGGGAGCGGAGAGTGGGGCGACGAATGTGAATCCGAAAGTGGCGCCAAATCCCCGCCTCATCCCATTGGCTCAAAATTATTGACTCTAGAAAGCAATCGGGCCAGTGTGTAGCGATACGCGGCTACGCGCTGTAGGGTGTAGTATCGCAGCCATCGGGGCCATGAATACCCTGATATTGACAGAGGGAATCCGGAGGATCGGTGCGACGCTCACCAAGGCGCGCCAAGGCGAGGCGGGTCGCAGGGTGAGGGCCGGAAGGGCTGCGGGGCACAGTGGGCCAGAAGACCGGTGGAGGCGGCCGAAACTCTAGACGCGTTTCGAGCTCCAGAGTCGCTAAATGGGACTCGAACCGAACGTGTGACCCCACCAATGGATTGCTCTCCGAACGAGGAGTCCATTGGTGGGGTCACACGTCCGGTTCGAGCCCTGTTTAGCGACTGAGGAGCTAAAAACGCGTCAGCTTCGGCCGCCTCTACCGGTCTTCTGGCCCACTGTGTGAGGGCTGCGAGCCAGGTGGGGCGAGACTTTCGTCAGCAAGCTCTGTGAACACTCTAAATGTTCTTATGGCGAAAGGCTGCACCAGCATATTATGGTAAAGATTTTCTCCATGATCCAAAGAAATTCGAAAAAATATCTGTAAGGTATCACAGTGATTTTTTTCTTGTGGGTTTTAATTATGGTTCTACAACTTGACATCCCACGCTGTCTTGAGGGAGAAGGGAGTTTTCCTCATAGATAATGAGAAACTCTTCGAAGATTGTTAAATGAATCAAGAGGCACGTCTCCAAAAATTTGGGGACTTCGTGGGACTCAAGTTGGTCCACATGTTTTGTTTCAAAACTGTCAGGTGTTTTTTTTTTTCAATTATTTTACGAAAACTTTTGAAAATTTTTACTTCTGTGCTGCTTAGTTGAGCTGGTGATTCAACTGTGTTGTACATAAGATTGGTTATTGATGTACATGAAATTTTGAAGTTTGTTGATGTTTCTTTTCAGAGTAGGTAATTTCTTTGTTGTGCGATATTGTCGGGCGAAGCGATTGAAGCAGTGGACTTCGTTTACGATGAAGTTCCATTGCTTCACACTGATGAAGTGCGAGAATCACCTGTCCTGTTAAAAGAGTGGAAAATTTCGTCTTAAAATTATGATATTATGATATGTGTGTCGTGTCGTCTGTTCAAATTTGCCGTTGGTTTACTTAAATAATGCACCCACTCCACAGGCATCAGGGGTTTTTTATATCGCAGCAGTCTAGTAAACTGTGTTTCTGTCCATTAGAATTCTATTTTATGGTTCAAAACTAGACCGTCGTGTGAATATTTCGAAAATAGTCTTTCGTTTTACCTTATTTTGACTTACTTCTTAAAAGAAAAACTAAGAAATAATAGAATAACTAAAAAATTAAACATAATTACGTGTCCATTTTAAGATTCGAAGCCTATTTTCTAACTGTTTGTTTGGAGGGTGTCTGGGACAGCGTTTTCCAACGAATTTGTGAAGAAAAGGAAAACTTCCGTGGATCGAAATAAAGCGCTTCTCAGAACAAGTGGCAATTTTCTTTTATCCGCCTTACGGCCAGACAAAAACACGCCCACACGCACACACACACACGCACACACATACACACGTAGCCGCCACCGGCATGAAAATAAACCTCGATGACCACTGCTCGAGGGGCTGGTCCAGATTCCGCGACGTGAGTTTGCTGCTTTTGGCGTTGCCTCGGCGTTGCTTTCGAGTTGCTTTCGGCCCACAATTACTCCCCAGACCTCTCGAACCCACAAAGGAAACGCAGAAAAGAATTAGGCCATTTACGTGCTTTTTCTTTCTTCCCCGATCCAATCAGCCACACAATCGAAGCGCGGGATCGCCTCTTGCGGGCCGACCTCGGCACGGCCAGCAGCGCGATTCTTGAAACGAGATATCCAAGGCACGGCACGCCACACAGTGGGCCAGAAGACCGGTGGAGGCGGCCAAAACTCCAGACGCGTTTTGAGCTCCAGAGTCGCTGAACGGGACTCGAACCGAACGTGTGACCCCACCAATGGATTCCTCGTTCGGAGAGCAATCCATTGGTGGGGTCACACGTTCGGTCTGAGCCCTGTTTAGCAACTCTGGAGCTCAAAACGCGTCTGGAGCTTTGGCCGCCTCCACCGGTCACTGGCCCACTGCGCGCCACGGCGAAATACAACAGGGTCTTATATCCGGGCCAGGGCACGGAGGGGCACGGCACGGCGGGGCCTGCACTGTCCCGGCCAGCCCAAGGGCCAGCCAATGAAAAGCCGTGTTCAGATGGATGGTGGTCCGCTCTCAATGCGGTGATCAAGGACCCCCGTTATCCCAAGATCACCCACCGGGGGAGGAGAGAGGGGGGGGGGCACCATTTGGGGAACGGCCACGCGACGTCCCGCGGGGCAAAGCGGGGCCGCGGGGCAGCGGGGCCGCGGGCCGGACCCCCAAAGTGAGATTCATCACACACGTGTCCCCGGGACGCCGAGACGCAGACGCCCTCCCCCCACTCATGAAACCGACACGGGCCGCAGGCTGTCTCTGTCGCTCTCGCGGGCCGTGCCTGGCCGTGCCGCTGCGGTGCGAGAGAGACAGCGAGTCTCTCCTCCCCGGCCAAGTCGCGGCCAACTCGTAAAGCGGGGCATGCAGGGCCTTGGCCGGGGCCACGCCGGGGCCGAGACGGCCGCCGTGCCGCTTTCTTTGATTGTGCAGCTTGGCTCCAGCGCTCTCCTTCTCGCTCGCACCCGAACGGACAGCCCCGCGAGGGGGAGAGAGAGAGAGAGAGAGAGAGAGAGAGAGAGAGAGAAGGCACTGCGCACTGGCAAGCGCGGAGCCGACCGCCCGGGCAGCGGGCCTGCCCGCGGCGCAGGGCTGCGTGGCGGGCTTGCCTATGTGCTGATCCGCAGGCGCCGTGCAGGACTCTCGGCGCCGCACAGTCGGCCGCCAAAACCCCACACGCGTTTTGAGCTCCAGAGTCGCTAAATGGGACTCGAACCGGACGTGCGACCCCATCAATGGATTGCTCTCCGAACGAGGAATCCATCGGTGGGGTCACATGATCGGTTCGAGTCCAATTTAGCGACTCTGGAGCTCAAACCGCGTCCAGAGTTTTGGCCGCCTCCACCGGTCTTCTGGCCCACTGTACTGCGGTGCAGGCGCCTAGGAGGCGGATGATGGTCCCCCAGATTCGTCCCGCGGGACTTGCAGGAAACTGCCCTACAAATTATACCGATGCCGGACCGAGTTGGGCCTGGCGGCTCGGCTCGGCTCGGCTCGGCTCGGCGCGGCTCGCCGGTATTAGCGCGGCCAAGCTGAGCCAAGCCGGGCGAAGCGCCGCAAAGTATTATCAAGTCAGGATGGGTCCGATAAGGACCACCAGGACCACCAGGACCACCCAGGTGGCGTCAACAGCGCCCCTCCGGACTGGCGGCAGAGCGCGGCCGAGAGCAGCGGCAGCAACAACACGACGGCGACACATAAAACAACAACAACAGTAGGAGAAACAACAACAAGAACAACAACACGCACGCCGTTTCCATTTTTCCGCGTCGGGTCGCCAAAGTTCGGGCGGACGACCGGCCCGCCTTGTGCGGCCCCACCATGCCACACCGCCGTGGCGCGCCACTGCATGAGACAAATAGAGTCCTCCCGCGTCGCGGCTTTTGTCTCTCCCGCCTCACTCGCTCCTCACTAAATCAAGCCCGAGTGCCTCTCTCTCTCTCTCTCTCCGGCCAACTCCACGACATAATAACTATCCATAACGCCCCAACGATGGCTAAACGCCACGTTTAAGTCGAGCACGATGACGCCATTCTTCGCCTCTCTCTCTCTCTCTCTCTCTCTCTCTCTCTCTCTCTCTCTCTCTCTCTCTCTCTCTCTCTCTCCTCCACGCGCCAGTCACGTCGCGGCGTCACTGCCGATTGGCCCTTTCGTCCTTCCTCCGCGACAAGGGCGCCGCTCGCGAAGGGCACCGCGCGGACTGCCTCCGAGAGTCGCTCTGTCTCTCTCGCACCCACACGGGACGCCCCACGAGTGCGAGAGAGACAGAGCGACGAAAGGGACTCGCAGTCTCTGCAAGGGCGGCCACGTGCCGCCGAGGGGAAATCAACTTCCTTTCAAGTCCGCGCCACTGTAAGCCGTTTTCGGCGCGACGAATTTCCCCATGCTGCCCTCTGCCCTCCGACAGGACTGGACCACGCGTGGGCCACCAGCAGGAGCAGCAGCTGGTTGGTGTTGCGCTCTCTCTCTCTCTCTCTCTCTCTCTCTCTCTCTCTCTCTCTCTCTCTCGCACACACACACTTCCGGTGTGCCGCCCGCCCTCCTCTCCTCTCTCCCGGAAACACGCCAACAGTGCCGGAAAGAGGGGGAGATTGTGCGAATGGTGATTGGTCATGATTCGCGATTGAATGCGCGGGGCGTGCGACCGCGACGCCGTGACCCGTCTGACCCACTGACAGACGGACGGACAGACAGACAGACAGACAGACAGACAGACAGACAGACAGACGTCCGACGCCAACTTGACCGGAACCGGAAATGACCCCGGGGCGGCGGGGAAGATATTTTCCGCACCTAAACTAATTGCGTTTCATATGCAAGCACTTTGGGAGAGGCGCTCCTAAACTTGACCGTGTTTGCATTTCAAATGCAACTCTAAACTGTCCTCCCTGAGGGTCCTCCCCTCCCCTCCCCTCCCCGTCGCCCAGTCCCTCCCAGTCCAGCCGGCAAACGGGGCCCCCGACGGCGCGTTCGAAAGTGCTTGCCCGTCCGCCGGCCGAGGTGGGCAGCGGCGTGTCGTCGCTCTGTCTCTCTCGCACCGAGACGAAACGGCCCATGAGTGCGAGAGAGACACAGATAGGAAGTGCGCTGCGGAGAAGGCAGCCCGTCGTTCTGGACGCAGCCCCGGCGAGGCGCGCGGCCGCGGCTGAGAAGTAAGTTGAATCCCGCAGACTGATTCCGAGGAGCAGTGTCGCCGCTGTCTCTCTCCCACTGAGGGCCGTTGCCGTGGGTGCGAGAGAGACAGAGCGACGAATCGCTCTGCTGGAAGCGTTTTGAGCTCCAGAGTCGCTACACAGGACTCGACCCGAACGTGTGACCCCACCAATGGACTCCTCGTTCGGACAGCAACCCATTGGTGGGGTCACACGTTCGGTCCGAGTCCCATTCAGCGACTCTGGAGCTCAAAACGCGTCTGGGGTTTTGGCCGCCTCCACCGGCCTTCTGGCCCACCGTGCCGACACGCGCTACCGGTGCGCCCCTTGGGGGGCCCCATGGGGGGTCGCGCCCTCGCCCCTCCCCGACGTCATCGCCGCCGCGCCGCCAGCTCTCGAGTCTCGACGCCCTCCCTTTTTTCCCCGCCTTGAATTATACGAGTTGAAAAAGTTTTCAAACTGCAGTAAAGTTGTCGGAATGCAGGGTCGGGCATGTGCCGGCGTGTGCCATTCGGGGTGACTTAGCCGCAACCCTGTGCGTCTTGTTCACTCCTAAACTCCCCCCTCCGCCGCTGGGGGGCGCCCCGCAGCGCGAATGGCTCCATTTACGGCGTTTTTGTCGTTCCACGTGTTGTGAGGCAGCCGTCAGGCAGCCGGCGGGACTCGACCCGAACGTGTGACCCCACCAATGGATTCCTCGTCCGGAGAGCAATCCATTGGTGGGGTCACACGTTCGGTTCGAGTCCCATTTAGCGACTCTGGAGCTCAAAACGCGTCAAGGGTTTTGGCCGCCCCCACGTGCGGTGTTGCAGCGCGGTGGAAGGCTTCCGCGTTCTGCAGCCTGCAAGCCTGCAAGCCTGCACGAGCCCCCAGCTTGGAATGTCTCAGGCAGCGAGGCGGTGGAGGAGCAAGCAGCAAGGAGCAAGCGCTGCACAGTGGGCCAGAAGCCGGTGGAGGCGGCCAAAACTCTAGACGCGTTTTGAGCTCCAGAGTTGCTGAACGGGACTCGAACCGAACGTGTGACCCCACCAATGGATTGCTCTCCGAACGAGGAATCCATTGGTGGGGTCACACGTTCGGTTCGAGTCCCATTTAGCGACTCTGGAGCTCAAAACGCGTCTAGAGTTTTGGCCGCCTCCACCGGCGTCTGGCCCACTGTGCGCTGTGGCTGGAATTCTCCAAAACAGCGGCGCGTGCCGTGCTGCCGTACCGTGCACTGTGCGGCCAGGCCGCGCCACGCCGCGCCACGCCACGTGCAAGGTGGAGGCCGCGACTTCGGGGGCAGAACTCCATGTGGTTCCTTTGCGGTGGGAATTCCAAGCTCGTAAGGGAAGGTTCGGCCCCACGCCCCGCCCCGCCCCGCCTTGCCCCTCGGGGGCCTCGGAGCGGCCAGACAAGGTCGTGGGTACGCACCACAGGTACAGCCGGTTACCCTGGTTACCCTGGTTACCCTGGTTACCCTGGTTACCCGAGCCCTTCCAGTGGAGGCTGCCCTGCGTCTTCCCAGTGGCCGTCTACTCCGTCTGCGCTTACTCCGTTTACCCCACAGTTCCCCAATGGACTCACATGACATAAAAAAGAAAGACCCCAGCCTGGCCGGCCGCTGGCCCGCTGGCCCGCGCAGACCTTTCTCCTCCACTGCGAGCTTTCTTTTTTTCCACGGCAGTGTATTTCCGCTCCTTGTTGCTGGAGGCTGCACAGTGGGCCAGAAGACCGGATTCCAGACGCGTTTTGAGCTCAGAGTCGCTAAATGGGACTCGAACTGAACGTGTGACCCCACCAATGAATTGCTCTCCGAACGAGCAATCCATTGGTGGGGTCACACACTCGGTTCCAGTCCCATTTAGCGACTCTGGAGCTCAAAACGCGTCTAGAGTTTCGGCCGCCTCCACCGGCATTCTGGCCCACCGTGCTGGATGGAAGCGAGTGCCGCGTCGGTTACACGCCAGGCTAGGTTACACCATTACGCGGCCACCCGCGCCGCCCGAACAAGTGCCTGCTCTTCTAGAAGACGGCGCTCCGGTGCGGCCAGCACGCGGTGCGGGCGGCATGGCGGCACGGCGTCGTCATCGTGGTCCCTAAACCTCGCCAAGTGCCACCGTAAAAATAAGAATATGCATCAGCGCACGCCCCCACCCCCCAGCCCCCTCCCCAGCCCGTCAATCCTGCCCCCCGCCCGCCTTCCGGGTTCCAGGGCTGCAGGGTTTCATCCTTGGTTCCATCCTTGCCTGAGCCGTGGCCCCCGGGGGGCTAGGAGGGCCCAGGCGGGGCCCAGGCGGGCAGGCCTGCCTCTCCAGCACGCTGCGCGCTGCACGCCCTCGACCAGTATAAACCAGACTCCGTCACTCTGTACCACAGTGGGCCAGAAGACCGGTGGAGGCGGTCAAAATCCCGGACGCGTTTTGAGCTCCAGAGTCGCTGAATGGGACTCGAACTGAACGTGTGACCCTACCAATGGATTGCTCGTTCGGAGAGCAATCCATTGGTGGGGTCACACGTTTTGGTACGTATTCACTTTTGAATATTTTTTTAATTTTTCAGCGCCGGGCTGCGGGAGCCCCTTACCCCTTCGTATCGGTATGCGGTGAGGGGCGGCGCGGGCACGCAGGGGCGCGCCAGGCACGCGGGCAGGCGACAAGGTGGGGGGGGGAGGGGGAGGGGGAGGCCCCCCGCGGAGTGGAGGCGAAAGGAGGCGTCTCGCGGAGGAATGCCAAAATTAAAACATGACGGAGTCCACTTGGGCCCGGCTAGGGTAGGCCCGGCTAGGCCCGGCTAGGCTGGGCTATACCCTCGGCTATACCCGTGACATTTCAATGCTCCGCACGACGAAGCAGGCAGCCAGGCTGGTCAGGCGGGGCAGGGCCACGCACAGTGGGCCGGAAGAGAGGAAGCGGACCGCCGCACAGTGGGCCAGAAGACCGGTGTCGGCGGCCAAAACTCTAGACGCGTTTTGAGCTCCAGAGTCGCTAAATGGGACTCGAACCGAACGTGAGACCGAGACCCCACCAATGGACTCTTCGTTTGGAGACCAATGTGATGGGGTCACACGCTCAGTTTGAGTCCTGCATCCTTTTCTGCCCCCTGCCCCTCGAACACGAGAATGAGGCGCGCCGTTCTGGTGCGGCCCCGTCTCTCTGCGCCGCTCTGTCCCTCTCGCACTCGCGGGGCGTGCCGCAGGAGTGCCAGAGAGAGAGAGAGAGAGAGTCGAGGCCAGCCGTCTTCGCGCGTCGCCATTCGCACGCCAATTTATTGCAGCAGCGAGTCCAATCTATCTATCTATCCATCTGTGCGCTGGTTGTGCCATTCCGGCACAGGGCTCGCTCGCCACGTGCGGCCCTGCACTGTATTGTAGTCATTGCAGTTGATTGCGGACGGCTGGGAGAGGGAGGGAGAGAGAGAGAGAGAGAGAGAGAGAGAGAGAGAGAGAGAGAGAGAGAGAGAGAGAGAGAGAGAGAGAGAGAGCTGTGGGAACGGGAAGGGGAGGAGGGTATTGGAACGGACTGGGCGTGTTCTGGCGAGATCCCCCGGGCATTAATCCTGACTTAATTTCATTCCACGTCGCTGTCTTGTTTTTGGCCGAGTCTGGCCGAAAGGCCGGCCTTCCCCTTTCCCATCTCACCAATCCAAGGGCGGCCCCCACATATTCGGCCACACGCCCAGGATGCAGGATACTGGTCGCGCTGGCCACTGGTCCGGGGGCGAGGCTTGGCGTGCTTGCCTGGCTGGCCGAGGGAAGGGACACGGATCTGAATGGATTGCCGACCATAGCGCACGGTGGGCCAGAAGACCGGTGGAGGCGGCCAAAACTCAAGACGCGTTTTGAGCTCCAGAGTCGCTAAATGGGACTCGAACCGAGCGTGTGACCCCACCAGCGCATTGCTCTCCGAACGAGGAATCCATTCGTGGGGCCATGCGCTCGGTTCGAGTTCCATTTAGCAACTCTGGAGCTCAAAACGCGTCTCGAATTTTAGCCGCTTCCACCGGTCTTCTGGCCCACTGTCCAGCGCACCCAGACCCGAAATGAGGGCGGATGCCTCGGCAAAGCGGGCAAGGCGCCCGCCACCAACAATAAGAAGAAAAAATTGAATAGATTTTGGAAAAATTTCAGAGCCGCGCCATCAAGGTAGGCCGCCCGTTTGACACGCTGCGGCGGAAAATATAAGCCCCAACCGGGATTTGAATCCAGAAACCCAGACATGGCCGACATTTCAGCCTACTGAGCCACCGAGGCACTGATTGATAAGTTTCTGTCTAAAGTTGGAGTGATGGAAAAGGTAAAGAAGAAACAAAAATAAACTCGCAATTATCGGTTTATATTTTTCAGGACACATATATGCAGATTGCCAGTAAATACATAAATACAACTGGTGATATCTATACAACTAACATGCATTGCAATAACTGAATGCAAAGGAACAACTAGAGTGAGAATAGCATTCACAAGAACAAAGTTTTCATGGCATATTCAAATAACATTGAGAAATTAGTTTAAAAGGACAGAAGAGACTTTATACATGAGTAAGGAAAAAAACGTCCCATAGGTACTTAGAACAGTTATTCATATCATTTGGAATGTTAAGTATTGCAAACACAACATGCAATAAAATCTAACCATTAACACACAAAATTATCATAGAAAAATAGCTCCACAAAGTGGAATAACAAGTAAAAATTAGAAATTATGGAAATGCCATTCTTTAAATTATTTGCTCTTTGATACTGTTAATCTGAAGTATGCACAGAAGCAACTTAAGTCAGACTGGGCGCGGGTGTATATATTAACTTTACGCCTATGGCTACTGTTCCACAAGACATTTCGACAGTAAAACAGAACATACAACTAAATAAATATTCCAACGAATTCACAATTAAGGTAGGATTGAAACATAATACTGATTATAAAGAGTACTAGAACATTACAATCTCGCCATTACACTCGGCCCTGCCAGTGCGTCAACCTTGTCTCGCTTCCAACACGCTAACTCCCAACTCTCATACAGATAAATACCCCCTGATCCACACCTACATCACACAGTGGGCCAGAAGACCAGTACAGGCGGCCAAAATTCTAGGCGCGTTTTGAGCTTCACAGTCACACAAGTCGAACGTGTGACCCCACCAATGGATTCCTCGTTCGGAGAGCAATCCATTAGTGGGATCACCCGATTGGTTTGAATCCCATTTAGCGACTCTGGAGCTCCGTGTTTTCCTTAGAACAGTGTCCTACTAATGGCTGCAAATCTAATAAGGCTGCATCTATGACCAGTGGGAGTCCTAATGACTAACTTTTGTCTCTACACCAATGGGGAAAAGGCAGTTAATAGCAAAGCAATTCCATACCTTGCAAAGTTTTTTTTTTCTCCCTAGAAAATAGACTACTGATACGTATTAGGATTGGACTTAAGATCGGAAAATAGTTATCAGAAGTAATGGAAAATCACCTTTTAAAGAAGCATGGCAATAGTTTGAAAATATGATATGCACAGGAGTCTTATGATTTTCTCTATAAAAGAATAGTGATTGATTCTGATTCTGAAATGTTAGTCAAATTGACAGATTCACTGCATGTCAATGCATACTGCCAAAAACAACTGGAATTCGAAACACAACAATGACTATCGTCAAAGCAAATTATTCCCCCAATAGTGCCCATCTTCCACACTTGAACTCGCAGAATAAATACCTTAACAAAATATCTCATGAGAAATGAAAAGTTCTGCTATTGAACCATCACAAATTACTCAGTCTTGCCTTACTAAGAAAAAAGTCCTTCGACTACTAAAAAAGTGAGACAAATTTCTCTTGATAAATTAAGCATCATGCACTGTGCTGTACTCTTCATAATTGTATTGCAATTTAATTATTATGCAGTTCAGAATCAGAACAACTACTCACTAGAACCTCCAATTCATCAGGAAGTAGAAATACATATCTAAGCAAGAGACCAGCCCAAGAGCACACTTAACCAGACACCTAAATTTTAAATTAAATGTCAGAGTTTTGACAAAAATAGAAAGGTATCTTGCATCAGCATCAGTCAAGAGCAACGCAAGGATACGATATGGGAGTGATTCAAGACAAATCGTAAAACACTACATTTTCATAATCTTCAAACACTACAATGTAAAAAGAGTGATGAAGCATTTTAATATCATAGAAAATAGAGAAACATCAATCTCAAATGAGTATGAGTCAGGAATTATGTGTAATGTCATAGCATACCTTTATCATCTTGGAGGTCATTTCTGCAATAGTTGTTAAGGCATGGACAATTGAATCTATTGATACATAAGTCAGAAGTATGTCATGTCACCTACCAGCCCAAGTACACAAATTAAGAAATACAATTTATGAGAAGGAGGGGAGGGGGTTGTTACATTGAGAGTTGAATGCAAAAAAAATCACAATTTGTGATATGTTAGCTTTAAGTACATACATACTTTCGAACACTTCAAAGGTATGGAGTTTCAATCACAACAGCAGTAAGGCTAGAGCTAAGGCCGTCAATATATTCACTGCAATCCACAGCCTTTCTCGCCTTTTCTCTGACTTTTGTCCGACTGGCAAAGCATCCCAGTAAAGCATTTCATAATTTTAAATAAAGGAATCATTGGCAAGATAGGAAATGCTTTATCAATTTCAACATTCACAATCCTTGGTGACTTAATTCCTCCAATCGACGAAGATGTTCCATAAAACCAGAAGAACATGAAATATTATGACTGACTAAGCATTAGTAGCTGACAGTAATTTGCCACAAAATGTATGTCTTTTGTTAAAAAATATTGTACAATTTAACTGCCTAGAGAATTCCTAAAAAATATTTGATTAGCTTTGTTCAATAATGACCAACGACTACATAATAAATACAAATACAAATTGCGACTGGACTTGTCATGTCAGCAGCAGTATACAGAAAATACAATACAATAACTTAAATTTTACACTTTCTAAGTCAATTCAGTTTAGGCACAGATTTATTACAAAATATGAACATTATTACTTTTGGTCAAAACTTTAGTTACAAGACATTCAGGCATACTTATTTACACACAGAAAATACAGTTTAAATTGAACCTGATTACATGATACAAACAGTACTTGTACTGGTCTTCAAATAAAAGTATTGAAAAATGAGAACATGTCTATTTAATAATTAAGTGAATAAATCATTTAAAAAATCAAAGCATAGACTAGTATAGTAAGAGCTCATTTTTATATGCTGTCTTTGGCCCATATCTGTTTTGGCCTTGTGAAGATCAGATTTTTTAACTCTCATTCCTGCTTCATTAACAAAAAAAGTTACAGGTTTAGGTATCATTGGAGAGTTCTCTATTTAGAGACTAGAATCAGAAGTAGCTGCACTTACAAAACCAGCTCCCTTAATTAAAATAAGTGCAAACACACACAGAAGCATTGGCAGTGCTCAAACATTGTTGTCAAATAACAAAATGGACAATTGGATCAAATGGTTTCCTTCAAAAAAGAAAAACACAGAATAGTCAAGTTAATTAAAAACCCTTCCCTACAGTCCCTAGTCATTTAAAAATGATAAAAGCTTACACTTCAGTTTTCAATGACAAAAAGCCAATAATCCTGATATGTTGATATTGGACGTCAATATTGTTTTGACTACAAGGCCATGAGCATTGAAAAATTGACACTTCTACCAAATGATATAAGAGCATAAAAATTTGCCAAATAGCGTATTTCTCTTATGAGTAGTCTAGATTACAGCAGTCAAAAAACTTTTGTTTCACAAAGAGTAATTGACAATATGTAGTGTATAAGTGCAGCCACACTATCAAAAAGTCCACCATTATGGTAAAGAACGTCGAAACCACTTTTTCACTCGGTTGATTACCCATTACTCTCCAGGCTGAGTAAATGTCAATGGTGGGGATGAGGCTTTCTTTGAGCCACATCACTTAAACTGAGATGGGGCTTCACCTGGGGTACTGGACCACAAGAACCTTGGCCTGCCTGACAGCTCGGGTAGCTGCGAGGCACAGTAATAGCCTTTGTATTCAACTTTGACTTAATGTCCGTCTTGGAAACATTAGCAATGGCTTTGTGATGAGGTCCAGGACTTCTTACAGGTGAGTCGCAACCAGCTCTCTGTCCAGCACTTCGTAATCCAATACTGGGACTATGAGGAACAGTAACACCAGAACTACTGCTGGCGCTGCTTGAGCTCAGTTGCGCTGGCAGAGGAGACGCTGTGCGGCTTGTTGCTGGGCTCGATGAACCAGATCCCGAGCGATACCCAGAGCGCGACCCTGATGGGAGCCCCGATCCCAACCTAGGGCTCAGCATTGGTCAGGGAAGAACCTCTACATAGTTCTCCGGAACCAAGCCACTTTTACCATTTAAGGTGCCTTCCAGCCAGCCAGGTTCAAGAGATGATCGAACTGTGAAAAAGAGGACACAAAAGTTACCAAGTGCAATTCACTACTGACGAACAAATAAACAGCAATGTGTAGAGTGATAAATGAGCAAAACATACCATTGGTTATAATTTGGTTAGGTTCAAATGAGAGCTCCCCATCATTCTCTCCAAGACAAGCGTAAAGTGTTCGGACCCGTCTGCTGTAAAACAATGGAAGTTTAAGAATGAATTAACAGGGAAAAGAAATACTAATCTTTGGAAAAAAGATTTAGAAATACTTACAAAGTTTCATGTGGCTGGTAACTGGTAGCAAAGTGGTAATTCATCTTTCCGACAGCTCCTCTTTTACTTTTCTGAGGTATGACAGCTGAGTAGTTACTGTGCACATTCACATCTCTTGAAGACAGAGACGAAACAGACTCATTAGAGCTGCTAGTGCTATTTAAAGCATCAGCTCGGCTGGCATTAACTGAAATTTGAGCACATTCATCTATTAGAAAACAATTTCTAAACAAAAGTAAACCACAAAGCACCACAAGAGACATACCAAGAGCGCCATAAAATGGTTGAGCCATGGCCTTTTGCATTTGATGCTGCTGCTGTTGCTGCTGTTGCTGCTGTTGTTGTTGTTGTTGTTGAAGACTAAGAAGATTTCCTTCTGAGTAGGCTGTTGTTCGACTAGTTGGTCTCATGAGGCGTACCATGTGCCTTTGTTGAGAGGGTTGCTGCGGTTGTGCTTGCTGTGGCGAAGTCTGCGTAGGAACAGCATGCTCTCGGCTCATGTGGTCAACACTCATGTGATATCTATGCACCACTGTATCTGCGCCACTAGCAACATTGTGCATGCTTGAACTAAGAGAAGAACTCAGGTCACCTCGCATTGCACCATCATAGTGTATCTTTGGTCCCACCTAATGAAAGAAAGTGAAAGCAAATAAGAACACATGATACATGTGATAGAGAGAAGCAAGCAAAGCACTTGTTTAGAAATTACTAACATGATGTTGCACTGGAGATACATGGTGAGGTCCCCTTATAATGCCATGAGTTAATGAATGAGGTGGGGTTGTAGATATATACGTGGGCTCTGCTTTCACATATGTTCGAACATCTGGCCTGATTTCTGGTCTGGTGTCTGGTCTTAAATCTTGTCGTGTCTCTGGCCTCACATCATTCCTTGTTTCCACACGTACATCTGGAGGTATTGAGTCCAAAGTCTCTGGCTCCGACTTGAATATCTAAACAATAAAAGTTGTAAAGAAAATTGAAAATGAAAATGAAATAAATGAACCAAAGCACTGTAAGATATCTAACCTTTTCATAATTTTCAATAAGAATTTCAACCACAACATTACAGAATTTTATATCCATTATAGCAGCAACAGTTTCTTCTTCTGGACGTAACAAAGTTGGTCCGAAACAAACTCCAAGATTACTAACACTCATGAGGTTCTTATCAGACTTGGCTGAGACGCTACAAAAGAGAAAAAAAAGAAGAGATTTTGTTTTGAAAATCAAGGATACGGCAAGAAGAACACGGACTCAGAAAAAAGACAAATACTACTCACTTAGTTAGATGGGAAATGAGAATATCCAGCATATTGAAGTTTGTTTGTGGCAACCGGTGCATAAGTACGTGAACATCATTAACCCTCATTTGTTGGGTTTCTTGCTCTGAAAAATAATGAGAATTTAGAAACAGGAAAAAATAAATTAAGGTCTCAGCAGAACACAAAATACGCACTAGCTGCAGCTATGAACCCATTGTGATATCTGAAAGTAGTCAGAGGCTCAGGTAGATTACGTAGATAAGTCTTCAGTGCACTTGTTATAGTTTTGCTTTCCCATTCAAAGGCATCATCAAGGTTTAATTTCTCCAATTTCCGACGGTCCAATCCAAGAGATAACAATTTTGATACTTTGGAGGTAATTCCCACAACTCTGTACAGACCTTGTTCTTCTAAACCTGTGCAAATTGATATAAATATTAAAAATATGGCAGGAAATTTCCAAGACGCAAACTGAGGGCATAAATTCAACAAATTTACTAACCACGAGTTTCCAATGCTTCAATACATTTGTTCACAAACATAAATCCAACCTCATCCAATGCCCTTTCTTCAACTCTTTCCTTAACTACTTTTCCTGGCTGTGTGTATGTCTGAAAGAGAATAAATGCATGAAGGAAGAGGACAACACACTCTGAGAGTAGACATCAAAAGTGTTTTAAGATGCATCGAGATTCATCCAATGATCAGTTGAATGCAAACACAAGATTCACACATTACACTCTGATGGAAATACAGCATATTAGCACCAAATAGATAGCAGAAATAAAAATCCTTATGCATGACTAAAACCAAATCAAGCAGCAAGTTTCTTAAAACTAGTGAATGGAATGTAACCGAGGGAGGTGGCCATATGGAGGATGGTAAGACAGAAAAAGAGGTGATTTTTAGAAAAAAAAACCATGTGCAGGTTTGATTAGAAAAAGGACCAGTTGTTGAAATAAATAATACGTGTAAACAAAATTATTATGAGGCAAAATTATTATAAGATAGCAAAGATGCAAGTATCATTTTTGGAAACAAAAATTATCTATGATGACGATGGAACACAAATCTTAATCTAATTCTTTTCAGAAGCAATGCACACACATTCATTAACATGCAAAACAGGATTAAAGCACATCCATGAACGTGATACGCAAATAAAGGGAGATGTAAGCAATTTCAATAGCATGCCTCTAGGAAAGCTCCAACTTTGTGTACAAAGTAGAGAGGCCCTCCCCATTGAAATAGGGAACATGCAGATGATGTTCAAAGCACCACCATCATAAACATTGGCCAGTCTCCATTCGGCTACATACCATAGCAAAGTGTGGTTCTTCACTTACAGGCTCCTTCCCATCCATTACATCCATCCAAGACTTGCGATCCTCTTCAGAGAGTGCTTGAAGGGTGTAAACAACACCAGGTCTGAAAATGACAACACAATGAAAATTGAGAGCAAAACACGCACACACACACACATGCAAAAAAAAATAAGGTAAAACACACTTTTAAAAAAACTTTATTAAGTTACACATCTAAGGGAACTTACTTGTCAACAGAAGTAACATCAAAACAAAAACGTTTCTCTATGGAATCAGACATTCTCCGCACACATGATGCCAGTATCATTTTTTCAGACGTGTTCTGTGCATGGTAATTTATTTTAGCAAAAATTCAAAAACTTCAAAATTTAATACACAAATTTTAAGAAGACTACTCACAAATTTCCCTGTCATTTGGTTATAGGGTATCATGATGAATTCCTTTTTATCCCGCTGATAGGTACAGTACTGTTTACTCCAAGTAGTTCCAAAGGCTTCTACAAGAAAAAGGAGAAAAAGTGTAAAGGGCAGTGAAAAAAGGTAACCAAGAAATCCTTAAGGTCCATTAAAACAGTTAAATGGTACTTACTCTTTTCCATCATGAAGAGATATCCCTCCCTTGTGTACTGCTTGTTTGTGATTCCAGCCTCAACTGGTTTCTAAGAAAATTGAAAAAAAATTTGTTAAGTCATTGAGAAACCAAAATACACGAAGAGAAAAAAGGCTGCAGTCTAAGTACAAGAATCTTTCTTACCGTTTGCCTCATTTCTAACATTTTTTTCATAAGTGATTCAGTTTTGTCTCGAGTTTCCTCGAAATTCTCTCTTGTCTGTAACAGAATATGGAAGTTAGACAAAATACATATGGGAAGAGTATACAGTAAAACTCACAGGTGCAGACAAGATAAATAGACTGTGAAAACCATGCAAAACTTCACACTTCATGAAATTTGCTTGAAAAAAATTATCATTTCACATTACGATGTTTGAAGAAACTGATCAAAACAAAATAAAGTTCAAAAACCAAGCCTTACAGTTGAGTTAAAAAGAGGTCAAGAGATAGTAAGTGCAACTTAAGGGAATCAATAGGAAACCCTCAGCGGTCAAACAATTAAAACAAGAAAATATACAAGCTATGAAAGTAAAATGGTAGCGAAAGAAGACCGGATTAGGTTC
Source organism: Thrips palmi (assembly GCF_012932325.1). Taxonomy (NCBI): domain Eukaryota; kingdom Metazoa; phylum Arthropoda; class Insecta; order Thysanoptera; family Thripidae; genus Thrips; species Thrips palmi. The sequence continues at coordinate 5,737,648 of NW_023144630.1, read as the reverse complement.
CAACAGTAAAAGATATAGTATACAGCCAAAAACACATACACATTAGAGATGCATAAAATATAGCAACTGATAAACAAAACTTTTTCAAATGCCAAAGAGAAGCTACAAATTTGAAATCAAACAAAAGACCCAGCACACAGTTACATACGGAATGCCTTAGCTCGATCCTTCACCATTCACTGGCCTCAACTCTACTAGAATTGTACCATTCTCTAAAGATCCTTTTGAGAACTCATTTCCATTTGCCAAATTGGAACTTAAGTAAGGCATAATAAATGAAAATGAGAATTACAAAATGAGTATCATAATTAAAAAGGAAAAAAAAAGAACAGAAAAGCCTGGCAAATTACAGATATGAAGCAAAATCACAAGAGATTGAGAGTATGTACCTTTTGGATGCGAATCTGAAGCTCTCGCATGTATGGTTTAAAATCCTCTGCAACTTCATGGCCTTGGTGGTAAAAGGTGAGCCAACTGAACATAAAACTCAATAGCTGAAAACCAAAGATGAAACAGGTGAACAACTTCGAACTTTAAGGTAAATCCAGACCACAACTCCTGAAGTTGAGCCAAGATTTACTTTACTTCACAAAGGCATATTGTTGCGTCCCTACCGTTTCTACAAATTCAAACTTTTTACGTTCTTGTGCTGCCTGAAGCACAAAAACATACTCAAGACTAGCTTGACAGAAAGATCGCTGCTCCAATTGAAGCGTAGCATCGGCTTCTTGAAGAACATTATCTTGTTTTTTAGTAGAGAGGTTGAGGTACCGCTCCTGGCTTTGACAGAATTTGGCTGTCTGTTTATCAAACTTTTTCTTCCCCTCCTGAAAAATAAGACAAATTAGTCTCTGGAAGAATAAAAGAGGATGTTTCAAAATGCAGGAAGTTGAGTTACCTTAACTCCTCCAATGTGAGTTTTACGGAAGTTGTCAAGGGGTACAATAATTTGATCATATGCTCGTTCCAGCTACAAGAGAAGAACAAAATATTTAAGAAAGTGGACACAATGATGCTCTTGACAGTGCAGTGGTCTTGATGGGTAACGCAGTCATGCACCCTGCTTGCCTTGGTAAAAGGTTACTGATCTACAAGACTATTTTTTGTTTGCTACACTAGAACTAGATCTAGCAAAATGTCTCAACAAATATGATATAATTCTCATTTACCTAATAACACAGCTCAAAAGAGCAATCCTTGCAGCAAGAATAAAATAAGCACACGTTTTCAACAGGTGATTAAATTAAACTACAATGCCATAAATTAAGTGAAAACAAAACAACCATAAATCAGTAGGATGTGCTTGTTACAGAATGCTGGTCAATAGAAGATGGACCAAAGATTTGACTAAAATATGTGAACACTGATAGGAATGTGATAATAGGATTCCAAATGAAACAACAGTGACTCTAATTAACAATATAAATCAAAGGTATCAAAATGGCATACACAAATTGGTCATGTATATAACACAAGAGCACCTGGTCTAAAGTGAACAGGCAAGGAAAACATAAATATACGACAATAAATTGTTACATAACATACCATATTGTCTCGTTCATCTTCAATAGATGCAATAAGTCTCCCCATCTGGGCCAAAGACTTAGATATGACAACCTCATCATCAGTTTGTGAGGTTCCAATGCACTCAAAGCTGAAATTTTCCAAACTTTTAGAGAGTGTGCGCTGGGCACGAGAAAGATCTGAAAATAAAAGAAATGGGCCAAAATGTATACGACAGAAAGGAAAAGTTTGAGAGATGGTTGATGTATGTAGTTCAAAACATTATAAAATGCTGATAACAGCAATGATAACTGAGGCTAAAATCTTGTTCCAAAGCAAAAACTAATAGATAGGGGAGTTGAAAGTAGTGAATATCACTTCAAAACTCTAAAATTACAATTCAAAATCAGACCTCAGCTGAAGTTGGAACCTACAAGGGACTACAGCATTTAATGAGGGGGCCGTATCGTGAAAATCTTTGAATGTAACAATACAAAATGAGGCAGAGGTCATTTTAGAAAAAACAGACTAAAAATTTAAGCTAGAAATAACATGACAGATGGGCCTCCAACCTCAATCTAGACCAACAAATAGAAAGTAAGCCAACTGCAGAGGCACTTAATTTTCAACTTACTCTTAGCAGCACTGAGCAAGTCCTTCACTTCCTTGATGAGCCTCTTGATCTGTTGACTAGTTTTCTCCAACTCCTTTTCGTGTCTATGGAGATTTTCTCTAAAGTGAGGACTATCAGTCAAACAGTCCGTGAACTCCAGAGGCTGAAGTCCCACACCCATTTTGACGGGTATCACTTTAAAACACTACATGAATTAATGACGATCACTCTCAACACCACCAAACATATCATCATTTTCGCGACACCTCGGGATTTTGATTTTGGCACACGAAATCCAAAACGAAATAAACAAGGCACCAGCAGCTGACATATTTTCGTCACAACCACTGCCTTGGAAACTGCGCGCAAAGAGACTGGGCCACAACGCACTGCCTTCTAGAGTGGGAGGGGCCCGGGGAGTGGGGAGGGGGGGGGGCGGTAGCGGCGCGAGGCGCGCGAGGCTAGACCCAGCCCAAGCCCGCCACCACGGACGCGATGCGACGCACCGCGCACCGCGAACCGCACCGCGTGGCAGCGAAGCGACGCCAAGTGCAAAACAGAAAGCAGGACTCGAAGCTAGAAGCCCCGACTCTATAGTCTAGAGGGAGGAAAGGGTCTCGACAGGAAAGCGGCGTGGCTTGGCCAGCTTGGCTGGCGGCTTGGCTGGCGGTTCGGCTGCCGGCTGGACGCACCGAGCGCGTTTACAGCTGTTATTTTTACACGCCTGCAGCTGCAGCAGCTAGCTCATGCCGGCAGCCGTTTACCCAGGACTGTCCAGGCATGCCTCAGTGGGCCAGAAGACCGGTGGAGGCGGTCAAAATCCCAGGCGCGTTTTGAGCTCCACAGTCGCTGAATGGGACTCGAACCGAACGTGTGACCCCACCAATGGATTGCTCTCCGAAGCAGGAATCCATTGGTGGGGTCACACGCTCGGTTTGAGTCCTGTTTAGCGACTCTGGAGCTGAAAACGCGTCTAGAGTTTTGGCCACCGGCGCTGGTCCTCCGGCCCACTGTGCACGAGCACGGAGGGTGGTTCGAACGGAGGCGCGGGAAGGGCAGTCTGGTCCGTCGCCATGGCAACACAACTCGGGCAAAGCCGGGCCAAGCCTGGCAAAGCGGACTAGGGCAGTCAAGTCGGGAATACCTGGCCGCCTGAGGCGCCGTCAGGCCGAGTGGCGCCATTCGCGATTCTGCGAGGGACCAAGGGACTGTTGCATTTTTGGCGGGGACCAAAGTCACACCACTGCAGGACTAGCAGCACCCGTGCAGCACAGCACGGCAGGACGTAAGGGCCAGTAGTTAGACGAGCGTCTTGGAGCGAGAGCGGCTGGAGGAGGAACGTCTTCGTGGCCGGCCTGGGCCTGGGCCTGGGCCTGGGCCCAGAGCGTCTGGTGCAAGAGAGTGCGCAAATCGTAATTTTAGCCCGTGCAGTCAAACCAAACCGACTGCCTCAAGGTCCGAAAACAGTTGGTCGCCCCAAGGCCTCCCTGGGGGCACCTCGGCCCGCCGACAGCGCCCCGCGCAGCCCCGCGCAGCCCCCCAGGGGCGAGTCCCCCTATTTTGGAGCGAGTTTACGCTGGGGTGCTATTTCAGTGGGTGGCCAGATGGGCCACGGCGGGGCGGGCAGCACCGCGGAGCTGCGAAAGTCGGAAAGTCGAGCGGCGATCGAAAAGAGAGAAGAGACGATGCACCGATGGCGAGGATCGCGAGCCAGACAAGGCCAGACGGACGGGGGAAACGAGGCGGCCTCCAACTCGAAGCGCCGTCCGAGGAATCGATTACTTTCATGAAACTTTTCGTCGGAAAGGACACGGGCGCGCGTGCGAGCGCACAGTGGGCCAGAAGACCGGTGGAGACGGCCGAAATGCTATATACGCGTTTTGAGCTCCAGAGTCGCTAAGCAGGACTCGATCCCAGCGTGTGACCCCACCAATGGATTCCTCGTTCGGAGAGCAATCCATTGGTGGGGTCACACGTTCGGTTCGAGTCCCATTTAGCGACTCTGGAGCTCAAAACGCGTCCGGGATTTTGGCCGCCTCCACCGGTCTTCTGGCAAATCCACTGTGGAGCGGAGAGGCGAAAACGCCTGGCGGGGCTGGCGATGCCCAGTGCAGTGCCAGCACGTGCTTATCTCTCTCATGCTCATTGCAAAGCTGGCAAAGCGCGGAGGGAAAAGTGGCGGTCATGGCACGAGTGCGACAGAGCGCGCTGCATGCAGCGGACAAGCCGTGACACGCGACTCTCCGAAAAGAAAAGCAAAAAAATGTGGGGAACGCGGCGTGTTTTTGATCGGTTGATGTTGTCTCTGGCTGATACCGCGGGCCGGAAATCGCCCACACCGTGGGAAGCTGGGCCGCGTTGGCTTTAGGGAGTGCATCCACCCAACGTGTGACCCCACCAATGGATTCCTCGTTCGGAGAGCAATCCATTGGTGGGGTCACACGTTCGGTTCGAGTCCTGTTTAGCGACTCTGGAGCTCAAAACGCGTCCGGGATTTCGACCGCGACAAGTGCAACGTAAGCCAGACCTGCACACCTCCACGCTGAGTCTTCTTGGCAGTGTACGGACGGCCTGGCCTGACACGGCCGTGCGATGTGTTGAAGCTCGCTGCAGTGTGCTGCCCGCTCACGCAACAAGTGTAAACAAGGCGGGCAGGGCGTTTAGCAGACCACACCGCCGTCGCTGTTTGAGCGTGTGTGCGTGCGTCGTGCCGGTCAGTGCACTGGCAGTGGCGTGGCAGTGGCGTGGCAGTGCCACCGCACTTCCCTTTCACGGTTCGAGTTTGTCGCCCTGTCGGTAATGGCAGCCGCGCACAGTGGATTTGCCAGAAGACCGGTGGAGGCGGCCAAAATCCCGGACTGATTTTGACCCCCAGAGCCGCCAAATGGGACTGCCGGCCGGTAGTGACGCATGGATGGCGTCCGGCGGGATCCACGTCGTCACGGTCGGTTCGAGTCCTGTTTAGCGACTCTGGAGCTAAAAACGCGTCTAGAATTTTGGCCGCTTCCACTGGTCTTCAGGCCCGCTGTGCCCCCGTCGCATTCAACGACAGGAGACTCATTCCGAGAGTGGTGGCTATGCTTCCTGAGAGCTTGAAAAAGAGCGTGAGCACCACAAAGTCTTATACGCTTGAAGAAAAGTGCAACGGTGCAGCGCTTTGGCTTCACCTGTGTTTGGAAATGAAGCACTGCCTCGCTCGGTCGCTTCGCCGAGCGCTTCGCAGTGTGGTGATGCACTACACGGAAAGAATACGCGTGTGTGGGTGGAGTTGTGTCAGCAACAAGTAGTTTGGGATGGCTTTGACCTCCAGCACGGTCACGCACGGCACACATGCGCGCACCGCCGTCCAGCAAAAACACGAGAGGAGACGCAACAACAACAACACTGGACGGTGGGAGCCTACGGGAGAACCTGTGGGTGGAGTTGTGTCAGCAACAAGTAGTTTGGGATGGCTTTGACCTCCAGCACGGTCACGCACGGCACACACGCGCGCACCGCCGTCCAGCAACAACACGAGAGGAGACAACAACAACAACGTGGACGGTGGCGGCACGTCGCTGCGCTGCACAGTGGTCCAAAGGGCGGTTGAGGCGGACAAAACTCTAGACGCGTTTTGAGATCCAGAGTCGCTAAATGGGACTCGAACCGAACGTGTGACCCCACCAATGGATTGCTCTCCGAACGAGGAATCCATTGGTAGGGTCACACGTCCGTTTCGAGGCCTGTTTAGCGACTCTGGAGCTCAAAACGCGTCTAGAGTTTGTCCGCCTCCACCGGTCTTCTGGCCCACTGTGCGCTGCGCGGTGCGCGGGTCGCGCGTCGCATCGCGTCGAGACCCGCGACTATCGCACTGCCTCGCGGCCCTCGCGGCCTCGCGCTTTCACCTCCAGTCGACTGATTCCGCCCGGCGTTCCGTCCGTTCCGTCGCTCGGTCTCTGTCGCACTCATGGGGCGTCCCATGCGGGTGCGAGCGAGACCGAGAGACGAAACGACTCCTGGAAATCGGTCTGCACTGCAGCAGGAAGGCGCTCAGTGGGCCAGAGGACCGGCGGTGCAGGCGGTCAAAATCCGAAACGCGTTTCGAGCTCCAGAGTCGCCAAACAGGACCCGAACCGAACGTGTGACCCCACCAATGGATTGCTCTCTGAACGAGGAATCCATTGGTGGGGTCACACGTGCGATTTGAGTCCTGTTTAGCGACTCTGGAGCTCAAACCGCGTCTAGAGTTTTGGTTGCCTCCACCGGTCGGTCTTCTGGCCCACTGCGCGGCCGGACTGCTGATTCGGAGACCTGGAGGCCGCCTGCGAGGTAGGCCACCGAGCCGGCGCGCGACGCACCGGTGTGTTGCGGGCAGGGCGACGGCCTACCTCGCAGGCGCCTGCGGCCTGACTCCGAGAGTCCTTTTCGTCGCTCTGTCTCTCTCGCACTCCGAACGGAACAATGATTGAATGTGTCCCCCGCCGCAGGTCCACGTCGTCGGCGGCCTCCACGACCTGGCCAGGCGGTGATGCCGCCCAGGGTGGCCAGGGTCCAGAGGGAAGTCCCGGTGCCGGCGGAGTAGCCCGGCGTAGCTCCGAGCACCGCGTCGACCGCCACCGCCATGGCCGTGGCGCCCGCACGGTGAGACCGTCGACTGATTCCGGGAGTCGTTTCCGTCACCCTGTCCCTCAGGACGCCCCCTGAGTGCGACAGAGACAGAGCGACGAAAACGGCTCCTCGGAAGGAGCCTGCTGATGCTGCAACCGGAGCGTGTGCTTGGACCAGGCCTGCGCCGGGCGCTGCAGGTCCAGGGCCTTCCGGGCGCGGCCCCGTGGTGCTGGAACCCATCGTGCTGCCCCCGGAGGCGGCGCAGCTGGGCCCCCCCACGCCCCCACCCCCGGGGGCGGCGGCCACGCGCAGGGCAGCGCCACTGCGGCCCCTTCTGCAGCGACCGGTGAGGAAACGGACATCGCTTTTATCCGCCGTCTCGCTCGCACCCACAGGGCGTTGCGAGTGGGTGCGAGAGAGACAGAGCGAACACGCACGGTGATGGCGCGCAGGCCGCTGCGGGTGCCGGCGGGGCGGAGCCAGTGGGGTCGCCCTGGTGGAGTCCGGACAGCGACGACGAGGATGACGGCTGGCTTGACCTGGAGCGTGACCTGGAGCGCACCCTGCCGTCCGTGCTGCAGCACGGGTCGCCCGACTGCCTGCCCATGGACCACACGCTGCCGCACTTGCTGGTGAGTAGCTCAGGAGACCGGCGGAAGCGGGCAAAATCCCGGACGGGTTTTCAGCTCCAGAGTCGCTAAATGGGACTTGATCCGAACGTGTGGCCCCACCAATGGATTGCTCTCCGAACGAGGAACCCATTGGTGGGGTCACACGTTCGGTTCGAGTCCCATGTAGCGACTGTGGCTCAAAACGCGTCTAGAGTTTTGGCCGCGGGCGCCACTGTCGGCCACTGTGGGACGGCTCGCGAGAGGCAGAGCGACGAAAACGCCTCTCGGAATCAGTCTGCAGTGGAGTGTACTTGTTGCGCGGACTGCCCCGCAGCATATTGTTTTGGTGTTGGCGAAGACGAAGACAGATGGTCGCACAGACGAAGACAGATGGTCGCAAAAGGTTGACGAGCAGAGGCGTCGCGCGTCGCCGTCGACGGTGGTAATTTTGCTACTTGCGCGCGTGCGACGACCCCCTCCCCTCCCCCTTTTCCTCCGAGCAGATTATCATCACACAGCCCGCGTGTCGTCCTCGACGGGGTTCTGACGGCCGAGGCGGGGCGGGGCGGGGCGGGGCGTTGAGGCCCGTGTCCGTGCCAGTGTCACGCCCGAGAGCGGGCGTGCACGTGCAAACACGCTCGGCATTGGGGGCCACACCGCGCAGCACCGCGCACAGTGGGCCAGAGGACCGGTGGCGGCGGCCAAAACTCTAGACGCGTTTTGAGCTCCAGAGTCGCTAAACAGGACTCGAACCAAGCGTGTGACCCCACCAATGGATTCCTCGTCCGGAGAGCAATCCATTGGTGGGGTCACACGTTCGGCTCGGATCCCATTTAGCGACTCTGGAGCTCAAAACGCGTCTAGAGTTTTGGCCGCCGCCCACTGTGCCGCGTGGAGCCAGCTGATCCCTCGCCTCTCTCGCACTCAAGGGGCGCGCCGGTAGGGGCGCGAGAGAGACAGAGCGAAGATACAACTCGTCATGGCGCCGGCAGGTGGTGTTCCAAAGCCAAAGCGGAACGAACATAAACAAAATGCCGCCGGACCGTTTCTGTTGTTGGTAGTGGGGCGACCGCGGTGCCAGAGACCAGGGAGCACGCGACGTCGCGACCACGCGCGCTGATGCATCCAGCCCAGTCCTATCGGCCCGTATCAGGCGGACGGGGCGTGACGCTCAGGGCGGGCGAAGCACGCGCCAGCAACGGCACACTCGCTCCGTCTCTCTCGCACTCGCAGGGCGCGCCGTGCTCCGCGGCGGGTGCGAGAGAGACAGAGCGACGCGCCAGGACGCGTGCGTCACCACCGTTCCAATCCGGACGTTGATAATTATTCATCCGGCGGCGACTTTGTTCACTTTGTTGCAGCAGCGCTGCTGTCTGGATTTCCGATGCGCGAGTCACTGCACGGTGGGCCAGAAGACCGGCGGAGGCGGTCAAAGTACCGCACGCGTTTTGAGCTGCAGAGCCGCTGAATGGGACTCGATCCGAGCGTGTGACCCCACCAATGGATTGCTCTCCGAACGAGGAACCCATTGGTGGGGTCACACGTTCGGTTCGGGACCAACTTAGCGACTCTGGAGCTCAAAGCGCGTCTAGAGTTTTGGCCGCCGCCGGTCTTCTGGCCCACGCCGGAAAGCTGACTTGGAGACTTCTTAGCCATTACCGCCTGCGAGGTAGGCCACCGATCCGTCACGCGACGCACCGGCGTGTTGCGGGACAGGGCGGCGGCCTACCTCGCAGGCGGCGTGGCTCTGTCTCCTTCGCACTCATGGAGCGTCTAGCACAGGAGGGAGCAAGACAGAGCGTCGGAAAGGCAGTCACCTCGCCACTGCTAAACAAGGAAGTTGAACGCGGATGGCGATGGCGGCCGGTCGTAAGGGTTCGGTGCTGGGGTCCGAGGCAGTGACCAGAAGGCAGGCCGGGGGCAGGCCGGGGGAAGGCCGGCAGGCGGCCCACTTGCAGGGACAGGTTCCTAGCCTCGCGCGCCTCGCGATGCTCCTCGTCGAGTAGAGTCTCGCTAGCGAAGCTCCGCGGAGTGGCCAATACCGGCGCCTCGCCACTACCGCCCATTTTGTCGCTCTGTCTCTCTCGCAGCCCTACGGCACGCCCCATGAGTGTGAGAGAGACGGCGCGACGAGAGGCTGCAGAGCACAGCCAACCTCCAGCCATGTCGTCAAGTCTCCACGTTTTTCAAACTTTGTGAGGCTTTACGCGGCGGGCGGTTGCTCAGAGGCTCTGACACAGACGCAGCCCTGCCGTCCCGACCAACTGCGCGCGTTATCAGGCCAGCCAACCTCGCCAAGATAAACAGTCAATTGCCGCAGTGTAGGCTGGCGCCGGCGCCGGGCAGCGCAGGGTGGCGGAGTGACCCAGTGAGCAGCTCCACTCATTTCGTGTCGGAATGTTGGCGGGCCGAGCTGACGTGCGTTTCGTCCAATGCGATGATGGTGGCAGCACTGCACAGCCTGAGGACGGGCGCACGCGGCCGAAACTCCAGACGCGTTTTGAGCTCCAGGGTCGCCAAATGGGACCCGAACCGAACGTGGTCCCACCAATGGATTGCTATCCGAACGAGGAATCCATTGGTGGGGTCACACGCTCGGTTTGAGTCCTGTTTAGCGACTCCGGAGCTCAAAACGCGTCTAGAGTTTTTGCCGCCTCGCCGGCCTTCTGGCCCACTGTGCATTGCGCAGTGTAGTGCAGCCAGCGCGGCTCAAAGTAATACTCTGCGGTGCCTTCGGTTTGACGACGGCAGGCGGCCGAGGGCGGTCCTGCACGCTGCGCTTTCGTCGCTCTGTCTCTCTCGCACTCCAGGGGCGTCCCGTTGGGGCGCGAGAGAGACAGGGCGACGGCCTGGCGGACAACCTGCAGCCCGGCGCCAGCCGCCGGACTGCAGCCGCTCCAGCCGCTCCGGCGCGAAACCGGAAGTGCTGGAAAAGCGAGCGACTAGACGCTCAGTTTGGTGAATCCGGCGGAGACCGGCAAAGCAGAAAGTTGCCGTGCGGAGAAACTGGAGGCTGGTCCCGCGCGCGCGATTGCCACCAGAAAAAAAAACAGCAACAACAACAACACCACTTGGAGGAAAGGAGGGGTCTGCAGCCGCGCGGAGTGCACGGAGGAGTCACCACACATAAAGTCATCATACTGTTATCCAATGCGAGAGCCCATCATTATCCACCGCACGGAATGCCTGGCGCGCCACGGCGCCTGTAGCGGCAGACAGACAGACAGACAGGCAGACAGACAGACAGACAGACAGACAGAAAGACAGACAGGCAGACAGAGAGACAGAGAGACAGACAGACAGACAGACAGACAGACAGACAGACAGACAGACAGACAGACAGACAGACAGACAGACAGACAGACAGAAAGACATGAAATTGTACAAACGTTTGACGTGGCCGCTATTCGTTTTCCTGACTTATTCATCCCCGTCTCCTCTTTTATGCTAATGACCCTGGTTACCCTGTGGCTACACGGCGCCTTTCTCTCTCTCTCTCTCTCTCTCTCTCTCTCCTCTGCTCCGACGGAGCAGGTGGACCACATCCACATCAGCATCGACATCCAAGTATCGGGCAGGGCACGGCAGCAGGCTCATTCCGAGAGAGAGAGAGAGAGAGAGAGAGGAGAGAGAGAGAGAGAGAGAGAGAGAGAGAGAGAGAGAGAGAGAGAGAGAGAGGGCACGGCAGGGCGGTTCGCTGAAATCCGATATGGTAATGTATTCAACTATCCTGCCTGCCGCCGAGGGCCTGCCAAGATCACGCACCACGGCCTATCCTCGGTCGCCGCCGTCCCCGCTCACAAACGCCACATTATTTTATCAGTGATTTGAAAAGATTTTTACGGTGCGTATTTTAGTGTGCGTTCGAGAGGTGCTGTCGCAATCTCCGCTCATAGTTTCGTGGAAACGATTTTTTTTGGGCCCCAAAAAAGGGGTCGATGTCTCGACGCCATGGCGTTCACTTGACTGTACACGCCCCGCGGCCCGCGGCCCGCCCTGCAGACTCATTCCGGGAGTCGCCTTCATCGCGCTGTCTCCCTCGCACCCGTGCGGGACGCCCCGTGAGTGCGAGAGAGACAGAGAACACCTCTCGGAATGAGTCTGCAGGGCCCAGGCCCAGGCCCACCCACTCGCGGGGCGCGGCGGCGCGTCAAGGCGAGGCGACGAACTCGCGCCGCCTAGAATGTGTCATGCGGACGGAAGGCGCGCACAGTGGATTTGCCAGAAGACCGGTGGAGGCGGACAAAACTCCAGACGCGTTTTGAGCTCCGGAGCCTCCATCGGTCTTCCGGCCCACTGTTGGCCGACTGGTACTATCCTTGCGCGGCCGCAGCGTTGTAGTGTAGTGGTCACAAACCGACGGGGACAACGACAACGACGGAACAACGACTCTCCGGGATCAGTATGCTGCTTTTGCAGTGCGTTTACGCGACAGGAAAAAGCAAAAAAGCAGCTGCACCACCACTCGATCAGTGAGATGACGTTCCAATCGGGGGGGGGGGGGGGGAACAACCTTCCTTGTGCGATTCGCCCCGCCCGATCCGCTCCGCTCCACTATTGTAGTGGAAATAGGGTACGCTACAACGGCCAGCCAGGAGACCGATTCCGAGAGTCGCTTTACGTCGCTCTGTCTCTCTAGCACCTATGCGGGAGGACCCATGTGCACGAGAGAGACAAAGCGACGAAAACGACTCTCGGAATCAGCCCGCTGGGCCCTGGCACTCTGGCAGGCACCACGGCGGCTACGGGTACCTCCGCTGCTCGTGGGTGGGGCCAGGGCCGGCCAGGGCCCAGCAAGCTGACGACTCCAAACAGTACCGCCGTCTCTCACGGGCCGTTCCGTGTGGGTGCGAGAGAGACAGAGAGACCTTGCAGTTCAGGGGAGTTGGCGTACACGTACAGTGGGCCAGAAGACCGGTGAGCCGCTAAATAGGACTCGAACTCAACGTGTGACCCCACCAATGGGTCCTCGTTCGGAGAGCAATCCATTGGTGGGGTCACACGTTCGGCTCGAGTCCCATTGAGCGACTCTGGAGCTCCAACCGCGTCTAGAGTTTTGGCCGCCTCCACCGGTCTTCTGGCCCACTGTGGGGCGGCATGCCCTTACAGTGTGTGAGCAGGAAAGGGCCAACGAGGCGCAAAGACAGCGCTCTTGTTGCGCGAGGTGAAAGGGCGGCCCACACAGAATCAGAATGGCACTGCTGCAGGTCTCGCTGCCAGTCGACTCAGTGGGAACGGAATATGCATTTCGCCGAGAAAACGCAACGCCAGGGCCGAGAGAACAATCCGCGGAACCGCGAGCGCGTTGGGTTGCCTAACACGCCCGGCGGCGTGGCGAGGCTGCACGAGGGTTTGCCTACCCACGCGGCGTTCTGTCGCTCGGCACACGGTGGGTTGCCTGCCCGCGCGGCGCACAGTGGACCAGAAGGCCGGTGGAGGCGGTGCAAGTACCGCACGCGTTTTGAGCTCCAGAGACGATGAATGGGACTCGAATCGAACGTGTGACCCCACCAATGGATTGCTCTCCGAACGAGGAATCCGTTGGTGGGGTCACACGTTGGGTTAGGTCCCTGCTTTGCGACTCTGGAGCTCAAAACGCGTCTAGAGTTTTGGTTTGACAGTGCCGTGGTGCGTGTTGCAGAGGCAGGTGTCCGGCACCGAGGACCTCGCCTCGCTGCGCTCCATCAAGCTCCGCGTCATCGGCCGCGAGATGAGTCTGCAGCGGCTGTGCGTGTACGTGCCCAACCTGACCGAGCTCAACCTGGACGGCAGCAGCATCGGCTCCCTCAGGTACGCGTGTGGGGCTCCAGAGTCGCGAAACAGGACTCGAACCGAGCGTGTGACCCCACCAATGGATTCCTCGTTAGGAGAGCAATCCATTGGTGGGGTCACAGTTCGGTTTGAGTCCCAATTCGCGACTCTGGAGCTCAAAGCGCGTCCGGGATTTGGACCGCCTCCACCGGTCTTCTGGCCCACTGTCCCGATGGCTCTGCCTGCAGGGAGCTGGGCTGCGGGCTGTCGGGGCTGCGCGTGCTGCGGGTGACGCGGTGCTGCCTCGACTCCCTGGACGGCACCTTCGGTCTGTCGTCGCTGGCCGAGCTCTACGCCGCGTACAACCGCGTGCAGGACGTCGGCTACCTCGCCTGCCTCTCCAACATCGAGCACATCGACCTGCGCGGGTGAGTGTGTGCATCCTCATCGGACTCGAACCGAACGTGTGACCCCACCATTGGATTGCTCTCCGAACGAGGAATCCATTGGTGGGGTCACACGTTCGCTTCGAGTCCCATTCAGCGACTCTCGAGCTCGAAACGCGTCTAGAGTTTTGGCCGCCTCCACCGGTCTTCTGACCCACCGTGGACCGCCACTGAGGTTCACTCGCGTTCTCCGACTTGTCCCGCTTGCAGCAACCGCGTGCACGACATCCGGTACGCGGGCTTCCTCACGGTGTGCCCGTTCCTGCGCGAGCTGGTGCTGGCCGAGAACCCCTGCGCGGCCAAGCCCGGCTACAGGGCGGCCATCAGGGAGATGCTGCCCGCGCTGCCCACCCTGGACGGCGTCGCCCTCTGCAACTACCAGCAGGACGGTGAGGGCTCGTCGCTCTGTCTCGTCGCGCCTGCACGGGACGCACAGGGGGCCAGAAGACCGGCGGAGGCGGCCAAACTTCTGGAAGCGTTTCGAGAACCAGAGTCGCTAAATGGGGCTCGAACCGAAAGTGTGACCTCCCGGATTGATCTCCGAGCGAGGAATCCATTGGTGGTGTCACACGCTCGGTTCCAGTCCCGTTTAGCGACTCTGGAGCTCAAAGGGGCGTCTAGAGTTTTGGCCCCTTCACTGGTCTTCTGGCCCACTGCTCGAGAGGGTACTTGTTCTGAATCTGCAATCTTCTGAGCAGACGACACGGACTCAACGTCCACCGCGTCGCTGTCCTTGGGCGACTCCACGCCGGCAGGCGGCCAGGCGGCCGCCCAGGACGGGGTGGCCGATGATGAGCACGAGGTGCAGGGCGCGGAGGAGGAGGAGGAGGACGCCGTGGAGCCCAAGGACAGCGGGCCCAGCGGGGCGGCGTCCGAGGCCGAGGACTCGACGAGCAGCGCGAGCAGCAGGGGCGGAGCGCGGCCGGCCGAAGTCACCGCCGCCACACTGTGGGCGGGGGTGCTGCGTTCGTCGGCCAGGGCGGCCAGCGCGGCCGGAGAGGTCAGTGGCGCACAGTGGGCCAGTGGGTGTTGGCGGTCAAAATCTCGGACGCGTTATGAGCTCCAGAGTCGCATAAACGGGACTCGAATCGAGGTTACCCCACCAATGGATCGCTCTCCGAACGAGGAATCGGTTGGTGGCGTCACACGTTCGGTTCTGCAGAGCATTACCTTCACTGATCGAGTTGTCCAGGTCGGCGCCGGCCCGCGCACCGGGCCGCTGCTGGTGCCCCGGCCCGCCACGGCCTCGTGCGCCACGCCTCGCCGCCCGCACCGCCCCCCGGCCGCCCCCTCGCGCCCGTCCACCGCCGTGCCGCGCGCGGAGCCGGCGGAGCCGCCCCCGCCCCCGCACCAGGACCACGGCGACGGCCACAGCCTCGGCCACGGCGACGCGGACGCGCCCAGCCCGCTGACTTCGGGCGGCGTCGTCTGCGGGAACCTGTCCCTCGCGCTGCGGAGGGTCAAGGCGAGGAGGAGGGAGGCGTGGGGACAGCCTGGCGGCCAGGACCGCCAGGACGGCGGCGACCTGCACCCGCAGCGCGCCAGGAGGGGCAGCAGCAGCAGCAGTGGCAGCTGCAGCAGTCTGTCGTCGTCGTCCTGGCCCGCCAGCGACGCCGTCACCCCCGTGGACGCCTTCACCGAGGCCACGGACGTGAGTAAGGAGTGCGCCTAGCCGCCAGGCTTGCCTTGCCGCACGGGGAAGACCCAAGTCCCGGACCGCGTCCCGGACGGTAGCCTCATTCAGAGAATCGTTTTCGTCGCTGTCTCTATCGCTCCTTTTCGGAACGCCTCATGAGTACAAGAGAGACAGCGATGAAAACGAGTCTCGGAATCGGTGTGCAGTGCAGCGGCAAATGAAGTTGGGTCGCCTCGCTTGCAGGACAGCCCCACGCCGCCTCCAGAGAGGGCAGGCACCAGGCAGCCAGACAGCGACACTCTACTGGCGGCCAGTCGCAAGTGGAGAAACGCTTACCACCAGTACCGCACCGCGAACCAGTGAGTCGCAATCATTTCACTTCCCGTTGTACTTTGGAACAGTTTGTAATTGGTGCTTCTGTGCGCACTCCAGGTTGAAGTGGCAAGATTGCGAAGGAAGTGATCAAGAAGGTTAAAGACTAGAGTCTGCTGGCTACACCATTGCCAGCAAGTTATCTAGCTCATTGTGAATAGAGTTTTAACTGCTGTGGACAAGGCCTCAGGGCTATGAGTGCAATCGCTCTCTCTCTCTATCTTTGATTAGTTTTAATTGTAGGGTATGAGGTGAAGAAAAAGAATAAAGATAATTAAAGCTGCCACAAAAATTTTATTAGCATGCTGACTGAATCAAGTTTGCATTAAAGCTCACAATCCACAATCCAAGTGTCTTCATTTATAGAAGGGATGATTTGTCCATCCAGAGATAGTATGCTCAAACCATAGAATATGGTGCAATATTAGGTCAAGGGTTCAGTTACTAAGAAAATGACGTCAAGTAATGAATAATTTACTTCACTGTACTTCAATCGATCCAAAGCCTTTCTCATGAACAACAAAAGCCTCTCATATCATGGCAATACACATCTAAAAATTTCTGTCAAAAGAAATGCATAACTGAACCCTTTTACAAATGCATTGAATACAGTTGTAACAGGAATTGTGTGAATGTCGCAACAGGAACAGCACAGCTTAAATGACGTTTACACAAAATTCAGTGTAGATAAATAATTGAGTGACCGAAGTAGAAAGTGCAGCAAGATAAACTGATACAGCTTAGCTACGATCATTTGAAACTTGCTTCGTAAGAAATACTGCAGTTCAACCAAGGAACTAGAGATGGAGGACAAAATGTGCAAATGCAAGGAAAAGGACAAATCCAGTGACAGTGGACTAAAATGAGTCAACAAAAAAAAGAAAACATTCAAAACAAAATCAGCTAACAACATTGCACAAAACTTGCAATGAGTGGACAAAAAAAAAAAACACGTCAACAACTATTAAATAAATAAATAGTTTAAGTGTAGTACAAAATATGAAATGTTATTCTTAACATATCATCATAAAATGGACATGCAACAAGATATGTCCATACACACAAATAGAAAGAAAGTATTTAATTTGGCTTTAAAGATTAGCCTAATTTTTTAGATCTTCGGGAAACATAAATCAAACCCATTATCATCATCTGTGGATACCAACTTTATGAAAAGTATGAACGGCTCCAGAAAATTGGTTAGGAGAACTAAGAACATACCATGCATACAGTTGGTATCTATACAGGAATCTTCTCATTTATTTCTTTTCTTACAAAAGGAAATAAGACACCTTAGGGGATTGAGGAAACAAGTCTCTTGTCATAAGAGATTCTATCTTAAGTAGGATCATGATGAACTTTATGAATATTATATTTAATAAATTATTCACAGGAATGTCTACAGGAAAATTGAAACAAAAAATTCAATAAATAAAGTCTATACAAACATTGTACTCAAATTGAAAGCAGTGAGATGAACACAAAAAACATAATAAAACTGTCCTTCAAAACACATTGAGCAAACAAAACTGAGATTAACAAAAGGAATGTCAATACAATGCGACGCAATCTCAGTACCCTTTGGTGTTGAAGCTTTGAGGCTGTTTTCTAAAAATAAGTAACCGGCATCTTCATGTTGGAGGAAAGATTTTCAGTTTGTCGTGATCTCATGACAATATCCAATTTAAGATACGGTCCAGCAGGTATTGCACCAAGTGTGAGACTGCCCCAACTACAGCAGTGCTGCAGCATGGCTACAGATGCTAGGATGGTGGGATGGGGATGACAGGTTCCAGCACAAAGTCCATGGCTGGCATTCCACCATGCTTCAATATTATCTTAAGCAAAATCAAGATAAATTTCAACTTCTCTTTTTAAATGAAAGAATTTAAAGAAAAATCTTTATGATTTCATGCATGACTAAAATAGTCCTGTAACAGAACTTTCACAACAAAGAACAAACAACTTTCATTAAAAATACTTAGGTCACAACCACTCATCACCACACTAGAACCACACAAGACAAAGAACACTTAAATTAGTGTGCATTAAATAAATAACTATTTGGTTTCTTCAGTGAAGAGTATTGACTATCATATGCTTGTTTGCTCTCTAGCTGGTACCGGGCCAAGTCCAAAGTGAGAGAGAATTATACAGCAGATCAATACAAATGAGTTTCCAGTCATTTCATCACTAAGTGATCCTTTCAACTGCAAAGCCAAGTGGAACAAGCATGTTAAAGATACTGATAAGTCTTGCAGCAATGAACACGATGATATTCAATGTAAAATACAATAATATCGAAATTGAACTGTTCACTAACCAGAGAGTATAACATAAGCAGTGTTGAGCAACAAGTGCAAGTTAAGTACATTAGAAAATGTATCTTCACATTGCGTGGTTTTGCATATGACCTATCTACGTATTCCAACCTTACTAAACATTCTGTGAGCAATCAGTTCGTGAAAACTAGCTACATTCTATCGTATCAGACAGGTTAACTTAACATCAGGCTATAAATGGACCTTACCGATGGACGGAATCAGTTACAAAGGCACAGATACAGACTGCAATCAATTACTAGGCACAAAAGTAATACTTGAGCAACACAAGCAGATCAAAAACAAACATTAGAAGTATCTCTGACTAAATCTAAAACCAGATCAGTTCAAAAATAGTAGTCTACCAATAAAAATACAAATGACTGCGCATGTTGATGCTTAACATGAATGTTCAAAAATATAAGTTTGCATAACATTCAACGATCACGTGCAGTGAAAATTTTCTTTTCATTACTTTGGAATGCATGTATAAAAGAATTCAAAACGATTTTACAAAGATTATGAGACTCAAAATCATTACAAAGGACGGAATGTATTGGCCCAGAAATGTTTTGTTACATTCTGAAAAGGGTTTATGAAAACATAAATTTTTTTATGACCCCTAACTTTAATAGGGGCAGACTATTCTTTGACCAGAGGGCCAAGCAACATAAGATCAAGTATTCCATTTAGACTTTCACTTCAAGTATATTTTCATTAGGTATTCTATACCTGATTTACCTAAAGGAAATAACAATAAATATCTGTACACATAAGGTGCAGAAATTTTTAAAAACTAGAAACTTCCTCAAGACCACAACATAAATCTTTCATGCACTTTGTTATTTGACTAGAATTCGATAAATTAGGCACAGAAAAGCAACATAAATAAATCCAAGCTGCAACAAAGTTCAGAACTAAATTCTACAAAGAAACACCATTTTAGCAATTGAGCTATACTTTCAGAATACATAAGCTGTATCTGCTTTAGTTCTTCTTGGTATTCCGATCTTGGCCACACCTCAAAAGTCAACTGAAGTGCCAAACTAAAGTGACGGGGAAACAGTGCATGAAACGTGCATACTTAGGTGAATATACTCATTGATGAGATTTACTGAGCAGGTGAGCATTAAAGTCATAAACTGAGGAACACTGCTCACCGCAAATATTACATTTCCACGGATTTGTATCCGAATGGCAACCCTTATGCATGAAATACAAAGTCTGGTCAGGAAAGGCAATACCACAGAAGTTACACTGAAGCTTCGGATGGAGCTGCCATGCTGGCGTGTTATTAGCTGAACTGGGATCTGGAGGCGGCCCACTCAGAGCTGGACGATTTACAGGTAGCAGTTCGGGTCGTGGTCTGGATGAAATAAGTCGTGGTCGTTTCCCATCATCTCTCAGAAGGCTCTTGAGCGGAGATACCTGATTTGACCAAGAGAATTTGTTAGATATTTTTATTACAGCCCTTTGAATAATATAATGGTATAGCAAAAAATGAAAAGATAGGGGCTGTACCTTAATTAGCCTTGTTGAATTATTGATTCCTGCTGAATCTTTGCAGGTAGTGAGATTGACTGCTCCATTAGTACCTCGCTTATCGTCATCTCCTTCCTCGCCACTGCCACTGCCACTGCCACAACTGGCAGCACCAATAGAAGCATCACTGAAATTTTCTTGTTTAACTGGGAGAAGTAAGAGCGATACATCTTGTGGAGGAGAGCCGTTGGTGATGCTGTTGCTTAGACCAAGGTCAGGCGAATCCCTCCGTACCATGGGCAGGGAGCTTGTGTTGACTGCAGACAAACTGGCTGAGTCAGCAGACTGAGGTGAGCTTGGGTCTCCACTGACATCCCCACTCCCATTGGCATGCTCATTCTGAAACAGAAAAAAAAACAAACCAAAGTAACAAAGGGTTAGTAAGTTTAATGATGAGATGTGATGATGAAATAAACACCAAGTTAACACATAGTGTATTTTACCTGGCCCGGAGAGTAGGCACCGGGCGGGTCGGCCATCGAAATTTCAACATGAGGAGTCAGAAAGTGCATTGGAGGTGTGCTCTCTCCAGACTCGATAGGACTCGCGACCAAAGCACCAGCTATGGCACTGCCCAGAGTTGCTCCTAAGCCGCCATTCACCCCAGGATTGCCACTTGTTTCAATACCCAAAGATGGTCCTGGGTTATCAAGATCAATTCCATGCCTAAAACATCAGAATCAGTCATTGAAAAAGGAAGAAATAGATCACAATAGAAAAGAAATAGGAAGCTGGTCCTTCAGACCACTAAATCTACTGACAAACAAAAGAAAAGTACATACCTATTAAAAAAATGAACTCTCAAACTCTTCATGGATGGTGCTTGGAAAGAACATAATGGACAAGATTTGACCATATCGTGCTGACCAACATGCTCATTTTGAAAGTGAGCTCTCATGGCAATTTGTCTCTGGAAACCACGGTGGCAGATTGGGCAATGATAAGGTAATGTTTTAGTGTGTGTAGTAAAATGTTCTGCCAAATGGTCTTTCCGAAAAAACCTGAAAATTCGAACAATGCATTTCACAATTACTTTTGATTGAGAACAATTTAAAAAAAGAAACAACGGATTATCAATTTGAAAAGAAGCAACTAAGATCTACACTGAAACAATACCTTTTCTGACAAACTCGGCACTCATAAGGTTTTACTCCAGTATGCCTCATCTTGTGTCTCCTCATGTTGGCTCCATTAGAAAATTTCATGTTACATACATCACACTCAAACAATTTGCGATTATGGCGGTCGGGTGAAGTATCACCACCTTCGACAACTTGGCCTGGCAAGATAGAAAGGAGGAAATGAGAATCACCAATGCCACCAATACAACAAATCAAGAAGCATTTCGAGTACAGCCACATACCTTCACCATTGCACTCAGATAAATGTGCAATGAATGTTATCCTATTGGGGGTATCAAAATCACACCTCGCACAGCGTAGTAGTCCTGATTCGCTGCAGTCATCATCAACCACATCTTCCCCTCCAGAGTGTCGACCATCAGACTCCACACAGGCATCAATTGTCAACCCCAGGCCGTGGCCAGGACCCGGCCCGGGGGCTCCACCACCACGCATCTCCACTCCAGTCATATTCACCTGAACAATAACAAACCCACACTGCAGTTTACTGAAGCACTTGTCAGTTCAAAAAGCTGTTCAATACAAACTGAACAAGAAATAACACACAAGCACAAAAACACAGAAATAAGTGAAGTGGGAACTAACAGATGCAAAGGTAGGCAAAAAAGGCCACAAGGGATTCATGTTGGCCAATCCAATCAGTCAGCACAGGCAGAAAACACAGTGGCTCCCAATGCAACAATCTTCCTCAAACACGGAACTTGAACTTTGATACTGGTCAGGGGGAGCAAGGGAAAACCCTGCACCGCCTCCACACCTCAGCCTCAGCAGACAACTGGCAGGCCCAGCCGGTCCAGCCCAGGCCTCCGGGTACCCCGGTACAGTCCCAACACAAACTTGACGGCCGGCACGTCCCGCGGCCAGCACTGACACACTGACACTTTGAGACGTCGGCAGCCTAATCGCGAAGCTGTGTCTTCTGGTTCTGGCTAAGGACGTCGTCCTTGTCCCCCCTCCCACCCCGCTGGTTCCTCCCCCACCCCTCCCGCGCCGGACCAGCCGGACCGTCCCACCGCTCACGCCAACGCCACAGCCACCCTGTGGCCTGCTGCCTGACCACCACATGGTGCCCTGACCCTTCCACCCTCCGCCGGCCAGCCGGCCAGCCCGGCCCGGCAGCCAGCGTGCCCCCTGCCCTGTCCTGACCTGTCCTGTCTTGCCAATCCTATGACCTGTTTCAACACGCCCGGGAGAAGGTGCCTTGCCCTCTACCCTCCTCTCCCCTGGCTGCCCCCGGGCATACCTGGAGTACCAGGAGCTGGAGATAAGCTGCACTTACA
Source organism: Thrips palmi (assembly GCF_012932325.1). NCBI lineage: Eukaryota > Metazoa > Arthropoda > Insecta > Thysanoptera > Thripidae > Thrips > Thrips palmi. Next base: position 5,715,844 of record NW_023144630.1, on the reverse strand, counting down.
CAGCAAACAATAAGGTGTCTTTCACACTGGCCAATGACAGGCTCTACCTTTTTTAGCAACATTTGGGAATGCCTGCAGGGCCAATTTTTGAGCGGGGTGCATTGCAGGCCCCCTGGTCTGTGGAAATATTTACTTCATTTTGCCAACTGGCAGAAAACTTGTGAAACGAAAAGAATCTCAGGGTAAGGTTTTGGGCTAGCGCATGTGAAACACTGCGACTATCGTTTGAGCCATAGAGATCAAAACCCAAAGCAGGAAACAGGTTAAAAGAGGCTGAATATGTCAAGTGCAAGGTGCGAATGGTCACAACAGCAATGTAAAATCCAAACTACCAAAGCACGAACGACTACTGCATGACAGTTCTGAAATACATCTCGCCTTTGATCAAAGCGGTCTCTGACTGTGCAGTCTACTTAGAATACGTGACATGTTTGTGTCGAAGCCATGCAGGATAGTTCACATGAGTGCATATACTACCACAGGGCTACAACAGAAAAAAAACAACTCAACAACCAATGTTGAGGAACATACAACCCAAAAACTAAAAGGATGGCAACGTCAACCTACATAACAACTAACTGACACACAGGCAACATCAAACATGAGCGCAAGTTTTGAAATGTTTACAGCATCAACCAACAAGTACACGCTGTACTCAGCAACCGCAAAAGTATTTGAACACTTGCATTAACAAGAAAAGACAGCAAAACTTACAATACTATCAAAATGCCTCATATTGTAACCTGGGTCAACAACCACAACACGCTGGCAGGGCAGCACGGTTTACACGTTCGTCGAGCATATCACAGTGGAAACCACAAAAAAATCAATATTTGCAGGACTAGGAAGAAATGCCTGTGCGCTCCGGGCCCTGCCGCCAAGTGCGGCATATGTAGGTTATCCAGCGTGATCAAAAACCGGACTTTCGACTTGCGTCCCAGTTTACCGTTAACTTTCCAAAACCCGACTTGCTATTTACGTAATTTTGTGAACGCTTGGCAGACGACAGGTCCCTCCTCCCTCTTCAAAAATTGTGATTTCCCTACAAGCAAATACTCACATTTTGCAGAGATGACAACGATTCTCCAGCCTGGCATTTGTCAAAACAATATCGAATTTCCAGGTCTGAGCCATTGGCTTACGTATCACTTTTCAGCGTGCATTGACCTACCGGAAATGCCAAGCTTCGCATTTTTGCTGTCAGCAAAACCAGACGACACACTCTAACGCTTTATTCACATTGAAGTTTGTCCGGTCTCTGTGTATGAGAAATTGTGTTACGGGCTAAACGTTATTTTCAGTTGAACTGCAATCAGTCATCTTTCACTGGACACCCCCTCCACCTCTCAACCACGGTGGCCATATTGATCTTTTAAATATGAAGAGAAAGGTGTGGTTATTTTCTTTTTAAGAATTATGTACAAACATAGCTGATTTGAGGTGAAAATTGTAGTAGTTATAGTTATGCTGTCGGGGGCAGATCACTCAACGCGATAACATCATCCAGTGGAGGCTGAATGTACCAGAAGGTTAGTAATGTCTTACATCGGTAGGCTGCAGACAGCGCTCAGCGCTCGGTGTCACCCTACACCAGCAATATTGTTCATGCAGGACCGCATTTTTACCAAATTATGCCTATTCTCCCCCAGAATAAAGTATTTAGTGGTCTTTCCCCTGGTCTGCTCTACTTGGAAATTTGAATTTCTGCACCATCATTGTTGTTGATCTGGTACGACGTCGCCACGGTTACATCTTGCTCCAATTTAATTAAATTTCGTGTTTTTGCGCATTTTTAAACTCGTAAGTTCTTTTGCCTTGCGACGTGGTCTATTGGAGCTTTTTCATTCAAACGCTGGCCTTCTTGCGGCCACTGCAGCCCTCCAATTAAGGTCATTGTAACCCACACTGTTCTACTTGACATTTGCTTTCCTGAGGCTCTGATTAATATCTTGTGTTACCTTTCAACATAAAACAGCAGATTATATATTGCTGTTTTTCCGTTGTTTTCGAAGCTTTTGAAGAAACCCTTTCACATTACCTCTCTTGCGTTCATTGATCACACCTGGTCCTGTCCAACTCTCCATCCATTTCATGAATTAAAATTTCCATTTTATATTTTTGCATGTGTTAATATAAATTTCAAAACATGAAGTGCTTTTCGTATGTTTTAAAGCTCTGCATCCAGCACTCTAAAGTACACTGTTCTGTTTCAGAAGTGTTGCTCGATGTAGAATGAGCAGTTGGACTGAAAGAATGCATCGGCGGGCTGCTACATTCAGCAACGTGGTGACATCTTGTGGACACCCCACTGTTGCCTTCCCTCATAGGCTGGAGAAGTATGTATCCTGTGAAATGAATTTGTTTGGATTTTTCCTTGGTGGTTTACTTCAACGTTCATGTCTACATTTGTTTTAGGGTGAAGTTTGGTGTGCACCTGGATGAAGTGTGTAAGAATGACATTCCAGCCCCATTACTTGTACTGATACTGAAGCTCAACAAGGAGGCCCCTTTCAAGAAGGATGTTTTCCGAGCTCCTGGTTACCAGGTTTGTTGTCGATCTGTAGATTTATTTTCTGTAAATTGTTTGTTAACCCATTTTTATAGCTGTTGGTTTCTATTGTCTGTAATTAATGATGTTTGATTGTTTGTGTTTTCTCTCCTAGGGCTCCATGAAGAAACTGTCCCACTTCCTTCAAGCAGGCCGCCTAGTAAACATAGACAACTTTTCTGTGTATACCATTGCGTCCGTCCTAAAAAAGTTTCTACGTAAAATTCCTGGTGGTATATTTGGCCGCATCAATGAGCAACGCCTATTTCACATAATAACCTTGGAAAGTATGGAGGAGCAACGCAATGAAATTCATAGGTTTGTGAAGTTCTTAATGATAATGTACTGTAGTGCTTATGAAGTTTGACTTTACTTCATGGTATCATATTTGATTGTTTTTATTTGCCTCAGGCTTATTACATCAATGCCTGTGCATACTCAACGATTACTTGTTCTTCTTTTTGGAACATTTCGAGTTATTGCTACTAATGCAGATCGTGCAGGGACTGGAATGACATCTGAAGCGTTGGGTGTGTCTGTTGCTCCCAGTTTCTTCCAAAGTTGCGTCAGTGATGGCAAAACTGCCAAAATGGAAGATGTCTTAAGGTTCAAGGTATGTATTCATGTCTAATTTCTTTTTAAGATACGTGGTAATATTGTCATCTACAACTATGAGTTTAGAAAGAGAGTAAATGTTTGCAGGTAAATATTCATTGAATTTACTGCATTTTGTGATTTATAGCAGTGAGCTGTAACTTGACAACATTTTAGATTGTAGGTGTATCTGTCTTGCAAATAGTGAAAATTTCTCAGGCCAACCTAAGTTGGACGTGTAATTTCAATTGCATGTTTGATGCTAGTAACTCCTGTAACTCAGCATACATGGGATAGAGTCCCTTCAAAACTGAAATTTTGTCAGGGTACAGCTCTTTGGTTTGAAGCCTGCTGGTAACGTTACATACTGGTAGTCTATTTTCAAATGGTGTTGGAACAATCTTTGCTACATTTAAATCTTGTAGATATGCTTTTATTTTTCTGATTCAGTATTACTGTACTATTATTATTTACACAAGTTTCTATTTACTGTTTTTTTTTTAATTGTACATTGTAATTGCACTATTGGTTTGGACAAATTGAGGTGGAATATTTTGCAGTTTGTAGTCTTTCAAAATTGGTTCTTGATGTATTTTTAAAATTGAATTTTGAAGTGAGTCAGGGATTGTGGACCCCATTGTGGATCCACTTATTGAATCAACTGCTCTGGTACCTCATGTTTGAATGCATACACTTTGAACCACTAATGTAGGTGTGAGGTAAAATACAAATAAGTTCATGGACTTTTTCTATTCTTTTTGCTATCCGACTTGTCAGGCTGAAGTTAATGTAAGTATGTAGGTTGTTGAAGTTTTTATCTCCTTACCTCTTCCACTTCAGACCTGTAAACTGCCTCTAAACTTAAATCATTATTATTATTAATGACAGATTTCACTTGAACTTTCCATTTCTTTTCTACCTTCTTCTGAATTTCAAATCAGAACAATTCCAAATATTTGCCCTCAGGCTACTTGCTTTAGTCAGTGTAAATACAGTATGCATGCGTTTCTACCTTCTTCTGTACTCGCCTGTTTAAGGCACTTAGACATTCAGAAAATTAGTCTTTTGAGAGATGAGTTCTTCCGTTTTGTTTATTCTTTTAGTCGGTTTTAACGGAGGCCTACGTCTGTGGGTCCTCATCTTCCCACCCTACCCCATATTTTACTAGACTGAATTTTAGATTTTAGTATTCAGAAACCTGTAAATATGTTTTTTTATATATGAGTTATTTTTATCTTGTATTATGAAACACTGTCACATGGGTGATTCTTCATTTCCGTCCAGAACTCGACTTATTAGATAAAGTGGTTTATATTTTTGTGCATTTATGAAGTGTTTCTTAACCTGTTTCTCCCATCTTGGTGCCATCAAAAGGAAAACGACTATGGTTTATATCTGGCTTGTATTATCATTGATTTTCTGCTCTTCAGGTGGCTACACGAATTATGAAATTTCTCATCGACAATTTTGGTGCAAGTAATTTGTTTGGGCGTGAAAACTATGAATTTTATGCTCGCATTACTGGGCGCATTCTCAAAGTTGAGGATGACTGGATTTTCAGTTTTAGATATCCCCCTGACTCTTTTGTTTCTCGTAAGTAGTATTCATGAAATGAAACACTTTTGCGTAGTAATGAAAACTATTTAAAGAAAAACAAACTTACAATAAAATTTATTTTAGCAATGTCTCATCAAGAAGAAAGTCAATCAACTCCTGCCCTGATTCACATTCCTGGAGGGCTTGATTCTAGTGCTGCAAGTACGTCTCTCGGCATCATCCCTGAAAATAACCTTCTTGAGAGTTACACTCGACTCTCCATTAGTCTTGAAGAAAACGGCCTATTCAAAGTAAGAAGAGAAACACTATCATCAACATAACGCCAAATGTTACTGAGATGAGTGCCTCATTGAGTGCCTTTTGTTTTATCTCTCAGGCTGCAAGTCGGTCGTCTTCAAGCTCCGCCACTGCAAGTCACCACATGACATTGGAAGAGCTCCGAGCTGTAAATCGCTATGCCGAAAGCACAAAAAGTCTCTCATATCTGCCTCAAGTGAGTCGGTGACTTAATCATTTCATACTTAAATAGTCCAGAATTTCTGAACCTTGTTAGTTTAGTTTTACACTTTTATGCATAATTATCAAAGCTTTGCACTAGTTTGTATTTGGCTTCATGCTGCTACCTTATTATTTTATGAAAGCTTTTTACTTTTGTAACCATATAGTTTTAATTCAAAATAATAAAATAATTTCCAAATAAAAACTTGCTTAGTTTTGAATATTTTCTCATCTGTTATTTTAGTGTACAGTAACGTCCTATACTGCTTGTACTGAAGTCTTCAATCCTTTCTGGTGGTGTACAATTTTTTTCATCTTGGTTTTGAAACACTGAGTTTTCGCTGTTTCACCCCACATTTGTTCTGACACTTTTTTGTTTAAGTTTGCATTCTGTATCACATTTTGTAAACTGTTTTCTTTGTAAAGCACAACAGACCATTTGTTAATGCTGAAACATGATGACAAGTCTGGGTTTGGTTGTAGCTTTCTGGCTTTTTCCTGCGGTAAGTGCATGATGCTGCCTTAATCTTTTCTTCAGACTCTTAATCCCTCATTTTACCTTCCATTCACTAACTCAGTCCAGATATGCTTTGCTAGTGGCTTCAATTTGCACTGATTGACACTGGTTGAAATGTGAAAGCTGTAGCTGTCGAAGTAAACGGAACCAGTTTAGTACTCTGTGGAACTTGTTATCCTATTAGGTAATTGCAAACTATTGATGGTCTTTTAAGCAAGGTTTCCTGAGCTGTGAAAGTCAGTAGTATCCACTTCATAATGATAATGTCTTGTCTTTTGAAATTCAATTACGGCTCTCCAATATAAGTTGCAAGTGTTCTTTTATTAAATCGACCTACTACAATATTAACCTCATCTGTTTCCTTTGAGGGGAAAAGCAAGACCATTTTCTGAGATATTAGAATAAGCAATCACTATTTGAAGCTAAAAAAATCTCGACTTTCAGGTCCATGAGCGTCAGACAGAACGAATGCGGACTCGCTCAGAGTGGTTTTTGACTCCAACTGCTGCAGCACAGTTTGAATGTGCCTATGGTGGAAGTCTTGATTCTGACCCCACTCTTCATGTTCTGCGAGGTGCCAACACCCGCTCTTCATCTTCCATCATTGGTATGTTTTCTTTAGACTTCCTCTTCCATAAAAAAAAAGGGAGGGGGTCAGATGATAACTGTTTTCTATTTCTTTCAAGGTGCAGGGTTGAGTGCTAGCGCGGAGTCGGTGCAAAAGCGTCCCAGCCTCAGACGAACAAACAGCCGCAGCGAGAAAACTCGTCATCTTGTCCACAGGAACTCAAGTAGGAGGAACAAAGAAAATGGCCAACGAGGAGCAACTGAAAGACCAGAAAGAGGCGAACGGGCATCTGGATCTGGAGACAATACACCACCCTCCGACCAGCACAACATGTCCACTAACGTTACTCTTACCTATAAACCTAGGATCTAGAGCCAGTAGGCGTTTCACGATTGTGTTCAATTTTTTGCAAGAGCAACTGAGGTGTTTAAGTCTGCATATAAGAAATTTCACGTTATATATTGTAAGCCTATTATAATGTTAATTCTACAACTGCATCTAAGATAAGCTCTATGCAAAGCAAGTCCTAAATACATTTAAGGAATCTTTTACACCTCTTTGGAATACCAAAGATTTTATATATTATTTTTTAATATCTGTAACTGACGTTGGGGCGTGTTTTTGTATTTCTGCGAGTGACCAATGTTTTCCTTAAAGCCTTAACTTTAAAGCTTGGCTGCTTTTATATTCTATTGGTTCTTTTATCAAAATTTTGTATGTGTTTCAATACTCTTTTTCTTTCTAAGCAGCTCGCTGTAAAGACTTAGCGTAACGTATTATGACTTTCAATCTACCTGCAGGTTTAATAACAGGAAGGTTTGAATTGCATGTGAAAGTCTTTCTTCATCCTAAGGGTTTGCTAACTGAAACGGGATTCATCCCAATAGTTAAAGAAAACATTGAAATGCCAAAATAACGTATTAAAATTGTTAGATTTTGAAGTCCCCTTTTAGTGTACATCAACACCTGTTATGACTAAATAAGTCGCTATGAGAACATCGCACAACTTCATAATAATCAGTGTTTCTCAGCAAAAATTTGTCTGTCCAAAGTAACAGACTCTATTTCTGAAGATTGGCTTTTGTAATATTTTTCAAGTTATTAGGCCTTAACCATTGAAATTGTTTTGCAATTTATATTCCTGTGAGCATGTTGCATAGTTATCTTTCCAAAGGAATGCTGATTTTTATTTAATTGAACTTGATAAAATACTGCCCATGTTTAGCAAAGGTGTTTTAGGTTAGCACTTTGGCCCTGAAGTGCAATGTCTCTTCTCTTTTGCCTTTATATACAATAATTCTCATAGCATTTAACTTACCTAGAGGTGTTGATGGTGCTTGCAGTGCCTGGAAACCAATCTAGACCATTGGCCCTACTTAATGGTATTACAATTCTTTTTCACTCGTTTGTCCTGGCCATGTTTGGAAAAGCCGTCATGTGCTGTTGCCTTCTCAGCTTCAAATATGGAAGTATTATTAAACATGTTAATATCTTATTGAACACCTTACCTTGTGGCTCTGGCTATTATAATACTCTGACTGTTAACCAATTTCAATCTATAGATTATCAATCTGTTATGTTATAGAAAGTATGTTTATGGTATGTGTTATGTGTGTATCAATTTTTATTTTTATATTTGTACACTTTATGTCCGTTTCCATTTTAAAAGTAAATTTTAAATTTTCTTTTTCTCTCTGTATTGGCTTTTTGTAGTCCTTCAGTATGTTTAACCTCGGTTACAGCTGCAAAGACTTTTGACTGATATGAGTTTGTGCTCCTCAAAACATTTTCATAATTGCATATCTGAAGATCTCACTGTATTCAACATTGTGCTACAACATGTACTATCATTTACATGCAAAACAGCAGATAGAAAGAAAGGACAATTTCTTCTTCTCTTCTCCAATGAAAAAAAGTACTGTCAGTAAAATTTGCATTTATTTGTTAAAAAAATTTATTGTGCCACATTATTTCAAAATGTCAACAGGGATGCCTTTTTTTGCTCTCTCTTTTCTTCCTTTGATGCATTTGTTGGAATCATTCCCCTAATTAGTCCTTTTGCTGTTGCTGCAATCTATACCAAATGTAAGTCATGTTACAGCAACGTTTAGTTCAAAATGTTACCAAATATGTGATTACCATTATATGAATACCTGTATTTTCAATTTTTTTTGAGTTTTTCTTCAAATGTGGGATTGACCCAAAATTGAGTCAGAATACTTATTTGGTGTGTATCAAAGTATAGATGTATCTGCAGGTACGGCATTCTAATTCTAGTACTGCTTGTGACTGGTATATGTGGCAAATTCTATTGCATAGGTTTACTTCCCGAATGTTTGTCTACAGTTAAGTATAAAGTGACAATAGATTGGTTGAATCTTCTGAATACGCTTCCGGCCAAATATCTGCCAAAGAGTTGTTCATATGTGACTGATTTATCATGTTCCATGTTAATTGTGATGAACATTTTGACTGGGCTTATTGCCAAATCAATTCAAAATTTTGTCACTCCAACAGCCTGCTAAATTGGATGGTCGCATCACCTGGATTGTCAGTAGAAGTGGTTTCAATATAAATAATATGTGCTTGTATTGTAGTATACTGTGCAATAGTAATAGTTTAGAGTGAAGGCATGGATTGTGTATATTTTGTGTGTATTCCATCCGCTTAATTCAATTTTTGCTAATTTCATTTCTGAAGTGGCTGTATTGAAAAATTCACTTTCATGTCCAGGTGTATTGCTGTGCCAAATTTATGTTATCTTATTTCTTTTTGTGAACTTCATATTAAAACTCTTATCATTTCACTCATTGTACGTGGTAGGTTAATAATATTATTGCTTCAACTGCTCTCCACAGTTGTTATAGATTTTGCTATATAATGATGATAGAATATACTCATTTGCATGATATGTGTACACAGTATTAAAAACTGCCTGTGAAAATTGTTTTGTTCAGTGTATGTGGGAGTTCTGCTGAAAAGCCTTATGCTAATTATTGTAAGAGAGCCTATTACGCTACCTCTCCCCCTCTCTAAGTACCAAGAAGTAATATATTTATATGTTGCTAAGTGCAGAAGTACACCACAATTATCCTGTATTAGTGTTGTAATGGTTTCTTTACCATGACAAGTGAGTGTCTTTGACAAGTGGAGTTCCCGTAGACACGCCTAAAGACTTTTATTTAGCTATCTCTGACTCATGTAACTCATGCCTTTTTTTTTCAAATTCCATTTTTGTTGTTAAGTCTCATTGCAATTATACTCAAGGGACCATTAATAACAAGGAAAAACTAAAGAATACTGATTGAGGTCAACTGCTTTGTCATTCATTCTCAGCTATGCGAATGTGAGACTAAAGTAATTTTTTCTTGTAACCGAAGGAATTGCAATGAGACAGTTGTATATTATATTCCTTGTACATTCTTTCACAGCATTTTGTATATGATGAACAAATAAATCGTATTTGGTTTTCTAGTTTCCGTCTGTTCCGTTGGCAGTCCGCTTTTCTTCCAACAAACACGTCCGCAAAGAGGCACGGACAGTGCGCCAGTAGACCGGCCCTGGCGGCCAAAACTCTAGACGCGTTTTGAGCTCCAGAGTCACTACATGCGACTCGAACGGAACGTATGACCCCACCTATGGATTCCTCGTTCGAAGAGCAACCCATTGGTGGGGTCACACGTTCGGTTCGAGTCCCATTTAGCGACTCTGGAGCTCAAAACGCGTCCAGTGCTTTGGCCGCCTACGCGTCGTCTGGCCCACTGTGCGCCTCGATGCAGGGGCGGATATTAATTTTGCGGCGGGGGAGTGCCAGGGGCCAGGAGGGCAAGGCGGCAAGGGCGGCTGCGAGATGGCAGGGCAATGTAGTGTAGTGCCACGTAGTGCCCTGCTGCCCGGCCGCGTAATGACTGACTGTAATGAGGAATAAGTCCGATAATACCGGATAATGCCTTTCCGGTGTTTCCGGACCCCTGTCTGCAGCGAGGGGCTGCATCCAACCATTACAGCCTTCATAAAGCTCCGGGCATCGGCCGGAGTGTCGCTGCGGGGGGAGAGAGAGAGAGAGAGAGAGAGAGAGAGAGAGAGAGAGAGAGAGAGAGGCTGCAGTGCGCGGTCCAGCCGGCAGGAGGCGCCTCTAGTACGTCATCATTACTGGGGATGTTAAGGGAAGTGCCCACTCCAGTAATACACTCATTCTGAGAGAGACCGACAGAGAGAGGGGGGTTGGGGAGACGACGCCGCGCCGAAATACCGAGGCATTGGCGGCGAGGCCGAGGGGGGGGGGGGGGGGGGGGGGGGGGTGGTTGCCTACGTCGCCTTGCCTACCCCCACGGCGAGGCTGGCACGCGAAGCCAGGCAAAGCCGGAACAGAGAGGGGTGTGTTCCAGAGGCGTGTTATCGCGGCCACAAAAAAAAAAAAAAAAAAAAAAAAAGGGGGGAGAGAGAAAAAAGAAGAGGAACCAAAAGAAGACCATAAAACGCACAGATGCAAAGAACGCGTGGCTGAGCCCGCGCCCCCCTCGGACCGGGTTCGGGTCGTGGTTCGGGGTTCCGGGTTGGAGGTTCGAGGGAGTGCACGAGAAAAGGGCTGCAGTCCTGATAGGGCGAAGCGAGGCGCAGTCACGGCGCCCTCCAGCAGACTGATCTTTCCCTCTCTCTCTCTCTCTCTCTCTCTCTCTCTCTCTCTCTCTCTCTCTCTCTCTCTCTCTCTCTCTCTCTCTCTCTCTCTCACACCACGGCCGGGGCCTCTCGTCCGGGACGACACTTGCAGCCTCGTCTCCGCGGCGCGCGGCTTCCCTCCCCAAGTGTCCCACAGTGTGCCCCGGTCCCCATTCACACTCGCACCGCTTAATCACACTCGCTCCACTTATTCGGCCTCACACCCCAGCGCTAATTCGCGCTAACGAACAGGCACTACGAGATAAATATGCAAATTAGGGAGAGGCCCCGGCCGGCCGCATCGCCCCGCATCGCCGCATCTCGGCCTCGGAGAGCCTCGGAGTGGCCGGCCGGCCGGGCTAATGCTCACTATCCGTTAGTGTTACGGAGAGCGCCCCGCCCCGCCCCGCACAGTGGGCCAGAACACCGGTGGAGGCGGACAAAACTCTAGACGCGTTTTGAGCTCCAGAGTCGCTAAACAGGCCTCGGACCGAACGTGTGACCCCACCAATCGATTCCTCGTTCGGAGAGCAATCCATTGGTGGGGTCACTCGTCCGATTCGAGTCCTGTTTTAGCGACTCAGGAGCTCAAAAAGCGTCTGGAGTTTTGTCCCCCTCCGCCGGTCTTCTGGCCCACTGTGCGCCCCGCGCTCGGGGAGCCGAGCCCCGAGGAGGGGCGCGATTTGTTCCCGTCGGCGTTACGTGGTTTCTGAACGACCTTATGCGGGGCGTGGAAGAAAGGGGCGGCCATATCAGGAAAAGGCCTCCAGAAATCTCAACTGCGCGGCGCGGGGCGGCGGTCCGTGGGGACGCGGATGAGAAGTGCGTCCAC
>NW_023144630.1:5583816-5703571 GCF_012932325.1 Thrips palmi | reverse complement strand
GGGAAACCGGTCAGGGCCTTTGCCTCCAGGCAATGAGATCGTTTTCGTCGCTGTCTCTCTCGCACTCATGGGGCGTCCCCTCTAGGTGCGAGAGGGACAGCGCGACGAAAACGACTCTCGGAATCAGTCTGCTGAGTCGTGTGCAGTCCCACTGGAGGCCCGCTGGAGGCACACTGGAAGGGCGGCCGGACTTCCCTAATGGGTCCACTCCGGGCAAATACACAATTGCAACTCTATTAGACTTGATTGCACGTGACTACTCGAGGCGCGGCGGGGGCGGGGGGGCGGGGGGGGGCGGGGTGGGGCCGTGGGGACGTCGTCCTGGTTGCTCCCTCAGGAGTGCACCAGCCTGGTCTGGACGGGACTAACTGGCACGGAGGGTGGCTGAAAATAATGTAATGATCGTGTAAAGACACAGCCCAGCCCAGCCGTGGCGCTGCCCGCCAGCTCATCTGCAGAAAAAAATAGGGCGTTACTGCGAAATAACACGGACGCCACCAACAACGCGTGCGTAAAAAAGAAAATTGGGACACACCGAGAGACATCTTCCAGCCAACATTAAAAATTAGTGCCGCACGGTGGCCCAGAAGACCGGTGGAGGCGGTCAAAATTCCGGACGCGTTTTGAGCTCCGGCAGAGTCGCTGAATGGGACTCGTACCGAACGTGTGACCCCACCAATGGATTGTTCTCCGAACGAGGAATCCATAGGTGCGGTCCCACGCTCGGTTCGAGCCCTGTCTATCGACTCTGGAGCTCAAAACGCATCCGGGGTTTCGACCGCCACCACCGGTCTTCTGGCAAATCGACTGTGCGCAGTGTAGGCCCTGGGCGAAGTGCAGGGGCTGCCGCCACGCTGCCGCACCGCCGCCGCAGGGACCAAGGCGGTGAGGAAATGACCTGCTGCAGTTCGACTGCAAGTTGCTGCAAAGTTGGCTGACCTGTATCATCTGCATTTGGGCGAGTCAGCAGGCCGTCGGCAGGCCGGCTCCGGACGTCGCTTTCGTCGCTCTGTCCCTCTCGCTCTCGAGGGGCGTGCCGGCGGGGCGCGCGAGAGACAGCGGGGAAGACCCCGCGCCGCCCTGAATGGCCCGTCAATGCATCGCTTTGGATGCAGACTGCACAGCGGGGGCCGCGGCGGGGGCAGGGCCCTGTCTGGGGTTCGCGTCTCCGAATCTCGGAATCGAGGGAACTGTCAGGAAACTCCCGCGGCGAGGCGAGGCGCGGCGCGAAGCAAGAAAAAACAAGTGCCTTGTTCTCGGTAAAAAAAATGTCATTTATTCTAAATGCGGATAAAGCGATTTCACACCGCACGTGCCAGACGGAGGGCCTCTCCAGTGGAGAGGACTTGGCCGCTCTCGTTCCCCGCTTCCTTGCGCTGCTGCGCCGTCCGGGTTTGTGCTGTGTTTCCGAACTGCAGGGCCGGCAGAGCCAAACTTTGGAGGGTCCCCTCCGCGAATCGCTGGCACTGTCGTCTGCTGGGCCAGGCAGGCAGGCAGCCAGGCAGGCAGCCACGCGACCGGAAGTCGGAAGTGTCGGACGCAGACTTCCGGCTGGGCTGCAGCGCGGGAATGCTGTCGCTGACGCGCTGACGCGCCACAGTGTGCCAGAAGACCGGCGCCGGCGGGCAAACCCCTGGACGCGTTTTGACCTCCAGAGTCGCTGAGCAGGACTCGAACCGAACGTGTGACCCCACCAATTGATTCCTCGTTCGGAGAGCAATCCATTGATGGGGTCACACGTTCGGTTCGAGTACCGTTTAGCGACTCTGGAGCTCAAAACGCGTCCGGGACTTTGACCGCCTGCACCGGTCTTCTGGCCCACTGTGAGCTGTCAGCTCAGCAGCCCCTGCCTCTGCTTCTCGGGCGTGTCGCCGTCGCCGGGCGTGCCGCCGCCCGAGTCCGGGCTGCCCGCCTTCGTCTCCTCGCCGATGCGGAGGTGGCGCACCGGCTTCACGGAGCCCGACCACTTCCGGATGAAGCGCACCTCCTCCAGGAACTCGTCGCGGAACGACAGCTGTGGGAGAGAGGGGGAGAGTGAGAGCGGTAGTGTGTGTGTGTAACAGAGAGAGAGAGAGAGAGAGAGAGAGAGAGAGAGAGAGAGAGAGAGAGAGAGAGAGAGAGAGAGAGAGAGAGAGAGAGAGAGAGAGAGAGCGAGAGAGCACCTTCTCCTTGACGGCGGTGCGGTACACGTTGAGCGCCAGCTCGGCCACGGCCACGAAGATGGCCAGCACGGAGCCCGACACCAGCACCAGGAAGACGCCACCCACGTTGTCCATGTTGAGCTCGTTCACGTCCGTCACCGTGGGGCCCTGCAGGCACAGTGGGCCAGAAGGCCGGTGGAGGCGGTCAAAATCCCGGACGCGTTTTGAGCTCCAGAGTCGCTTAATGGGACTCCGTGTGAGAGCCACACACACTCACGATGCAGGCGCCGCCGCCGCGCTTGTTCTTCCACCACTTGTCCTTCATCTCCATCATGCGCCCCGTCTCCTGCATCCGCAGCACCCCGGCGCTGAGCGCGCTGCGGTAGGGCGCGTCTGAAAACGAAGGCAATTAGCTCGCGCGGAAAACAACAAGCAACAAAAGGGGTGGCGGATACGCTGCACAGTGGGCCAGAAGACCGGTGGAGGCGGCCAAAACTCTAGACGCGTTTTGAGCTCCCGAGTCGCTAAATGGGACTCGAGCCGAACGTGTGACCCTACCGATGGATTCCTCGTTCGGATAGCAGTCCATTGGTGGGGTCACACGTCCGGTTCGAGTCCCATTCAGCGACTCTGGAGCTCAAAACGCATCCGGGGTTTTGACCGCCTCCACCGGTCTTCCGGCCCACTGTGCGGCGGGCAGCGACGCACTCTTGGCCATGGCGATGCCGTAGCCCTTCTCGTCCAGGCTGCTGCCGACGCTGGTCACGTTGCAGTTGCGCTCCATCATGTACTCGATGGCCACGGACTCCATGAAGAAGGCGTAGTCGTCGCTGGCGGCCACCTTGTCCAGCCCCTCCTCGTTGCCGTGCTGCAGCACCGGCTCGCCGGCCGCGTCCCACTCCATCATCTGGGCGTACATCTTGCGGTACACGGGGTTCGTCGTCTCCTGGAAAACCCATTTTCGCAAGTCAAAACACACGGCCCCGAAAACAGTACCAAAATTGGAGGCGAAGCACAGTAGGCTAGAAGACCGGTGGAGGCGGTCAAAATCCCGGACGCGTTTTGAGCTCCAGAGTCGCTAGATGGGAGTCGAACCGAACGAGTGACCCCTCCGATGGATTGTTCTCCGAACGAGGAATCCATTGGTGGGGTCACACGTTCGCCTCGAGTCCCATTTAGCGACTCTGGAGCTCAAAACGCGTTTAGAGTTTTGGCCGCCTCCACCGGTCTTCTGGCCCACTGTGCCGAGGTGGTGCTGACCCTGAAGAAGGTGAGGGTGGAGCCGCCGCGCTTGGCGCCGTACTTGATGTAGTCCTGGTCGGCCAGGTCCTCGGCACTGCTGATGCGCTTGTACTGCGACTCGACCGTCAGGAAGGCGGCCAGGTTGGCGGTGTACGAGGACACCATGATGAGCGTGAAGAACCACCAGATGCTGGCGGCGATGCGGGTGGAGGCACCACTGCAAGGAAAGAGGGAAATTTCGATCGGCCTCTCTTGTCCGACCTTTCCTTAGTTCGACGTATGACCCCCACCAATGGATTCCTCGTTCGGAGAGCAATCCATTGGTGGGGTCACACGTTCGGTTCGAGTCCCATTTAGCGACTCTGGAGCTCAAAACGTGTCCAGAGTTTTGGCCGCCTGCGCCGGTCTTCTGGCCCACTGCGGATCTGCCGCTCGGAAACGCCGTGTCTCCTTAGTGTTGGGCTCAGCTAGAGTGGCCGCCGCGCCGCGTCCGCGCCGAGTGGCCACCCTAACCGCGACGCGCCTCGTTCGCTTCGTCACGGCGGTCGGCGGTTCGCGCCGGGGATCCACCCACGCCCACATTTTCCTCACTTTCCCGGGAAGGACGATTCCTTTCTCTTTCTATTCTCTGCCGCTCGCTGAGGTCGAGGCCATTTTAGCTTCCTTCCACCACACTCCGTTTAAAAGACACACCTAAATATCAGGTGAATTTCGTCTCGGGTTGTGTGGCATCCGGTGCGGACTGAGGAACCTATTTAACAGTCAACGATGTTTGTCGAAATCAAATTGAAAACTCACCCTACTGAGTGCGGGACAGTTAGTCCCCCAGGACACGTCCCACCCAGTCGCACAGTACCAGCGGCCCGAGCAGGCTGTCTCTCTCACACTCACGGGGCGTGCCGCGTGCCGCGTGGGGTGCGAGAGAGACGCCGGCCTGCCACGGCACTGCCATGGCACGGCCACGCCGCGTAAACACCGTCTCGAAACGGCGCTCTGAAACGGGCCGGGCGTTTATAGGGGCCCCAGCATAACTTGTCCAAGTCACTCCGCGCGCCCGGCGGACGGAGTGCACTGTATTCAGCCGCGAGGGCAAATAGTTCTCGGATACTTTTAAGTCAGGATGTAGCTAGATGGAACGTGCGTCACCAGTTTCATCCTACAATAGAGGCGGAAACCCAAAACCTGGAACGAGTCTTCTTTCGGAGCTTTCAGACCATCCGCCCCGCCGGCTTGGTTTTGCGGGTCGAGTAGCAGAGGACATAGCAGAAGACAGGCCTACGGTCACAAGGCAACCGTTTTGACGATTTTGAACAGATATCAAATACAATGTCAAACAATGTGTACCTAATAAATTCCAAGCATTTCATTTTACCCATTAAAAATCGCAAATATGACCAACGAAACACCGTTCCATTTTAAAAATACACAAATCAGCCTAACTAGTATCGTCGGGAAACCAAATTTGAAACGGGGCACATTATACAGCAACTACGGTACGTGCGTGTTAAAATGAGCCGTCAGTTTCAGATTCAGCCAAGTGTCTTCTAGTGCGAACAAACAAGAAAACTCTGATAAATAGCTGTTTTGATTACTAAAATCAAGGGGAAAGCTGGAACTGCATGAAGACCGTACTTCGCATGGTCAACTGGGGCACATTATGCAGCGTGAACCACACATGTCTCATGTGAAAGACCGGCATCAACTTGAAGCTCAGATTCTCTTCTAGTGCGAACAAAATGATTAACCACAGATAAAAGCGAGTTACAACTTGAAATTGGTGAAACTGTGCACGGAATCATGCTTTCCCGCCGCTCTGCGGCTCGAGACGGACTACTTTTGGACAAGTTAGGCTGGGGCCCCTCTATGAGCTTCGGCCGGCCGACCGGCTGGCCGCGGCTCTGCGAATAGTCCGTCCTGCGTCCTGCGGATAGCGCGGCCGGGCTATCGGCAGTGCAGGGCCATTTTCGCGGGGTATGGAAGAGAGTCCATAAACCAGGACTGAAATTTTCGGGTGAGGTATTATTCATCACCCAATAGTTGACGATAAAGAATGCGTCGGCCAAAATTCTAAGTGAAGGCTAATTTCGTTCGTAGAGACACCAAAAAATTAAATTTGGACGCCAATTTTATTACCGATGTGGGGCCAAAGTTTCAGCAGTTGGGGGGGGGGCAAATTTGGGAAGGCAGTGAGCAAATGTTGACGCCGTCTGGGAGCTGAGTTCGGTGGTCGGTCAGGGAGCGAATGTCTGCACGGAAAAAAAGAATTTGTTGTGACAACGAAAATGTATGTTGATTTTGGGATAGCAAAAAAAAAAGTTGTGAGGCGTACTAATAATTGGTTGTGAGAACGAACACTTTGCTCTCACGACAAATAATTCGTCAGGAGTACAAACATTCATTTTTATCATGTTTAGTACTCCTGACGATATAGTTCGTTGTCAGAACGAAATGTTCGTTCTGGCAACGAATTGTTAGTACGCCTAACAACTTTTTATAGCTATCCGAAAATCAACATACATTTTCGTTGTCACAACAAATTCTTTTTTTACGTGTGGGAGAGGCTGTCCGGGCGCAACGGCGTCCTGTCGCAGGTCCAAGTGGCGCCGTTCAGGTCGACGGCCAGGCCTTCGGGCCTCGGCCCTTAGGCCCTATAATTTGGCTGCTAATTGTCGGGGACTCCGGACGAAGGGACGGAGGGACACGCCGGCCCTCCTTTCACTCAAAGGACCCGCAAAAAAATCCCAAGGAACACGAGCCGCGGACAGTGGGTTTGCCAGAAGACCGGTCAAAATCCCGGAGCTCCAGAGTCGCTAAATGGGGCTCGAGCCGAACGTGCGACCGAATCAATGGATTGCTCTCCGGACGGGGAATCCATTGGTGGGGTCACACGTTCGGTTCGAGCCCTGTTCAGCGGTTCTGGAGCTCAAAACGCGTCTTTGGCCCCCTGCTGGCTGGGTGCTGGGGTGCTTACATCGGCGCGATCTCCGAGCCCTGCTGCATGATGGAGCCGATGGTGAACCAGAAGGCGTTCCTGAGGCTGAACTGGTTCTCCAGCTCCTCGGGCTCCTCCACGCACGGGTAGGGGTTGTTCCACTCGTACGGACTGATCCTGCGGGAGAGAGAGAGAGACAGACTAAGATTGACCCACTGGAGGCTGGCGCGCCTGCGGAGTCCAGGGTAGGCAACCACGGCATGCAACGCACGCCTGCTTGGCGGGACTGTGGACCCCGCAGGCGTTGACGTACTCACCGAGCCATGACGAACATGAGCAGCGACACGCCAGTGTAGGCGGCCGTCATGAGCAGCCAGACTTCGTTGGAGAAGGGCGACATGAAGGACATGAGGCTGGGCGGCAGCTTGGTGGGCTTGCGGTACAGCACTTGGATGCCTGAGGCAGAAAGGAAAGCTGAGGCACTGGGTGGGGGTCGAACCCGCGACCGGGGCGGAGAAACAGGTGGCGTACCCAAGCTCAGGAAAGGCGTGGTGAAGTCGACGCGGCTCTCCCGGTCCGAGGTGATGGTGAGGTCCACGATGGCCAGGTCCACTCGCTGCCGGGTCAAAAAAGCAGAAAAATAAAGCAGGGCTGGACGGTTATCGAACCCACGACCTCCGGGCGCCGACTCACCCCCTCGTTGACCTCGGCCATCATGCCCGTGCAGGTGCCGTCGTCCGGGTCGCAGGTGCCGTAGTTGCCGTCCTCCTGCACGACGAACGTGTAGTTGAAGCCCAGCATGCGCGCCAACTCGTCGATCAGCTCCACGCCGAAGCCCTCGTACTGCTCGTTGCCCGACAGCTTCTTGCTGGCCTCCTTGAGCATGGAGTAGGGCTGCGTCTGCCAGAGGTTGCGGACGCGGTCAAAATCGCGGACGCGTTTTGAGCTCCAGAGTCGCTGAATGGGACTCGAACCGAAAGTGTGACCCCACCAATGGATTCCTCGTTCGGAGAGCAATCCATTGGTGGGGTCACGCGTTCGGTTCGAGGCCCGTTTAGCGACGCTGGAGCCTGAGCTGGAGCTGGAGATACGTCCCCGACCAGCAGAGAGTCGTTTCCATCGCTCTCTCTCTCCCTCACCATGGCGATGAGCACGGTGAGGGTCTTGTTGAAGAAGATGGGGTTCTGCGCGGCGAGGTAGCCGCCGGGCGAGCGGGGCCGGGCGCGCGTCATATTGAGGCCCTCCGTGGTGTTCCAGAAGCCGAGGCTGTGCGTGCCGTCCTCCGCCAGCTCCAGCAGCTCCACCAGCACACTGGAGCGCCGGCCGCGGTGGTCGAAGCGCAGCAGCCCGGACAGCCCTCGCACCTCGCTCTGCCAACCAAAAATTGAGACAATGACGCCGGACGCGTTTTGAGCTCCAGAGTCGCTAATGGGACTCGAACCGAACGAGTGACCCCACCAATGGATTGCTGTCCGAACGAGGAATCCATTGGTGGGGTCACCCGTTCGGCTCGAGTCCTATTTAGCGACTCTGGAGCTCGAAACGCGTACTACGGAGCTTCGGCCGCCGGCGCCGGTCTTCTGGCCCACTGTGCGCCGCGCGGCTTAAAAACGAACAGGCCCGGCCGGGATTTGAACCCGGGCCGCTTGTCTTGGAGCGCGCTCCGCCGGCACGTCCGCAGTGAATCACCGCGAGCTCGCGCCTCGGCGCCACTGCAGTGCACTGCCGGCGGCGTTCATGTTTCACGCCACAAACATACACATATCGCAGGCGGGGCGGGACCCATATTTTTTGCCGAGCTTTGGCCGGAGCGCGCGCCTGGCGCAAGCGGAGGGCGCAAGCCGGCGCAAGCGGAGGGGGCTCTGCTCTGCGCTTGACGGGGACGTCGGGGACGTCGGCCCCCGCGAACGCGGCGTGGAGTGGGGGCAGGATGACTCTCCCACCGCGCGAGACCATGAATGAAGCCGCGTAGCCGCGTAGTGCCTTAAGCGACTCTGGAGCTCAAAACGCGTCCGGGAATTAGACCGCCTTCACCGGTCTTCTGGCCCACTGTGCGGGCTGCCCTGCCGGCCCCTGTCCCAGACCCGCCCAGACCCCTGACCGCGGATTCTTATCCGCCATCCCTGTCATGGGTCCGCGGTCCCCGTCGGAGCGAGAGAGAGAGAGAGAGAGAGAGAGAGAGAGAGAGAGAGAGAGAGAGAGAGAGAGAGAGAGAGAGAGAGAGAGAGAGAGAGAGAGACGGGCACGACCGCGTCCCGGCTGATGGTGTCTGTAGGACCTGGACGCCGGCCAACCGAATCAAGCCGGCCAGGGCAGGGGCAGAGGGCGTGGGATGGCGTTAGGGCCGCCAGCATGGACTGCAATATTTTGCCGCCCGGGAACGATACAACGGACCCGCCGATCGGCGGCGGTGGCGGCAAAAAAAAGTAGAAAAGTAGGTGAATTGAGACGGATCCAGGACTCACCGTGCGGATGAAGTTGAAGAGCGACGCGCCGTGCTCCCAGCTGTCCGAGGCGTTGCAGGCCATGGGCCTGGTGGCCAGCGCGTGCGGCGCCAGCTGCTGCAGGGCGTGGCCCACGAGGCGCACCCCGTCGTGGAACAGCGCGGCCTGGAGCTGGAGAGAGAGAGAGAGAGAGAGAGAGAGAGAGAGAGAGAGAGAGAGAGAGAGAGAGAGAGAGAGAGGGAGAGAGGTGAGGGGTGTTTGGCCAGGCAATAGCAATCGGCGGCGGGGGCGGCGGGGGCGGCGTGGATGGGTAGTTTTACCGCCGCCCTCATCGAGGCCCTCGTCGACTTAATCCCATCCAGCGCCACCCTCCCGGTGTGTAAACGGAGCCCCACTTGTGCCGCGCCGTCGTGTCGTCGTCACGGACGGACGGACAGACAGACAGACAGACAGACAGACAGACAGACAGACAGGCAGACAGGGGACGTACCCTCATGGCGGTGGGTGCCTGCGCCTCGGCCTGCGTGCCGTCTTCCAGGTCGTCGTCGACGTCGTCCTGGAGGCCGATGAGAGGCTGCGCCGCGCTAACGAGCTTGACGCCCGTGATGTTGGCGCCGCCGTATCGGAAGGGGGAGAGGTCCAGCGTGCTCAGGTCCTGCAACGAGAGGGAGAGAGAGAGAGTGCTGGCGCGACGGCCACGGTAGCGGCGGCCAAGTTCGTCGGCGCGCTCGCTCACCAGGTTGGTGAAGAAGAAGCAGTAGGGGTCCACCAGCAGCCCGCACTGCTGCAGTTGCACCAGCACCTCGTTGAGCCGCTCGAAGGGGCAGTCCACCAGGAAGAAGGTCTCCCCGGACCGCTTCAAGTCCTTGAACATGGCGCTGCAGCGACGCGCAGTGCACAGTGGGCCAGAAGACCGGTGGAGGCGGTCAAAATTTCGGACGCGTTTTTAGCTCCAGAGTCGCCAAATGGACTCGAACCGAACTTTAGACCCCACCAACGGATTGCTCTCCGAACGAGGAATCCATTGGTGGGGCCACACGTTCGGTTCGAGTCCTGCTTAGCATCTCTGGAGCTCAAAACGCGTCTAGAGTTTCAACCGCTTGCACCGGTCCCCTGGCCCTGTGTGGAGCGGGTACCCACCGGTAGTCCTCGCCCGGGGGCATCTGTCGCAGGGTGACGGTGTAGCCCGTGTAGTCGTACATCTTGAGCAGGCCGGAGAGGCGGTGCAGCGAGGAGCTGTCGAAGTACACCACGGTGAAGGCGGTCCACCCCAGCGCCGCCACCACAGCCGGGAGCATCTTGGAGGAGGCAGCCCAGTCAGGCAAAAGCACGCAATTGGACGGCCTTCTGAAATTTTGTCGGGACTCTGCTTACCCGGGCCAGAGTCTCCACGGAGGGGTGCAAGTGCACCTGCAGCAGGCCGGTGGTGGCGGCGCCGGCGCCGGGCCGGGTGTCCAGGTGCGGCACGTCCACGGCGTCCAGCACGGCCTGCACGTGCGTGGCGGGGACGCCGCTGGACGGACCCAGCACCGCGGCCACGCCCCCCGCCAGCAGCTCGCACACTGCGAGAAACAAAAAACAAAACAAAAAACGAGGACTCATTTCGGGGCGTTGCGAGTTTCCCCGGCGAAATGCGATTATTCTGAGCAAGGTGTTGCCGGCCAAGGGCGGGCCGTGCGGCCTGCGGCCAGCGGCCCAGCCCCTGGAGGCCCCCAGGCCCTGGAGGAGCTCCGCGGTGCCGCGGCGGAGCCCTGGGGGTTAGGGCGTTAATTTAATGGCGCTGGTTTGCATGGCAATGCGGCGCGGCCCGCGGCGCGTCCACAGCCACAGCCAGCAAGGCGGCAGGGTGCTGGTGGTGCGTCTTCATGTCTGGAGGTCAGGTGGGGTCGTGCAGGAGCCACGGTGGCCCACTGTTCGCTGCTTCCATTTTACCGCGCGCCCAGCCCCGACAGCGGGCTTTGCTCGGACCGACCGAGGTAATGTTTTGACAAGAATGGAGGTTATGTTATACGTCTGCATTTAGACGGCCCCCGTCAAAAAAGTACGAATCTGTATTTTTGTGGCTTGATTATTTCGAGGGTCAATATTTATGAAAGGGATGATGAGTCATTTTCTGCACGCACGTCGTAATGAAAAAATAAAAAGAGTGAGGATGGAGATTTGAAGCCAGCTCACCACGCTTGTGCGCCTCGAGGGCATCGAACTCGGGCACCGCGACGTCCACGCCGACCAGGCGGTGATCCGGCAGGACGTCCTTGTCCTCGTTGACGGCGTCGATGGCCGCGTAGAACGCGCTCACGCAGTCCTCCTCCGTCGTCAGGAACAGCCCACCTTGCGAAAAAAAAGTTGTGGTGTTCCGGGTGTTGAACCCGGAACCTTGAACCCCGGACGCACAGTAGTGGACCAGAAGACTGGTGGGGGCGGAAACCCGAGACGCGTTTTGAGTTCCAGTCACTAAAATGGGACTCGAACTGAACGTGTGACCCCACCAATGGATTCCTCGTTCGGAGAGCAATCCATTGGTGGGGTCACACGCTCGGTTCGAGTCCTGTTTAGCGACTCTGAAGCTCCAAACACGTCTGGAGTTTTGACCGCCTCCGTCGGTCTTCTGGCCCACTGTGCGGCGGAAAGCGCTTCCTCACCGATGCGGATCTCCTCCTGCTGTTCGTAGTAGGCCCCGGCCTCCCTCGCCACCGCCAGCACGGCCAGCACGGCCACGACGAGCAAGGGGCACTCCATGGCGGTCTTGGCGGGCACACCATCTGCGGATCGAGAGTCGTTTTGTCGCGCCGCTCGTCGACGTGATGTTCGGTGTCCCGAGGCGACGACCCGGACCCTCCCCAAGCGCTGTTGACAGCGGCGCGACTAACGAGCTCCAACTACTCGATGCGACTCGATTCTCTCGATCCTCCCCCTCCCTCCCTCTTGGGCGCGACGTAGAGGCCGTCCGCGCGCAGTGGCTGGATAATGGTTTCTGACACCCCGCTGCTACACTGTCGCACCTCCCCGCAGGTTCGCCAACCGCGAGCACGCGTGCCGGCGACGTGCGAAAACAACAACAACAGCAGGGCTGCCAACTACGCGGCGAGTGGCCGCGGCGCGCGGCGGCAGGCGCACCAACTGCGGGGGGCTCGCGTCAGACTGGCCGGCCCCGCCTAGAGGCCCCGCCGTGCGGCGCAGGGCGGAGCCGCTGCGAGGGCGTAGGGACGCCGGGGCGCAGCAGGCCCTCGCGCTGTCTCTCTCGCACCTCCCGCCGCCCCGCGAGTGCGAGAGAGACAGCGCGGAATGGAGCTGCGGGGCGAAGGGACGACGCGGGGCTCGTCGGTGACTCGGCGTCGCTCCGTCTCGCTCGCGCTCGCTGCGAGCTCCACTGTGAAACCAAACGTGGACAACTCCACACTTCCTGGTGTGGAGTAAGTCTCCACACTTGGAAGTGCAGAGTTAGCAGCCTCCACACTTCAATGTGGAGCAGCTCACATGGCCCCTATCTCTTAGCATGGTGCAAACGTGGACAACTCCACGTTTGAAGTGTGGAGACTGCAAACTCTGCACTTCCAGGTGTGGAGACTGAAAATTCCGCTCCTCCGCATTTCAAATGTGGAGTTGTCCACGTTTGGTTTTACAGTGTCGGCAGGGGTGCGAGAGACGCCTGCAGTCGGCCTCGGCTCGGCGGCGCGGTTTCTCGTCGGCCGTCCGAACGCGTCACCGTATTACTGCCTCGCTTATCGTCCTGCCGGCGCCCCACCGCGATCCTGGGCCTCGTCCTGGGGGAGCGCCACCCAACCTACAGTGGGCCGGAAGACCGGTGGAGGCGGCCAAAACTCTAGACGCGTTTTGAGCTCCAGAGTCGCTAAACGGGACTCGAGCCGAACGTGTGACTCCATCAATGGATTCCTCACTCGGAGAGCAATCCATTGGTGGGGTCACACGTTCGGTTCGAGTCCTGTTTAGCGACTCTGGAGCTCAAAACGCGTCTGGAGCTTTGGCCGCCTCCACCTATCTGCTGGCCCACTGCGCACCCCACGCCTCGGCTGCCGCGAAATTCCCGAAACCGTTCACCGATTTTTCGTCCGGCCATTTGTTCCCCCACCCCGCTTCGCCGCTCTCCGTCTGAGCAGCCTGAGCAGCCTGAGCAGTCGAAAGCGGCGAAACTGCACTCGTCTGTGTTGACGCGTTTCCGCGTGAACACATACAGAGTGGGGCTCCACCGCGGGAGGGTGGCAGGGGCGGGGAGGGGGAGGGTGAGGGGGACGGTGGGTCGTAAAGGGACTGCGGTTGAGATTAGCCCCGGCGGTGAGGCTCCGAGTCTCGCAGTCAGACTGCAACTAAGACTCCGGCAGCGCGGCGCGGCGCGGGGGATTTGAATCGCAATGAGGGCAAACAGCGGCAACGTGATACGCCCGGGTTCGGATCCCGCCGGCGCCAAAGTGATTTTCGAGCTTTTTTTTTGTTTTCCGCCTCTCGCTTGCGAACTTTGTTGATGTTGTTTTCTGCCTGGCTCTAGTGGTGGTGTGATTGACTGGGACAAGCAGCTCTCGGACGCGGGTTCGAGTCCCGGCAGCGGCTCTTTTTTTTCTTCGGTGCGATCATGACTGCCTCGTTCCAGGCATCGTGGTGTCGTCCTGCCAGCACTGGCAGCCTGCCAAGGCAGCCACGGCCCAACTGTGTTGTCCCGCTCGCCACGAGGCGTCGCGGGGCGGGCGCCGCGGACGGGGCCACGCCCTCATCAAGTCCCATTCCACGCTTTTAACTTTAGAAACGCTGCCCGAAATAGAGCTCTCTCTCTCTCTCTCTCTCTCTCTCTCTCTCTCTCTCTCTCTCTCTCTCTCTCCCTCTGCTCGGCGGCAGCGCGCGGGGCGTGGTGCGGCGGCGCGCGGACTTGAGGGTCAAAGTCGGTCAAAGTCGCACGCAAGGATGCGACATTAAGGTCAGCAGTGCGACGTGCACTGCGAGGAAGGGCGGACCACACCACTGCAATCTGAGAATTTAAAGGTCCTCACAATCTTCCCCCTAAAAGAAAAGTAAAAAAAAAAACAAGATAATTTTAGGTGTTATATGTTCCCTTAATTTTTTTTAAATTTTCTATCTGTTTTTTTTAACGTGTGCCTATCCTTGTCTGCCGCCCCGACCACGTGGCGCGACGGCCCGGTAAGAGGTGACAGGCACTGCGCTCCGAACTGGGCCGAAAAAAGAGGAGAGAGAGAGAGAGAGAGAGAGAGAGAGAGAGAGAGAGAGAGAGAGAGAGAGAGAGAGAGAGAGAGAGCTGTATCGGAGTGCAGGCGATAAGACCTGCAGGTGAGAATAAAACGCCCAGGGGGTAGTGGCCCAGACAGGAAGGGGGAGGGGGAGGGGCATTGGGGGTTCGCTAGGCCTATTCTAGTCACGCTCGGCAGGCCGGCCGGCCCGTAAACCCAGAGGCTGGTCTGGGGACGTCGCAACTGATTGTGGTGCTGCATCCACTCCCCAGCCCCCACACCCCCACCTGAATCCTGGACATACTCTGTCGTGCAGTTTCCGTTAGGCTGCGTTGTCTAGCCCCCCCCCCCTCTCTCTCTCTCTGGCGGGGAAGCAGCTTCAAAGGATAAGGCCTGGTACAGCGGGTGTGCTGATCTGGATGCCCCAGCTTGATACCTGGAGTGAGTACACTGCGCTGCAGAACACCTCGTGAAATTTGAAAGGGAAAAGAAAAAAAATTTGAACTCTACACCCCCTCCCCAGTCTTAATGGGGAGGCCTCCTGCTTTACTTCGGTGTTCGGGATGGGAACCGGTGCTATCAGGTACCTGGGGTTAATCCCGTCAGCGACCCAAGCGTTCGCCGGGGGACCCAGTAGGACCCCAAAGCTCAGACAGCTGGGTCGGAGCACCCAGTGTGAAGCTCTTAGAGGGGCGGGACGTAGAGTGAGACGACAGAGAGACAGAGAGAGACTCAGACAGAGAAGAGGTTTGGTGGGAGCTTCTTGTTTTCGTAGGGTTGGTTGTGTACCCCATGGTACCCCCACTGTCCGGCGCTCCCGTACCGAACATACAGCGTTTTAGGCCAGCTTCAAAGGACTTATCATCGCCTCCCCGACGAATCGAGGAGGCACCACCCGCAACCACACACCGGGTGGTCTGGATTGATGGATCAAATACGCCATCGCTCCAGTGCCGAGGCCAACCCGCCGAAGCGGATTGCTTTTTAGACACCCACAGCGAAGTGGCCAGGTGAATGTGACTCTGACCACTACGCTATCACGCTTGTACGTCTGGCAGCGTGTTGGACGACGGGTTTGAGTTGCACTGGGAGGAAGGCGGTCGAAAAATGTAATGAAATGATGGGATTCGATCCCCGGACCCCGCCA
This sequence comes from Thrips palmi, assembly GCF_012932325.1. NCBI lineage: Eukaryota > Metazoa > Arthropoda > Insecta > Thysanoptera > Thripidae > Thrips > Thrips palmi. Next base: position 5,688,470 of record NW_023144630.1, on the reverse strand, counting down.
CCGGGATCCCACGACTTTACGCTCTCGGCCACCACGGCCCATGATGAGGGGACCGGCGTGAGGTGGGTTCTTGACGCAACAGGACTCGACCGACCCGGTCAAAATTTCGCAAGAAGTTGGGGGAGTCGAACCGCCGATCCTAGCATTGGGAACCGACGCCTCTACTCCCTGGACCACCACGTCCCATGCACGGAGTGGGCTCACGTTCACGGGTTTCAACCGCACTGGGTGAGGCAGTAAAATTAAATGGAAATATTTGTTAGGAGTCGAACCTCCGGCATGTGGGTCTGTTGCACACGGCTCCGCTCGGATGGCCTCGAACCACCACCCTTAGGATAGTAAGTCGAAAAAATGTATGTGACGCTGGTATTCGAACGCCCGCCTGCGGTAACTCGATCCCACGTCTCTAACCTCTCGGCTATCACAGCAGTTGTAAACCGCGATGGATCATCTGCTTTCATTAACGTTCGTTGAATGAGATTTTTTCGTTCCATTTTCAAATTTTAATTTTCTGGAAGCTGAAAGGACATAATTGCGTCTATAATATTTCTATTAATGTTTTTTTTTTCAATATTTTCAAAGAGCCTGAAAGGAGACACTCGGGGACACTTTTCGAAATGACTGCTTGGTACTACAGAGGTACACATTGTGCCCTGCTACAACCGTCGTTCGCGCCCCTCGCTTAATGCGTCATGTTGTACTCTCTCCACTGCACCATGCTTTTTCCGCTCCTTCCCTCCTCAAACGGAGAATTATCGTCGCGTTCAATTTAGCGTGCCGGCGATCGCCGGTGATAAACGCGACTCATAAAGCATTATCGAGTGGCGGGGCTCCGCAGTGCTCTGGCATGCTCTGCTCGCCGAGGTCCTGGAGAGTCTGGAGTTTCCTGGAGGTTCCGGGGTGTCCTGGTGGTCCTAGAGGTCATGGAGGTGATGGAGGTCATGGAGGTCGTGGAGGTCCTGGAGGTTCCTGGAGCCCCACGGGGTTTCCTGGAGGCCCCGCAGATCTCTGCAGATTGCTAGAGGTCTTAGAGGTCCTGGAAGTTCTGGTGGTTCATGAAGGTCCTGGAGGGCCTCCTGGAGGTCCTGGAGGGCTGCCTGGAGACTCGCGGGTACCCGAGGCTGTGCGAAGCGCCTCGCTCTCTCCAAACGAGCAGAGTGCCTTCTCCCTGCGCCCTTCTCGGAGCACGCCGAACAAGGGCCGGGGGCCGGCCGGCCTTGTAATGTATCGCCCTGAATGTCTCCCCACATGGGCGTGGCGGGGCGGGGCGGGGCGGGGCGGGGTGCGGTGAGCGATGGCGGGGCGGGGTGGCTGGCGATAAGCCCCATTCAGGCAATATGTACGACATGGACACTCCCACCACCACCACCACTCATCCGCTCTTTTCATACTCTGCAAATAAACTGTTCAAACAGGAGCCCGAGAGCAGAACTCAAAAACAGTGCACAGTGGGCCAGAAGACCGGTGGAGGCGGCCAAAATTCTAGACGCGCTTTAATCTTCAGCGTCGCTGAAACACAACTCCGGACGACCCACCAATGGATTCCTCGTTCGCAGAGCAATCCATTGGTGGGGTCACACGTTCGGTTCGAGTCCTGTTCAGCGACTCTGGAGCTCAAAACGCGTCTAGAGTTTTGGCCGCAGCGCGTGCATGACTTGAAGCCGTCGCCGGCCAAGGGACCGGAGGGACCGGCACTGTTAAACCGGCGCCAGCAGTGGCGTGGTGCGGGACGTCGCCCCGGGCAAACACAGCTCCCTCTGTCTATCCCTCTCTCTCTCTCTCACCCTCGACAGTGTAGCAGTCGCGTGCCCCGCGGTGGGCAGGACGCCACGGCGGCACGGCGGCGCGGCCCCGGGGCGACAGTGCTTATAGCACGATCTGCACTTTTACAGGGACGTTTTATTTCTCTCGGCACTTGTCTGTTGCTTCCGGCGAGGAGGCATCGGGGGAAGGAGGCAGCCGCACGCAGCGCGGCGCCATCGCGGAAGAAGAAGAGTCGGAATGCCTCCGCGTCGCTCCGCGTTTCTCCAGACTCCAGAACCAAGCCAACCAGCCGAGCATCCAGTGGGCCAGAAGACCGGTGGAGGCGGCCAAAACTCTAGACGCGAGCAGAGCTCCAGAGTCGCTAAGCAGGACTCGAGCCGAACGTGTGACACCACCAATGGATTCCGCGTTCGGAGAGCAATCCATTGGTGGGGTCACACGTTCGGTTCGAGGCGCCTTTTGCGACTTTGGAGCTCAGAAACGCGTCTAGAGTTTCGGCCGCCTCCACCGGTGTCTTCTGGCCCACTGTGCAGCCCCCGCGGCGCCCCGCGCAAAATTCCATGTGAGAATGCTGATAAGTCGAGTGGCGCGACGCGGGACTCCGATATCAGCCTCCCTCTCTCTCTCTCTCTCTCTCTCTCTCTCTCTCTCTCTCTCTCTCTCTCTCTCTCGGAAGCTCGGTCTCCAGGTCACCCTCCCGTTGTTTACACGTCCCGACACGGGTCCGTCTGCAGGGTCTCCAGGGCGTCTCCAGGGCGACTCCAGGGAGACTCCAGGGGGCCGCCGTCCGTCCGCACGGCACCAACTTGCAAGTTTCGGAACAGTGTCACTCAAAAGTTGTAATAGGGCAAAGTTTTGAAATCTGGGCGGGGAGGGGGAGGGCCGGGAGCACGCCATTTGAATAGGCCTGCCCGCGCCTCGCTGCAGGACTCATTCCGAGAGTCGTCTTCGTCGCTCTGTCTCTCTCGCACTCTTAGGGCGTCGCGCGAAGGTGCGAGGGAGACGGAGCGAGGCTGCTCGGCTCGCCGCCGGCCGGAGGGTGACCCCTTGTTTGTTGGGGAGCCTCCGAAACGAGTTTCGTTTATGTAATAAGGGGCACCCCTTTGCCGCCGCGCCGCCTCGCCGCCGCCGTGCGCTTTTGTAATCACCGAGATTTAACAAAATGATTAAGCCCGTGCTGAGATGATATGTTGTCTCTGTTGACTCGTTGTGGCTGCAGGGCCTGTGGGGGCCGGAGAGAGAGAGAGAGAGAGAGAGAGAGAGAGAGAGAGAGAGAGAGAGAGAGAGAGAGAGAGAGAGAGAGAGAGAGAGAGAGAGAGAGAGAGAGAGAGAGAGAGAGAGAGAGAGGTCTTTCATTGTTTTGATCACGGCGAGTGGCGAGCTCGCTGCAGGCATGATTTACTTGGGGCCTCGTGGTGTAGGGGGAGGGGAGGGGTGGGGAGGGAGAGAGACCAGTGCGTGACTGATCGCTGGCAGTGAAGGCGATTGAGACATCGCGAGGAGCACTTTGCGTTTCTTCGACCTTCCAAAGGGGAGGAAGAAAGAGAGAGAGAGAGAGAGAGAGAGAGAGAGAGAGAGAGAGAGAGAGAGAGAGAGAGAGAGAGAGAGAGAGAGAGAGAGAGAGAGAGAGACAGTGGCCGCAGAAGCGCGATACTGCCGGCTGGCTCCGAGCCGGAAGGCCCATCAGTCCGTCTCTCTCGCTCCCTTGCGGGACGCCCCGCGAGTGCGAGAGAGACAGCGCTTCCCCTCCTCGAAACGGCCCTGCCTGATGCACGGAGGACAGTGTGCCACCGCGCCGCTCCGGAAACCGGAAACGGGGCGGGGGAGCCCCCCACCCCTTTCTACGGTCACCCGCGAGGTCACTGTCTTTCGCCGTCCCCGATGTGCCCGCCGTGGTTCCCTTTTGCATCGCCTGTCTGTCTGTCTGTCTGTCTGTCTGTCTGTCTGTCTGTCTGTCTGTCTGCTGCTGTCTGTCTGTCTGTCTGTCTGTCTGTCTGTCTGTCTGTCTGTCTGTCTGACTGTCTGCCCGCCTGTCCGCCTGAAATGTCCCTTATCTATACTCGAACAAGAGGAATATGACGAAAAATAAGAAAGGGGCTGGCGGCGCTGGGACTCGAACCCGTGCCCTCTCCTCGGCCATCCGTCAGTCGGGGTTGACAGCCGTGGCGCGCCGCGGGGTGCCGATATTGATGGGAGTAGTTGTTGCACTCCGGGGATGGCCAACGCGGGTCCGGTTGCCGAGGACAACGCCCTCACCGCTCTCTCTCTCTCTCTCTCTCTCTCTCTCTCTCTCTCTCTCTCTCTCTCTCTCTCACTCACTCTCTCACTCTCACTCTCTCTCTCTCTCCCTCTCCCTCTATCTCTCCCTCTTACGCGCGGACCACACAGTGCAGCAGATTGATCCCTACCCTGGTTCCCATGAGTGCGAGAGAGACAGAGCGACGAAAACGGCTCTCGGAATCAGTCTGCTGACAAATTATTTCTGTTCTGGTCGGTTGAGAGTCAAGTCCGTCCGAATGTGCGGCTCGCTCCTGCATCGGTCGGACCGAAGGGGGGCGGCTGTCTCGACGGAGTGCCAGATCGCTCGCATTTCCGTGTCTCTACCTCTTTCCGCCCGGGCGATCCGTCCGTCTGTCTGTCTGTCTGTCTGTCTGTCTGTCTGTCTGTCTGTCTGTCTGTCTGTCTGTCTGTCTGTCTGTCTGTCTGTCTGTCTGTCTGTCTGTCTGTCTGTCTGTCTGCCTGTCCGTCTGACCGCGGCACCCTGCATGCTCCAGCCCCCGTCTTGGTGGGCCTGGCCAAGTCACGATGCAATATCCTGCTCTCGACACCGCGTCGCCGCAGCCCTGGAGCCCTGACTGGGGCACTGCCTGGAGCCCCGCAGCCCGGGGACAACCCTTCCCGCCTAAACTGCAGCCGGCAGCGCCCGGCAGCGCAGACACCGTTCACCGCTCTATCCGTCGCCAGATTCACCAGCGTTCCTCGGGTTTACCCCATCCCCCGCACAGTGGGCCAGAAGACCGGTGGAGGCGGCCAAAACTCTAGACGCGTTTTGAGCTCCAGAGTCGCTAAATGGGACTCGAACCGAACGTGTGACCCCACCAATGGATTGCTCTCTGAACGAGGAACCCATTGGTGGGGTCACACGTTCGGTTCGAGGCCTTTTTAGCGACTCTGGAGCTCAAAACGCGTCTGGAGTTTTGGCCGCCTCCACCGGTCTTCTGGCCCGCTGTGCCCCGCTCTTTCTCCCCCCCCCGTCTCTATCCCAGGGGATCACCGGGCCGGCCTCTCCGCATGGCTGGCTCCGCAAAGGCCGGACGAAAAGCGCGCCGGGTTTCGTTTGGAAGGGAAATCACTTTCTTAAGCCGCGAGACGGGCTGGCCTGGCGACGCGAGGCAAGACGAGGCAACGCCCGCCGGCCAAATAAACACCGCGCCAGCCTTGATCGGGAAGGGAGAGAGAGAGAGAGAGAGAGAGAGAGAGAGAGAGAGAGAGAGAGAGAGAGAGAGAGAGAGAGAGAGAGAGAGAGACTCTCAACTCGCTGTACTTCACTGTAACCGACAGGGAAGCGGACAAGGCCTGCAGTGCTAGTCCGCAGGGTAGTGACTCACCAGTAAAAGGGACGGGGTGAGGAAGGGGTGAGTCACGGCCTCTCACTGACTGACTCTCCGTCTCTCTCGCACTCACGCCGCGTGGCCGTGTGCCGCGCGGGTGCGAGAGAGACGGGGCGAGGCCAGGGAGGGTGGTTCGGGCCGCGAGCTGCACCGATGCACCGCCCCGACCGGCCCGGCGGGGGTCGCCGAAATGAAATGTTGATGGCGATTATCAAATGAGGACGCGGACATGCATAACATGAATAAAGGCGGAGCAATGAGGTTACGTCTTTAATTCGGGAGCCAAATTTGAATGGCCGAGTAATTCGGGCCATGATAAATGGATAAATGGGGGAGGGGGGTGGGCGCACCTTCTTTGTGAGGGTCGGCGGCAGGCCGGGCTGGAGTGCTGGAGGCTCGGCTGGAGGCTTGGCTGGAGGTGGCTGCGTCTACTCGCCTGCCATTGTGCAGTCCAAGATTCCTGGCCGGATTATTTCCGTCGCGCAATGCGCCGCGCACTCTACCCTCGACTTGGAACGCACAGTGGGCCAGAAGACCGGTGGGGGCGGCCGAAACTCTAGACGCGTGTTGAGCTCCAGCGTCGCTAAATGGGACTCGAAGCGAACGTGTGCCCCACCAATGGATGCCTCGTTCGGAGAACAATCCATTGGTGGGGTCACACGTTCGGATCGAGTCCCATTTAGCGACGCTGGAGCTCAAAACGCGTCTAGAGTTCTGGCCGCCTCCACCGGTCTTCTGGCGTCAAACACTTCTTTCTAATTGCATGCCTCGTTCTGCATGTGCTTGGTGTGCTCGGTGCGTTGGAGGCGAACGCCGTGGCGGGTAGGCAAGCCCGCCACACTGCGAGGCACACGTGGTGCCTACCCGCCGGGCGCCCCGTCAGCCTCCTCTCCTGTTCCTTCTCCTTCTCCTTAGTGTCCCGCTTCTGCTAATATGTAAATTCCAGCAAAAGCCCCCCCCTCTTTTCCGGCGTGTCATGGGGATGACGTCATCCCAAGAGGCAGGCGCGGAGGGCTGTAGTGTCATTATTTGTCACAAGGCACGGCCCAAGGCATGCTTGTTGTTGTTGTTGTTGTTGTGCCCCCGACTAAGCGGTGCGCTAACGTGAAGAAATGTGCGCGTGTCGCCACACACAGCGCCGCGAATACCTCATCGCGCCGCATCGAGGCCTTAGAGTGTAGGGCCTCTCGTCTTTTTAGCGCGGACGACCCTCCTTTTCCCTTTTGCCTCCACTTGGCTCCCCTACTCGTCATCACTGCGTGGCTCTGATGTATTGCACTCCGCGCACGGAGGAGAGAGAGAGAGAGAGAGAGAGAGAGAGAGAGAGAGAGAGAGAGGAGAGAGAGAGAGAGAGAGAGAGAGAGAGAGAGAGAGAGAGAGAGCGCGTGGGCGCGTTCGGTGGAGCCGTCCTGCGGGCACACTTCTGCCACCACCTTGACGTCGTCATGAATCCTCACGACGACAACAACAACAACATCAACAACACAAACAACAACAACAACAACGCGAGCGCGGCCGCCTTTACAGTGGGCCCGCCGCGTCGCGCACGGCCCACCCCTAAGTGCGTGCGTTTTATCATCCGATTATGTAGAGCGCGAGGCGAGGCGAGCCGCGACGCGAGTACGTACGCCCCGCTTGGCGCTGTCTGCGCTGTCGGATTGAAACGGCACGCACTTGAACGCGCATTCATGGCTGGGCGGGGCGGGGCGGGGCGGGGTGGGGTGGGGCGGGGTGGGGCGCGGCGGAAGCGCCGTGCGAATGGGAATGTGAATGCCGCTTGCCTTTTTCGCGCCCAATTTCAACCGCGCTGCGGGAAAGCCACGTCGACGCCTACACTGCGACTGCCTACACTGCGACTGCGGTCTGCCGTCGTCGGTCGGAATTATTATTGCTTCACTGGAACTGCAATCGGTCGGTTTTCTGGATGATTTCGGGTCGAGGGGCGCGTTCATCCCCCCCCCCCCTCCGGGGGATTGATTTTGAGAGTCATTAGTGTACACATGCGGCCGCACACGCACGCTCACACACACACAAACACAAACACACACACACACACAGCGATCTGCCTTCGATGGCAGGCGATGACTATTACACCCATTTGGCACGCGGGTGTCACCACGCCACTCTCCACCAGCTGCCGCGCCGGATTCCGCTACACACCCTTTCCACTCCCTCTCCCTCTCCTCCTCCTCCTTCTCCTCCTTGCCCGCCTCCCTTCCCCGGAGTGTGCGTATGAAAGGAGCCGGCGGCGCGGTGAATATTTTACTCACACTTTGAGGCGCCGCGCTCGGCGCGCGCTCCGGCTGCGGACTGACTACGAGAGTCTGCGTGACTCTCTCGCACTCGTGGAGCGTCTCGCAGAGGTGCGAGAGAGACAGGTAGACTCGCGGAACCAGTCTGCTGGCTGGCCGCCTCGGCTGCAGGGCGTTGGGCTGGGAGGTCCAGACCATGGCCAGCCAGAATTCCGAACGAGGAATCCATTGGTGGGGTCACACGATCCGTTCGAGTCCCATTTAGCGACTCTGGAGTTCAACACGCGTCCGGGATTTCGTCCGCCTCCACCGGTCTTCTGGCCCACTGTGCGGCACCTTCTTAGCGGCGGACCAGGCACTGACCGTGGTCGGACGTCACAACGCTTGTCGCGGCCGGCCGGCGGGGCTGGTGGAGCGCACCACCTCTACACTGGCAGGGGGCGTGGAGCAGCTGTCTCTCTCGCACGCCGACGGGGCGCCCTATGAGAGAGAGAGAGAGAGAGAGAGAGAGAGAGGGGGGGGGGGGAAAGAGAAGGACCACAAGGAGGCTGCTGGAATAAAAGAAAATAGCAACTGTAGCACTGGAAGTGCCTTCTCTCTCTCTCTCTCCCTCTCTCTCTCTCTCTCTCTCTCTCTCTCTCTCTCTTGTAAGGTGTGAAGGGGCACCCCCAGCGCAGTGAGTCAACAAGCTCGCTACAAAGCGGCGGGCCGCCGCCCTGCCCACACTGTAGGCCCCGCCGAGGCCCCGCCGCCGTGTACACAGCGGTGTATCCGTCGCGAGAGTGACGCCCCGGGGGAGGGTTTTACCGCGCCCGGTGCAAAAACATTCGTACAAAAATAAAGAAAATGGCATTAAAAGTACACTATTTTATATTTTGTTTGCTTGGTTGTGTTTGTTGGTTAGGCTTGGGTACTGGTTCGTCACTACCCCACGCGACGAGGACTGCTGGGCGTGGGGTAGCGCGGGGTACACGCCCCGTCTGGAGCAATTAGCTCACCGCGCATTGCCCCCTTCTCTCTCTCTCTCTCTCTCTCTCTCTCCTCCCTCTCTCTCTCTCTTACTCTCCTCGCCTTTCCCGCTGCGACGGCGATATTTTTTAAAGTAATGGCTTTTCCAGTGCGGGGGCTGCAGCAGCCGGGCCCGGCGGCACGCCCACGAAGGGGCCGGAGGGGCTGCAGGGGCTGGAAGGGGAGAGCAAGACGCCTCAGATGGCGCGGCGGCGCGGCGGCAGCACAACGAGACCGAGGTGTCGGATTGATGCAGCACGTCATGCTGCGTGCCCCGACAATGCGGGGAGGGATCTGTCATAGCCCACAGTGGGCCAGAAGACCGGTGGAGGAGGCCGAAACTCCAGACGCGTTTTGAGCTCCAGAGTCGCTGAATGGGACTCGAACCGAACGTGTGACCCCACCAATGGATTGCTCTCCGAACGAGGAATCCATTGGTGGGGTCACACGTCCGGTTGGAGTCCCATTTTAGCGACGCTGAAGCTTAAAACGCGTCTAGAGTTTTGGCCGCCTCAACCGGTCGGCACACTGTGGGTCTGCGCACGCTGCAGGAAAAACGGTTCCGCGTTCGACCGCCTAGTTTTTCATCCCGGCGGGGGCGGCGGGCTAGTTGGGCAAACGTCTTTTTTTCGCGCCAAGTCGATTCAATTAAGGCTGGCCCTTGTTACCACACTGCCTGCGCCTGCCGCGCCAAGGGCTGCACGCCCGCACGGCACCGCTGTCCGTGCCCAACCCTTCCTCTTTGTCCCCGCCGGCCGTCTGGCCGCTTTGTCAAAGTCGGAGAAGGAAAAAGGAGGCGAACTCGGGACGGCACGGCCTGGCAGGGCCTGGCAGGGGGAGGGCCGCAGTCGCCCAAGTCCAGTTCCGTTTTCTCGCTTTTCCAGTGCACTTAGCGGCCTTCTCCGCCTTGGAGGCAACACCAGCCTCCACCTGGACGGCGCACCGTGTGATTCCCGCCGCGCAGTGGGCCAGAAGACCGGTGGAGGCGGCCAATATCCCGGACGCGATTTGAGCTCCAGAGTCGCTAAGTGGGACGCGAACCGAACGTGTGACCCCACCAATGGATGGCTCTCCGAACGAGGAATCCATTGGTGGGGTCACACGTTCGGTTCAAGTCCCGCTAAGCGACTCTGGAGCTCAAAGCGCGTCTAGAGTTTTGGCCGCCGCTGCCGGTCTTCTGGCCCACTGTGTGCCGGTCTGGCTGGTCGGCGGGTGTGGGAAAAGAAACACTCAACGCAAGGTTTCACGTTTTATTACAAAATGAATAAATTAACAGAGCAGCCCGTTCAACAACACCGTCCACGAATAAATTAAATCATTTCAAGCACCAACCCATCACAATGATTACGAAAGGAAACAAAATCGAACGTGTTCGCGCTTTGCACCCCCAGTATTGAGCAACATATGTACACTGTTTTGTTGTCCGCAAAGGAAAAACTTCGTTCGCTGAAAACGGTTCAAAAATTAATTTTCTTTGCATCCACTGCAAAACCGCAACCGGCCTGAATAGTCGTTTCCCTCGCGTCCACGTCCTATGGCATCGTCGTTGTCAACCAGCCGCCCCGATGACCGAATGAGTCAAGCGATGAGCCAATGAGATCGACTGCCCGGCCGGACCGGACCAATCAGAACGGTTGTTTGGAACCCTGGCGCCAGAACGCCGCGTCCTCATTGGCCGGCGCGGCCGTGCAGTAAAGGGAGACTGGAGCGTCTCGACCGGATGTAAAAGGGGCCCGGAGGGTTGAATTTCCCTTCCCCACTTAAGGAGGGACATTAAAAAGTGGAGGCGCCGTCGCTCCGGTCTTCCCTCCAGTCTTCCAGGAGGGCGGCGGGGATTCTTTCTCCAGCAAGCTGGCGGCTCGCTCCGTCTCTCTCGCTCGGCAGTGCGCCCTTGGCTGGGGTGCGAGAGAGACAGAGTGTCGCTGGCGGCGTGCCAGCTCGCCGTCCACCCTTTGCCCAGCTTCTCGTCCGGCGGCGCCGCGTGGCGGTGACGGCACACCTGTCCCCACAGTGGGGGAAGCGTTCCAAATCCCGGACGCGTTTTGAGCCCCAGAGTCGCTAAATGGGACTCGAACCGAGCGTGTGACCCCACCAATGGATTGCTCTCCGAACGAGGAATCCATTGGTGGGGTCACACGTTCGGTTCGAGCCCTGTTTAGCGACTCTGCAGCTCAAAACGCGTCTTGAGTTTTGGCCGCCTCCACCGGTCTTCTGGCCCACTGGTCCCACGTAGTGGCCGCCCCTGCAGCTGACTAGCTCCTCTCCTCCGGGCGCCGGGGGCGCTGGCGGTGCTAGTGGCAGTGGTGGCCGCCGCCGCCCCCACCGCCGCCGCCGCCGCCGCCCATGCCGCCGCCCTGCAGCAGACGCAGCGCGGGGATGGCGAAGGCCAGCGTGGACAGCATGAGGGCCTTGCCCACCAGCAGCGCGAGGATGGACATCTTGACGGGCAGCAGCGAGGAGCCGAACACCAGCAGCGGCGCCAGCCCGCCGTTGCCCTTGCTCTTGCGGCCTAGGAAGTCGGCCGTGTCTGCAACAGAAAGGGTCATGACGTTAAACTAGCGTAGTGGTTACCGTGGCTGAGTTACGGAAGCAAGGTTCGTGGTTCGAACCCGACTGGACGAGTCACATTTTTTTTTTCAGGAAACCGAACGTGTGACCCCACTAATGGATTCCTCGTTCGGAGAGCAATCCATTGGTGGGGTCACACGTTCGGTTCGAGTCCCATTTAGCGACTCTGGAGCTCAAAACGCGTCTGCAGTTTTGCCCGCCCCTACCGGCCTTCTGGCCCACTGTGCGGCCCTGCAGCTCGCCGCCAAGTTTCTCAATGACCCTCGTCGGCGACCACAAGGGGCCGGGCCCCGGCGGGGGGAGGGGCGACGACCACGGCCATCCGGCGGTGCTCTGAAGCCAGCACGTCGTTCACGGCGTCCAGCGGCATTCCTTTCAGAACATTGCACTTCGCTCCCCCGCGCGACTTCGCTGCAGTGGCGCCACGCTATCGGACTGGCGTAATGGTTACAGTGTTCGGCTGACACGCGGAAGATTGGCGGTTCGATCCCAGTCGGGTGCGGCTCTTTTTTGTTGGATTGTTGTCCTTGTTGCGGCGAGTGGCTTCCACCCTCTCTACTGACCGTTGGCCGGCGGGGAGGGCGGGACGGGCGGGGCCTCCACGGCCTCCCGCAGCGTCCTGGCGCTGGGCAGCTGCACGCGGAGGGAGTAGCCCTGCAGGAAGGACAGCACGCGCTGGCTCAGCGCCTCGTCCGCACTGCTGGCACTGCTGGCGGCGGACTCGGCCGCCTCGGGCACCGCGGCCTCCTCGGGCAGCTTGCGCACCGACCGGCTGCCAACAAACGAACCGCCGTGTCACAGTGGGCTGGAGGACCAGTGGGGCGGCCAAAAGTCTACACGCGTTTTGAGCTGCAGAGTCGCTAAATAGGACTCGAACCGAACGAGTGAACCCACCAATGGATTGCTCTCCGAACGAGGAATCCATTGGTGGGGTCACACGCTCGGTTCGAGCCCTGTTTAGCGACTCTGGAGCTCAAAAAGCGTCTAGACTTTCGGCCGCCGGTGCCGGTCTTCTGTGCACCGTCGCCTACCTGGTGGCCTCCTTGGCGTCCGGCACGAGCATGAGGCCGGCGCCCAGGTTGATCTCTCGCTGCGTCCTGGCCGCCCTGTCCAAGGCCCGCGACGCCACGGTCCGGATGCAGGCGCCGGTGTCCTTGATGCTGGACGACGACAAGCACTCCTTCATCACGGACATGGCCGCCTGGGGCAGCTTCCAAGTCCACCCTCCTGCGGGCACGAGCGCTCACTGCTAAATTTGCTACCTCACAGCAGGCCATCATTGAAAAAAAGCAATAAACTAAAAATTAAATGCGAAACGAAAAAATTAAAATATGACAGCACAATTTGCAGCAAAATTTGCTACCTTACTGCTGGCTATCATAAAAAAGCATTAAACTAATAAGTAAATGAAATTAAAAACGAAAAAAACACTTAAGTGAGCATAATTCGAATTTTTTTTTTCATGCATCTGGGCTTAATCCTCCACAACTATCCAGATGACACACTGGTCCCTGGATGATGTCCGTTGTCAATATAGCGTTGCACGGTAATCCCAGGGCGTTGTCTTCTTGTCGCACTTTGAGTTGTCACACACACGCGCACACGCACACACACACACACACACACACACACACGCGCGCGCGCGCGCACACACACACTCACTGTCTTCTTGCTGGGCGGGGGCGCCCCAGGGCGCGGTGGACTCGACGGCGCGGAGCTGGGTGCCGTTGGCGGCCACCAGGATGTCGGCCAGGATGGCGATGAACACCGCCAGCACCGGACGGACGGCTGCCATGGCTGCACCTCGCTGTCGCACTGAGCCTGTCCCAAGGCCACGGCCGCCTTTATAGCGGCACCCCGGGCAGCCCCGCGCAGCCCCGGCACCGGAGGCTTCACTTTTCTAAACGCCATTTGGTGGGGAGGGTCAGACGCCGTCAGAGACACAGAAAGCGAACCGAATCGGCCCAAGTGGCAAGACAGGCAAGGTCTCGGCCCCCGCCCCGGCCTGCCTGCCCTCGCGGGATGCGCCCACCGCACCTCGTCGTCAGCGCCGTCCGCCCGTCGCCGCGTCTCTGTCGCACTCACGGGGCGTCCCCTAGGGGTGCGAGAGAGACAGAGCGACGAAAACGACTCTCAGTGTGGCGGTGCGTTCCTGCGGTCGCGGCGTCCGCGGCCTGCAAAGACAAGCAGAGAGAGGGGCCCGCGACGGACGCGTTTTCAGGCGCTCTAGCTCTAGCCGCCCCGGTCTATTGATATGTTTCGCCCACTCCACCGCGCCCCGCCCCGCCCCGCCCCGCCCCGCCCCGCGTCGTCTGCTGACAGTGCAGCCGACTGCGGTCACCGCCTTGTCCCTGCACTTTCTACGGCCGGCCCGGGCCTTTCGCGAAAAGCCCAGGAATGCGTGTGTACTTTGACAGTGCTTCGAGCTGCAAGCCGTTTCCGTAGACGCGTTTTGAGCTCCAGAGTCGCTAAACAGGACTCGAACCGAGCGCGTGACCCCACCAATGGATTCCTCGTTCGGAGAGCAATCCGTTGGTGGGGTCACACGTTCGGTTCGAGTCCCATGTAGCGACTCTGGAGCTCAAAACGCGTCTGGAATTTTGTCCGCCTCCACCGGTCTCTGGCCCACCGTGCGCCAGTGCACTTGTGCATTCTCGATATCCGCAGAGGAGAGCAAAGCCGTTGTTTTTCCCGAACGAAGCGCTGCGCCGCACTGCGGCGGCGTAACGCGATTTGTGAATGATTCCATGCCGAAAACGGCCGCCCCCTTCCCTCCCAATCGGATCAATTCCCCTCCATTTGGTTGACGTGCCGGATTTGGCCCCGGAGTACACGCCCAGGAAGGTACTCGGACTCGGAGAGACCTCAGCTTCGCGTTGACAGTGACTGACATCAAAACAAATTTCAAACTTAGAAATGGAATTGAAAATAAATTTCCAATTAATTTATTTTAATTTGAGTTCTTTCACATCTTAGTTGATGAAGTTGTGAATAATTAAAATCTTCAAACAGTATTTCAGTCTGAGAAAAAAATTCCTGGCAAAGCCACTGTCAGAGTGCTGAAAAATAAAAATAGAAAGAAGGAGGATGGAAGATAGCGATTCCCGGAGCTGAAGCGGTAGAGGTAGTCCCACTCGTGCCGGTTCTGCCTGGTCTCGGTTCTCCAGGGAGTGCAATTATTTGAGCCGCATCTTGGATTCCCTGATTTTCCAGGCGCGCGGACTTCGGGGCTGCACGGCTGCGCGGCTCTGGAGCAAGTTGATCTCCTGGAGCCTGCCAGGGCCCTGCCAGGGGCGCGGAACGGGAGGGGAGGGGGGGGAAGGGGGGGGGGAGGGGGGGAGGGGGGAGGCGGCGCTACGGGCAGGGGGTGTTGTACACGCAATTTCACGGGCGAGGGGTGCCTCCCTCTTCCTCATCGTGCTCCTGCAGGCCGAGTCCCAACATCGCTCTCTCTCTCTCTCTCTCTCTCTCTCACCCTCATCGACCCCTCGTAATGACGCCCCCCCTTCCCCCCGCCCTGTGACCTGTGACTAATTGAGCATCAGTCTGCCAAACGGCGCCAAATTTAAAAGTTTGCCGCTTTGATGGCGCGGTGTTGGTCACAGTGACGGGCCGGGGACGCGCGGGGGGAAGAGAGAGAGAGAGAGAGAGAGAGAGAGAGAGAGAGAGAGAGAGAGAGAGAGAGAGAGAGAGAGAGAGAGAGAGAGAGAGAGAGAGAGAGAGAGAGAGAGAGAATACACTCGAGCGGTCACGGCGAATATACTCCGCGTTCGGCAGCTTCCCCCGCCTTCGGGCATCAGCCGCCTTCGCCGTCTGCTAGTTTATGAAAGGCGGGTCCCGGAGCGTGTCCGTGTGTGCGAGTGCGCGTGTGTTTGTGTGTTTGCGTTTGGCCGGTAGCAGCATGGAGCCCCGGCCGGCGCCCAGCGGTAAAGCCCCATGGATCCCGACTCCTTGAACCCAGCAGCCCGCCCTGCCCAGTCGTGTCCGTCGCTCTGTCCCTCTCGCACCTACACGGCACGCCCCATGCGTGGGGGAGAGACGGAAACGACTCTCGGAATCAGTGTGCTGCGGGGGCGGCGGCAGCCTGGCCGCCCAGGCCACCCCGTCCCACACACAAGTCTTATTGCCTTGTTTTGAACGGGGAGAGGCGAGGCGAGGCGAGGCGCGGCGAGGTACCCCATCTCCCCGTTCCACCCTTTACTCCCGACATCAACGGAGAGCCAGCCGGCAATGCACCGGGTAAGTCCGGGCACTAATGGCAAAGTAAACCAGCCGGAGAGCCGACGGAGAGCCTCGCGGTGGAGGGAGAGCGCTGCACAGTGGGCCAGAAGGCCGGTGGCGGTCAAAAGTCGAGACGCGTTTTGAGCTCCAGAGTCGCTAAAAAGGACTCGAACGGAGCGCGTGACCCCACCAGTGGATTCCTCGTCCGTGGAGCAATCCATTGGTGGGGTCACACGTTCGGTTCGAGCCATATTTCGCGACTCTGGAGCTCAAAACGCGTCCGGGTTTTTAACCGCCGCCGCCCGCCGCCTGCGCGCCCGCGGAGCTCGGGGTAGGCAACTCTTCGTGCGCGCGGGTACCGCGGCCCTGTCCACTTCCACGGCGCGCGGGTGCGCAGTCTCTCGCAGCTCGCCTGTCCGTCTGTCCATTTGGCTGTCCATCTGCCCGTCCGTCTGTGTGTCGGTCCACCGTGGCCGTCGGCGAGTACCGGTCCGAAAGCGCTCGGTAAAAGCCACCCCGCCTGAACCATCACGACTCGCCGCTGCACTGCACAGTGGCGCGGACGGGCAGCCTGACGGGACGGCACTGTGGGGGGCTGCCGCCGTGCCACGCCGTGCCGTGAGTGAGACCAGGACAATGCATATTAATGCGCTATGAATATTTAGAAACGGTGCGCCCTGCATGAGCGCGGCAGCGTGGCAGACACTTCAACACGTTCACACGCGGCGTCCGAATCAAGGAGGACGGGACGCCGTGTGGTGTGTCTGTCTGTCTGTCCGTCTGTCGGTCTGTCTGTCTGTCTGTCTGTCTGTCGGCCTGTCTGTCTGTCTGTCTGTCTGTCTGTCTGTCTGTCTGTCTGTCTGTCTGTCTGTCTGTCTGTCTGTCTGTCCGTCTGTCGGCCTGTCTGTCTGTCTGTCTGTCCGCGTGCCGCCGTAGTTCCCGGCGGTGGATGAGGGATGGAGGGGTGCAAGTCTGTGGTGTGACGCTTTAGGCAAGAAATGCCACGACGAAAGGGTCGCGTCTGCCCACTCCTGGGGGAGCCCAAGCAGTCCCTGCCCCTCTGGCCGCCACCGCGGAGACACGCGGTGGCGGCGGCGCGCGCCAAAGCCGACCCTCGGGACCCTACGGCGACCCTAAGCGCGACCCTAAGGGCGACCCTTCGCCGACCCTCCGGCCCGCTCATCCGGCCGAAAGGCCAAAGGGCGCCGAAGGGCAAGGGGAAATGAATTCAATGGCAGAGCCGCTTCCGACACCATTAATCTATGGCGGAACTATTTTGGCAGTGCGGAAGGAGGGGAAGCCAATTCCATGACCGCTGCACAGTGGGCCAGAAGACCGTTGCAGGCGGTCAAAACTCTAGACGCGTTTTGAGCTCCAAAGTCACTAAGCAGGACTCGAACCGAACGAGTGACCCCACCAATGGATTGCTCTCCGAACGAGGAATCCATTGGTGGGGTCACACGTTCGGCTCGAGTCCTGCTTAGCAACTTTGGAGCTCAGCTCGAGACGCGTCCAGGGTTTTGATCGCCTCCACCGGTCTTCTGGCCCACTGTGCAGCGCAGCACTGCCGGTGCTGGATGGGTTGCCTACCCGGCGGGCGGAGACGCGGTCCGCTGGAAGGGTTGCCTGCCTTCAGGCGGACTTACTCCAGTCACGCGCTACCCAGCGCTGTGTCTGAAGCCACCCGTCTGTAGCCTTAGGGTCGTTCTCGTCGCTCTGTCTCTCTCGCACCCACACGAGTACGAGAGAGACGAAAACGCTCTCAGAATCAGTCTGGCGCTACAGGGAGAGGTTCTTGTTGTGCTGGTGGACGCGGCTGGTGCCGGCGGGTCCTGGCGGGTCCGGGAGGGTCCTGATGCGGTGGCACGGACTAGCCTCATCACCCTGTGACCGCAGTGGCGCGGGGCTTAGGGTGGACCCCCCCCCCCTCCCCCTCCGGGCCGTCCAGAAGGGGCGTGCACCCGATCAGTTAGCGACGCCGGCTTGGCCATGGCTTGGCCGCTGATGCCCTGCTGATGCTGCTGCTGGCCCGGAAGCAGACGTGTAGGGTCCACGGCCTGATGAGATGAAGGTCTCGGGTTTCCCTGGTCTTTTTATTTTCCTCCTGCCTCTCCTTCATATTGGCCGGACTGCTTTCGCAAAGCTTCGCCGAGCTTGGCAGAGCTTCGGCCATCATCGGCCGTGCAGAGCCAGAAGACCGGTGGAGGCGGCCGAAACTCTAGACGCGTTTTGAGCTCCAGAGTCGCTAAACAGGACTCGAGCCAAACGTGTGACCCCACCAATGGATTCCTCGTTCGAAGAGCAATCCATTGGTGGGGGTCACACGTTCGGTTCGAGTCTTATTTAGCGACTCTGGAGCCAGGGATTTTGACCGCCTCCACCGGTCTTCTGGCCCACTATGCAACTGATTTTGTCAATCCCGGAGTGCCAACCTGACCGCGGCAGTGAGTGCACTATACCAGAAGACACACTCTTGCTCTCGTCTGCTCGCTTGCAAGGCTTCATGTCTCTGCCGGTGTTCCTGACAGACCCAATGCCCTCGCTCAAGAAATAAGTTTTTTAAAAAAATAAAAAAGTCGCCGCAAAATATTCTTATTTCGTTACGTCTTCTGACACAGTCATATTTCCGCCGAGTCTTAACGGGCTATAAAGGGCCGTGCAGCCGCCAACGCCAGCCAATAGGAGTGAGCGAAGCTGACTGATTCCGAGAGTCGTTTTCGTCGCTCTGTCCCTCTATACGGGGCGCCCCGTGAGTGCGAGAGGGACAGAGCGACGAAAACGTCTGCTGGCCTGGCTGGCGCGAGAGCGAGAGAGACAACCGTCGCGCCGACCGAGAGGAGCGACGAGAACCGACGACGTTCACTTCGCGCTTCGCAACGCGACCGCAAGGACTTTATTTCATGCCCCCTGCGGAGCCGAACGCGCAGAGGCAGCCAGGCAAGCCGAGGCTTGATCGGAAACGCATCTGTCTCTCTCCCACTCATTACCGCAGGGAATGCGTCTCTACACTGCGAGAAAAAAGTACGGAAAAAGAACGGAACATGTTTGGTCAATAATTTGCCTGGACCGTCCGTGCCTGTTCCACTACGGAACTTCTGTACTATTTTTCCGTACCCGATAACATGAGTTCATATGGGACAAGTACGGACGTTCCCTACTTTTTTCCGTACTTCCTTACTATATTTGTCTGTACATTTTCCGTACAAAAGTACGGAATTTTTTACAGTGTAACGCGGCAGTGGAAATTTTTTTTAGGGCAGAAACGTAATGCGACCAATCGAAAAAAAACAACAAAACTTATTGATGATTGAAAAAATAGCATGGTTAGGTTAGGTTAGGTTAGGTTAGTATGCATACTTTAAAAAAAAAAAAAACAGTTTACATTGTGAAAAAATAATCTAAACGGAAAAAAGTCATTAAAATTTAAACTTTAAATTTTGAAAAAGATTAAATTGTTTTGAAAAAGAAGTAAAAAATACACTGCAGTGACAAGCAATGCGAACTGCAATGATAACGAGACGGCGTTTCGGGAAAACTGGTCTCCCCTCCTCGTTTTTCTTTGGCGCGCTAGCCTCGCGGTGGTCGTCATGGCGACGCAGCAGACGACAAACGACGCAGCAGGGCTGACGCTGGCTGACGCCCCGGAGTCACGGTGTCGTATACAACGGGCATTGCACGCGACCTCGCACGCCGTGTGCACCAAAGCACGTAACGCTCGGAACGCATGGGACCGACGCACAGTGGGCCAGAAGACCGTTGGAGGCGGACAAAACTCAGACGCGTTTTAAGCTCCAGAGTCACTAAATGGGACTCGAACCGAACGTGTGACCCCACCAATGGATTGCTCTCCGAACGAGGAATCCGTTGGTGGGGTCACAAGGTTCGGTTCGAGTCCTGTTCAGTGACTCAAAGCGCGTCCTGGATTTTGCCCGCCTCCACCGGTCTTCTGGTCCACTGTGCGACGCGAGAACACGTGATCCCTGGTCAAAGCAGCGAGTTTTTACGGAGTTCGTGAAAAAAGAGGAAAATTCCAGGTTTTGAACCTTTGCCAAGGTAGAGGGAGAGACAGTAACGTCTCAATCCAGGCGCAGGACACTCGTCCAGGTGAGCGCCTTCTTGTCGCTTTTTTCCCGAGCTCTTTACATGAAGCAGCGACCTGCCGAGTCGAGCTCCGTCGCCCAAGGGAAGCCCTGCAGCGTCGGAGTGACAGCGACGGGCTGTGTTCCAGCGCCGACGCGCTGTCTCTCTCACTCGCTGGGCGGCGCAGGGCCGCACACGACAGAGAGGGAGCGCAGTGTCTCGGACGCCACTCCGGGGACCACACGCGGAAACGCGTCTCTCACGGATGATCGGTGATGGACTTGACAGTGCGGTTTTGCCCCGTGCACATTGTCTGCCCTGGGGCCGAGCCAGGGGCCGAGCCCGGCAGGGAGACGAGCGCCAAGAATCTTGGCGGCTGGATTCGAGTTCAGTTTCCAGGCAGCACTGCCACAAGTAGGCGAAAAATGGTCAAGTTCCACCACGCACGGTGGGCCAGAAGACCTGGTGGAGGCGGTCAAAGTCCTGTACGCGTTTTGAGCTCCAGAGTCGCTAAAAAGGACTCGAACGGAGCGTGTGACCCCACCAATGGATTCCTCGTCCGGAGAGCATTCCGTTGGTGGGGTCACACGTTCGGTTCGAGTCCCATTTAGCGACTCAAGAGCTCGAAACGCGTCCAGACTTTTGGTCGCCTGCACTGGTCCTCTGGCCCTCTTTGTGTTGTCTACGTTCAAAGTGTGGCTCTCTCTGGCGGCTATCTGGCGGCCAAGGGGGAAATTGTCCTTCCCCCTCCACTGGATCCGTGCCTGCGCTGTCGGAGCAACAACGGAAACAGTCTAACTAAGTGCGCGCGACTTCCTGACGGCTTGACTTTTCGCTGCGAAACGGGAATGGGCCAATGGGGTCGCACGGGGCGGCCCAGGCCGTGCCGTGACGTGCCGTGGGCCTGCCTGGGGCCGCGGGGTCGCCGGGTCAGTCAGTCAGACGGTGACGGTCATCACTTTTGATGGCGCAATCATTTTCTCGCCTGTTGTTTCTTTCTCGCTCTCTCCGTCTCTCTCCGACAGGTGACCCGAGGGGGCAGCCACAGCCCGACCGCCGCAGCCAGTAGCAGTCACGAGCTGCCTCTGTTGACACCCGGTTCGGTAACCTAACCTTTGGTTCGCGAGGGTTTTGCACTGCACCAATCCATCCCTTTGTTTTGTTCGTCGCACAGGGGGCCAGAAGACCGGCGGAGGCGGTCAAAATCCGGGACGCGTTTTGAGCTTCAGAGTCGCTAAATGGGACTCGAACCGAACGTGTAACCCCACCAATGGATCGGCCGTCGAGCAAGGAATCCATTGATGGGGCGTCACACGTTAGTATCGACTCTGCAGTTCAAAACGCGTCTAGAGTTTTGGCCCGCCTCCACCGGTCTTCTGGCCCACTGTATAGTGCACTCTGAGGTTTCCAGAGTGCATTCGAGTCCCGAGGTGACAATGGCGTGCTAATCCAGAGCAATCCAGAGCTCCCTGCACCGAGGCGGCACGGCGGCACGAAACCACAGGAAGGAGCGTCCCAGCGGCCTGGCGGCCTGGGGCCTGGCGCGCAGCCCTGACATGTGCGGGTTTGTGGTTCGCAGTGCAGGCGTCACTGCGGAACGCTCTTGTAATGATTGAGGTGCCATCACCACGACCTCAGTCTCGACCAGGACCTCCACTGGCAGAAAAAGGGACAGAAGGCGGACGGAACACGTCTGGTCGCTTAACAAGACCCGGAGTGTGTGACCCCACCAATGGATTCCTCGTTCGGAGAGCAGTCCATTGGTGGGGTCTGGTGGGGTCACACGTTCGGTTCGAGTCCCATTTAGCGACTCTGGAGCTCAAAACGCGTCTAGGAATTGGTCCGCCTCCGCCGGTCTTCTGGCCCACTGTGCATGGTGACCTCTGGAGGGGTGAGCCAACTCCCTGGCGACCTGCTGCAAGTGGTCCTTGATGACCGCGGCGAACCCCGCGACCTCACTTCGGCATGCCTTTCGGGCGACAAGATGAGTTGACACGCTTCGCCATCGCCATGCTTCGCTGCGTCCCAATCGCTCTCCGGGCCAGCACACGCTAAACGGCTGGGAACAGCAATTTGGTCATTTGGTAAAAGCAAAGTGCGCTGCCGAGCGATTCAGAAGATCGGTCTCTGTCTCTCTCGCACCCGAATGGAGAGTGAGTGCGACAGAGACAGAGCGACGAGATGACTGAACCGCTCGGCTGCGCCGCTCCAGGCTCCCACGAACAAACACCTAAATGGCACAGCGCGTTTTGACTGACGCCGTCGTTGGACCGCACAGAATGCAACAATGCACAATGCGAATCCCAATCCGAACAGCGCGCGCCCGAATGAATCTGAATCCGAATCAAAACAATGGCGCGGCCTGGAATCGAACGACTCACAATGCGTGCGCTCCGGCCGGCGCGGCCTTCGAATCCGAATCTGAATGTGAAGCGAAAGCCGTCCTGTAAGGCGCGAAAGCGTTCTGTTTTCACTGTTTCTGATCCAGTTTGCGTGCAAAAAGTATACAGAGGATGGAGAATTTACCCGGAGGAGAGGGCTGCAGGCTGGAACGTAGCGGGCCGAATCACCTGGGTCGCTCTCTAAAAGAGCAATCCATTGGTGGGGTCACACGTTCGGTTCGAGTCCCATTCAGCGACTCTGGAGCTCAAAACGCGTCCGAGATTTTGACCGCCTCCACGGCCTTCTGGCGAATCCACTGTGGCTGCATTGACTCAAGGCGTGAGTCAAGGGCCAGCCGTGCAATGGCCAGTGGTCGCCGCGCCGCCATGCCGCCCACTCACGCCGATGACTCCGAGTCAGTGAGTCACACAGTGACGACACGCCGGCCTGGCTGACTGTGCCGGTACGGTAGCTTCTGCCGGCCGAGTAGGAAAAACAATAAAAACAACCGAAAGTTGTCGCTTGCTCTCCGGCGAGCCAACCTTATAGGCGTGGAGTATAGACGGCCCACCGGTCTATCCATCATGGCTGGAAGCAGCTGTGACTTCCCTTTCAGCCGAGGGCAGGGACCACCGCCACTCCAACCGCCCCGCCCCGCCCCGCCCCGCCCCGCCCCGCCCCGCCCCGCCCCGCCTGCGACAATGTGTACTCAAGTTCTGCCGATGGATGAGATGCGTTTCCGCCGAGCCCAAGGTAGCAATCTTCCAATCATTGTGGTCGCTCTATCGACGCGCGCCTTCTGTTTCCCGTTCTGTCTGTCCTCTTTTCTCCTTGCTCCTCGTCGTCGTCGTCTTCGTTGTCCTCTTCGTCGTCCTCCTCGTCCGCGTCCTCGTCCTCGTCCTCGTCCTCCTCCTCGTCCTCGTCCTCCTCCTCCTCCTCGTCCTCCTCGTCCTCGTCATCGTCCTCCTCGTCCTCGTCCTCGTCATCCTCCTCCTCGTCCTCGTCCTCCTCCTCATCCTCGTCCTCCTCGTCCTCATCTTCGTCGTCGCCCTCGACCTCGTCCTCTCCCCGCCACCGCGCTGGGTCTTCTTTCCCGGAGACCCGCACGCGCGGCAGCATCGGAGCGCGCGGCCCACTGCGCGGCCCCGGCGCGAGTCTCGCGAGTCTGGCGACACATTCACATTGGCGTGTCGCCCCGTCGAACCATGGTCGAACGGCGCTAGTCGTCATTCACATCGAGATTGCTGGCGCGGCCTCCTCGTTTATGACGGCCACTTTTGTCCGCATCGCACGGAGTGCACGGAGTGCTAAAAACCGGCAAACTGCTCCCTGCGCCGCCGTTCCCAAATCGTAAAAAAATAGACGCGCATTTTTTAACTTTCCGCGCGCGCGCAAACCGTGTTAAGGCTGATCATAGAGACCGTGTCGAAAACGAATAAAAATGGGGAAGGCATTAAAATTGCAATAACCGTAAACAACAAGAACAAAACAAGAGGCTGCGCTCCGCGGCTACGCCGGCTGCGCGTCGCTGCGGGTGATCGTCAGCAGCCACTCGGCAAACGGTGGCGGGACAGGCAGGGCTGCCAACCCACTCGCACAATTAGCGGCCCACGCCACTGCTGCCAACATGACCGCGGCGAAGCAGCGTCACGTTTTGCCCGAATTTGACGGCAACGGCCGCCCGGCTCCCAAATGCGGCGGAGCGACGACGCAAGCCGCTTGTTTATGGTGTTTGTTTTTGTTTATTCATTTTCGTATGATTGGCAGCGGTTGGAAGGGAAGAGCGCGACGCACGGTGGGCCAGAAGACCGGTGGAGGCGGGCCAAATCCCGGACGCGTTTTGAGCTCCAGAGTCGCTAAATGGGACTCGAACCGAACGTGTGACCCCACCAATGGATCGCTCTCCGAACGAGGAATCCATTGGTGGGGTCACACGTTCGGTTCGAGGCCTGCTTAGCGACTCTGGAGCTCAAAACGCGTCTAGTTTTAACCGCTGGCGCCGGTCTTCTGGCGAATCCACTGTGCTTCGATTTTGCGACTTTGCGACAGCGAAAAACGAAAGAAATGCGCTTTTGTTTTGCGTTTGATTTCTCTCCCCGCCTCGTCCCACGCGCCGCAAGGAGGCATAAAGACAACAAAAGAAACGGGTCGGAAAGTGAAAATGCTTCGACAGTTCGCGAGCAGTGGGAGCGAGAGGGGGCGAGTCCGATCGGCTGGCCAATCCAGTGAGAGGGAGTGAGAGGGAGTGAGAGGGAGTGAGAGGGAGTGAGAGGGAGGGAGAGGGAGTGAGAGGGAGTGAGAGGGAGTGAGAGGGAGTGAGAGGGAGTGAGAGGGAGTGAGAGGGAGTGAGAGGGAGGGAGAGGGAGTGAGAGGGAGTGAGAGGGAGTGAGAGGGAGGGAGAGGGAGTGAGAGGGAAATGAGAGGGAGTGAGAGGGAGTGAGAGGGAGTGAGAGGGAGTGAGAGGGAGTGAGAGGGAGTGAGAGGAGTGAGAGGGAGTGAGAGGGAGTGAGAGGAGTGAGAGGGAGTGGAGGAGGGAGAGGGAGGGAGAGGGAGTGAGAGGGAGGGAGAGGGAGTGAGATGGAGTGAGAGGGAGTGAGAGGGAGGGAGAGGGAGTGAGAGGGAGGGAGAGGGAGGGAGAGGGAGTGAGAGGGAGTGAGAGGGAGTGAGAGGGAGTGAGAGGGAGTGAGAGGGAGTGAGAGGGAGTGAGAGGGAGTGAGAGGGAGTGAGAGAGAGTGAGAGGGAGTGAGAGGGAGTAAGCCAGCCCACGTACGCCGTTTCATTCACAAATTGCACCTCGCACTCCGCGGCCGAAGTCATCGTTACACCTCGCGCAAAAAAAAAAAAAAAAAAAAAAGAATTGTTGCCTGGTTATACGGTATTGCACGCGAACCCACTCGTTGTTCCTGACAGTGTGACGAGGGCGCCGAGAAGTAGTACGCTCCGTACGTGTGGCGGCGGCACGGTGCCTACACTGTGCCCACTCCAAACCTAGCTCCGGGCGATTCGGGCCGGTCTAAATCGGCAACTCACGCGTCTGCCCAGCGCCATCGCCTCGCCTTGCCTCGCCTCGCCTTGGCTGCAACGTGTGTTCGGCACACTGGCCCGTCCACACAGACGGACACACACACACACACACACACACACACACACACACACACACACACACACAAACACGGACAGGCAGACAAGGTGATGTAAGTGACCCTCGTCGCTCATTAGTCCCAAACCTGAGAGGCGTGGGCAAAATTCGATCGGTTGCTGCTGGAAATGAGCTTTGCTCGGAGCTGTGAGGAGACGCGGGGCGTGCACAGTGGGCCAGAAGACCGGTGGAGGCGGACAAAACTCTAAACGCGTTTTGAGCTCCAATGTCGCTAAACAGGACTCGAACCGAACGTGTGACCCCACCAATGGACTCCCCGTTCGAAGAGCAATCCATTGGTGGGGTCACACGTTCGATTCGAGTCCTGGTTAGCGACTCTGGAGCTCAGAACGCGCCCCGGGATTTTGACCGCCTCCACCGGTCTTCTGGCCCACTGTGCGACACGGGGCGTGTGGGCTGTAGGACAGGTGAGGAGTATGTCGGGGTGCAGGGGCCCCCGTCTAGTATAACGAGCCCTACAGTGACACCACACTGGAAAAAACAAAACAAATTATTTGTCATCAACAGGAGCACTTAAATTTTCCATTTCAAATTTTCATTCACAATTTCTCTGTTGCCATTAGTTTCTTGTAAGGCTTCGGGGTCCATGATCAAAAGGTAGCTTTTCGCCAGAGATACGTGCAGTTGCAGTGTGTTTGGCCCGAGCAATTTTTTTTGGAGCGTGTGTCCATGGAGGCCGGCCAGCCGCCCGCCGTTCGCTGCGAGGAAGGACCACCTACTGGACCAGACCAAATACCCTAGGCTCACCGCGCCACAGTGGGCTAGCGATGATTAGCGCCATGGCCGTGCTGGCCGTGCTGGCCGTGGTTGCGTCAGGGAAGGGCATCAGGGCCCGTTAGTATCATTGGCCCGAATGGACCATGTGTGCCTGCACACACACAGTGGGCCAGAAGAACGGTGGAGGCGGTCAAAATTCCGGACGCGTTTTGAGCTCCAGAGTCGCTGAATGGGACTCGAACCGAACGTGTGACCCCACCAATGGATTGCTCTCCGAACGAGGAATCCATTGGTGGGGTCACACGCACGGTTCGAGTCCCATTCGGCGACTCTTGAGCTCAAAACGCGTCTAGAATATTGGCCACCTCCATCGGCCTTCAGGCCCACTGCGCACACAAAGCCACTAATAGCATCTGTTTTTTTTTTTGAAAACACAGGGAAACGAAGAGCGAAAAACGGCACGCGTCGAGTCTCGCCTGTAAAGTCATCAATCGGAAACATTTTCACCGCCAAGGCAGATAATTATCGCACCGTCATTAGCAAACGAGGCCTGTCGTTAACGGAGCAGCGCGGCGGCGCGGCAACGCGGCGGTGGCAACGCACGCCCGGGGCGCGGATCATGACTAAGACCATTCAAATCCGCGCGCCTCACTTTCTAATGTCAGTAGCGAGGTCTTACTCAAGCCCCCCAAGGGAATCTTTTTCTGGCGCCGTGATTCATACCCCACCTAACCTAACCGGCACACAGTGGGCCAGAAGACCGGTCGAGGCGGCCGAAACTCTGCAACGCGTTTTGAGCTCCAGAGTCGCTAAATTGGGCTCGAACCGAACGTGTGACCCCACCAATGGATCGCTCTCAGAGCGAGGGATCCATTGGTGGGGTCACACGTTCGGTTCGAGTCCCATTTAGCGACTCTGGAGCTCAAAACGCGTCTAGAGTTTTGACCGCCTCCACCGGTCTTCTGGCCCACTGTGCGGCGTCTGTGCGTCGGCAGTCCAAGGATTGGCGAGGCCTTCCGGCCTTCGGACTGGTCAGTCAGTCCGTCGGTCCTTTTGTCTAGAACGACCTCGCTCGGCGCCTCGCCTGCCCGCCCTGCCCGCTCACTCGTTCAGTCATTCTGTCATCAACTCGTTCATCCAATCTGTTTCCTTTTGTAATAGTTGCACGTAGTAGGATTCGTCGTCTTCTTCTTCTCACTCTTCTTCTTCTTCTTCTTCTTCTTCTTCTTCTTCTTCTTCTTCTTCTTCTTCTTCTTCTTCTTCTTCTTCTTCTTCTTCTTCTTCTTCTTCTTCTTCTTCTTCTTCTTCTTCTTCTTCTTTTCTTCTTCTTCTTCTTCTTCTTCTTCTTCTTCCCGTCATGGCGTTTTGAACAGTTTGAGAAAAACCGAGGATAAGGGTGGTCGCGTGACGCAGCTCCGGGCGCGAGACAAATGACACGATGACTCACCGGGTTGGCTTGACCGGAGACGCCGAAACCTTTGGCTATGCCTTCGGCTGCCTTTGGCGCCATCCGTCCCTGTCGCGCCGCGTCGCACCGCGCCGGCCGTTGCGAAAGGGCCCCGCATTGCGTGCGGCCATTTTGCGTAAGGACTGTCTCTAGGACTGTCTCTAGGACCGTCTCTAGGACGCCACAGACGACGACCCCTCTGCTGAATCCACCCAACGGACTAGCGAAACAGAATTTTTTATTTTTTTCTTGCGGAAAAAGCGCGATCAAACTTAGCAATCTCTGCGATTTATTTCAAGTCTTATGTTTAAAAACGAATGAACAACACGGCTTGAGATAGAAAAAGTTTCTGCATCGGATAACTAAAATTAAAAATTCAATCAAAAACTTGAGTTATCCTATAAGTCTGTTTTTTTTGAATAAATCTCTGACGGTTAATGTGATACGCACGCACAACCAGAATCTCAATTAATGTTAAGTTTGCGTGTCTGACGGAAAGTGTTTTATGCGTTTCTTTTTTCCTTGTTTTTACGTTTAATTTTGTTCACTTTTTGGTAGTTGACTGTTCGAAAAATTCGAAAGCGGGTACTCGTAAACACGTCGCCACTTAAAGTCTTATCTCATCGTTCGCCTCGACAGTGTAGTGGACACCGGGGAGATTCCCTGCAAATTATCGGGCAGCCGCGTAAGAGTGGCCGAGTGATGCCATCGACACGCCGCTTGCCTTTGGCTTGCCTTTGGCTTGCGTGCCTTGCGTGCGCGCAGTCGCCTTGACGGACGCCTCGCGTCGCCTCGCCACTACCGGTCGATGTCTCGGAGCCGTTCGATGTCTCGAAGCCGTTCGATGTCTCGGAGCCGTTCGATGTCTCGAAGCCGTTCGATGTCTCGAAGCCGTTCGATGTCTCGAAGCCGTTCGATGTCTCGAAGCCGTTCGATGTCTCGAAGCCGTTCGATGTCTCGAAGCCGCTCGATGTCTCGAAGCCGTTCGATGTCTCGAAGCCGTTCGATGTCTCGAAGCCGTTCGATGTCTCGAAGCCGTTCGATGTCTCGAAGCCGTTCGATGTCTCGAAGCCGCTCGATGTCTTTACATCGTTATTCAGTGGCACCACCTCCGTCGGGATTAAACTCACACTAGCCTGATTTACGCCCAGTCGCCTCATGCATACCGAATGAGAGCACTCACACACACACACACACACACACGCGCACATGTGCACACACACACACATGCGCACAAAATCGTCCGACCGGACAAGTATTGCTTCCTTATCGCCCAAAACGACCTTTAATGACAGAAGCAGCACCTTACCCACACTGTTAAATTGATTTGAAAACAGCTCCCGCGGCGGAGATCCTGGGGGATGACTTCCATCGTTTGAAATTGACGTCAAATTTTGTACTTTCGACGAAATGGTGGGGACAAGCGATATTTTGAAATTTTCCGAAGATCTCGGCCGGTTTTTAACTCGGGACAATCTGTCTTCAAAAATTTCATAGAAGGTTTTTTTTTTCAAGCAGAATAATAAAAAGAGACTTAGTTTGGCACCCGTGTTCTTGGAGTTCCGGCAAACCGCACTGTTTCCAGGAACGCGTTTTGGAAACATCAGCGCGCCTCTAACCAACTCCGATGAAATGCACTGCACTGCGTGTTTCCTATGTTTACAGCGTAGCGCACGTCAAATCGGTTGCGGGACGCACACCGGTGCACTCGTGCTGGTCACGTCGAAGGCAGTTTGCTACAATTTTTCTCTACTTTGCCATTCCTCGGATGTGCCCGCCCGCCTCCTACTTCTAGTGTGTCGTCTCGCTTCTTTCCTCTCCTCGTTATTTAACCACCTTCAATCTGGCAGTGTGCGTGTGTGTGTGTGTGTGTGGTGTGTGTGTGTGTGTGCTTGCTCTGCCATGAAATTCTCCTCTCGTCCGGCGGTCTTGCTTTCCATGATTGAGCACATGTTGTGTGTGTGTGTGTGTGTGTTAAAAAGAGAGACGGAGAGAGAAACAGGTGCAGCGTTTCCGCAAGCTGCCAGCGAGTCTTGGCGTGTGCCAGGCTGCTCTGCCAGGCCGCTTGCCCAGGTGTGGCGGAGCGGCGCGGGCACGCTTGCAGTGCAGGCAGCCAGGGCTGCCCTGCAGTTGCTCTGCAGCGCTCCGCAGGGGGCCCACAGGAAGTGCAGTGAGAGTGGTCAGAGGACCGCTCCGGACCGCCGGGCAAAATAAGTGCCAGGAGTGAAAACGGTTTTTCGAGACTGCGGCTCTGAGCGCCTGGGAGGTAGGCATTGCATGCATGGCTGAGTTGCGGGTCTGCCTATCGGCCATTACCATTAAAGGCTCGATCGTCGGCGTCCCGCGCCAAGTTATTGCTATTGCTATTTATGTCTGGACCTACACCCTGAAAATATTCATTATTTTCTCTTCTTGGTGATAAATCTTGAGAAATCTTTGAAAACAATATTGATCCAAGAAATTTTCTCCTTATACTGAAAACAAGTTTGGATAAAGATTTCTTTTGAAGAAACAAGAAAGGTTTAATTTTCATCAGAGAAGTCAGTTTTTGGGGCTGTTGAACTCATCCGCCAATTATAGCGATATTGGTGCCGCCCGGTTGCCTCGCAGTGTGTCGTGACTGGGCGTGCCTTCCGCGGGTGCGCGTCAAGATCCTGAGAAGGCTTCCCCTCGCCCTTGCGCCCAAGCCAAGGCGCGGCCAAGGTCAGGGCAAGTGAAAAAACGTCAGGCAGTGTCACGAACAAGAACAGCAGGGGCGCGCGCACGAGTCGTGAGGCTGTCAGCATTCGGACCCGATTAATCAGGGGATTGGCCAGACTGGCTGGGTACGGGGAAACCAACGCCGCCAGCCCAAAGTCGAGACGCGTTTTGAGCTGCAGAGTCGCTGATCAGGACTCGAACCGAACGTGTGACCCCACCAATGGATTCCCCGTTCGGAGAGCAATCCATTGGTGGGGTCACGCGTTCGGTTCGAGTATCATGTGGCGACTCTGGAGCTCAAAACGCGGACAGGATTTCGACCGCCTCCACCATTCTTCTGGCCCACTGTTCGCCGCCACGGGAAGGCCTTTACCACTGCCAGCTCAAGAGCAACGGCCTCGCAAAATGGCAAAAATGTGATTGCTTCTCTGAACCTCGTGAAATTGGCTGACTTTAAGGCGTTGTTGCTGAAACTGATTTTCCTCTGTTATACGCCTAGACGCGATGAATGACTGAGTCGATTCAAAGGCTGTGCGTTTACGAGGCGCGGTGCAAAACAACACATGCCTTGACTTTTGCTGGCCGCCTCCGGAGCCTACATTGTAGTATATTGGTTTTCGCTTTAATGGCCCTGAGTGAATATGGAGACGGCAGGCAGACTTTCGCCGCCGTTATGACCGACGGTAAATAGTTGAATTAATCGTGCCAGCAGACAAGTTGCCATAAGGCTGCACAGTGGGCCAGAAGACCGGTGGGAGGCGGTCAAAATCCTGGACGCGTTTTGAGCTCCAGAGTCGCTAAATAGGAGGTGAACCGAACGTGTGACCCCACCAATGGATTGCTCTTCGAACGAGGAATCCATTGGTGGGGTCACACGTTCGCTTCGAGTCCTGTTCAGTGACTCTGGAGATCTAACCAGAAAGGAAAAATGGCTGCTCCTGTAATCCTTCTCGCGGTGTCCTTGTCGGTCCTTGTCGTAGGGCAGGTCAGCCTTCCTCATGGCCCCGAGTGATGGCAAGATAGCGGGCAAAAGTTATGGACCCTCTGGAGGGGGGAGGTCGGTCGGTGGTCGGGGTTCGTACACATCGGCGCCACCAGGTCTACAACTTCCTTGCTGACCAAAAATAAAACTAATACTTTTTCTGTGTTTTATGGACGTTTTTCAAACCCGTCGCCGCGCTGTCCATGATGTTCCGACGAGGCGTCAACACAGGTGCGTCAAAACAAAAAAAAAGTCAGAAAAAATGGTGAAAGGTTATGGAAGGTGGCCGACGCGGCAGTGGGAGTGGCTCGGTGTGCAAAGCGGCGGCATAGCCTACAGTGGGCCAGAAAACCGTCGGAGGCGGCCAAAGCTCCAGACGCGTTTTGAACTCCAGAGTCGCTGAACAGGACTCGAACCGAACGTGTGACCCCACCTATGGATTCCTCGTTCGGAGGGCAATCCATTGGTGGGGCCACACGTTCGGCTCGAGTCCCATTTAGCGACTCTGGAGCTCAAAACGCGTCTAGAGTTTTGGCCGCCTCCACCGGTCTTCTGGCCCACTGTGTAGCGGCCGACGGAAGGAAGCGAGGAGTTTTACTGCCCATCCCCGCCGAGGAGGTAATCCGCAATCCGGGGAAATGTAGGTCGCGCGGGGGGTAGTCTTTCAGGTGAGGAGGCCCGCGCCGTGCCTCCCCCCCCCTCCCCCCCCTCCCCCTTCCGCCGACTCCTCGCGGCCCAAGTGCTTGTCAACACGCGAGCATATAAACTGCTCTCGCCGACGAGCAAATTTTACTGCCGAATAGCGGCCGTAAACGCGTCTTGCGTCACCACCATAAGCCCCGGCGCGCCGCGCGCGAATCCGAATCCGAATGTGCGCCGCCGAAAACGCGCCGCCGCCGCGGCACCGCCACATTGCCGTTGGGGGTTTGTCATTAATAAAGATGATCGTCGTCCGTCTGGATGAAGCAATAAGCGCGCACCGCCGCCGCCGCGGCCGGGGCGCGAACCGCGGAACTCTTTATGCGGGGACAAATCCGGTGCTTCTTCTCCTCGGCATTACGATCAAGACGCGCTGCTCGTCGGCCCGTGTGTGAGTGTGTGTGTGTGTGTATGTGTGTGTGTGTCTGGGTGGCTTCCAGGAGCTTTATGGCTTCGTCCATAACCTGGAGGTCCTGGAGGGTCCTTGCCGAAGGTCCGTCTCAAATTTCCCGCCCGCTGAACGCGACCGGGCGGTCTACCCGGTAGACTCTACCGGCTCGGCCGGCCACGCGGCGATACCGTGGCGGCGATACCGATCTAGCGGCCGTTTGGAAAAGGGGCCATCCATAAAGTACGTCCGCACTTTTTTCGGTAATTTTGACCCCCCCTCCCCCCCTGTCCGCTAACGTCCGCTTTCGGCGACCCCCCCTCCCCCCTTTGGACGTCCATTTTGGCCAAAGTATTCCAAATTTCAACAATAAAGCGCTTTTTTGGGGGTAAACTGATAGAAAACGCGTGTTAAGCCGCCTTCTGCGTTATTCAGAAAATAAAAATAAATATGACTACGTTCCGTTTCCGCCGCTGACATCGGCGCCGCGCGTAAAGACGGCGCAAATCGTCTAATTTTTCTTAATTTTCTTCGTATAAAAGTAGGACGTCCGACCACCTCGGACCCCCCCTCCCCCTCACGTCCGCCAACGTCCGCTTTTGTCCACCTCCCCCTCCCCCTTCGAGTGCGGACGTACTTTATGGATGCCCCCAAAGGCAAGCGCCTAACTGAAGCCGAAGCTGGTTGGCCAACGGGCCCTGGCCCCGCGTCCGCGACGCGGCCTTCGACCTTGGTTGGGTCGGCCGGTGGACGCGGTGGCTATAGGCGTGTGCGGTGCGTTGTTGGACCGCCGAGGTTTGGGTTTCGTCCGCGGGACGGCGGCTGCAGACCGATTCCGAGAGCCGTTGGCGTCGCCCTGGTCTCTCTCGCACCTGTACGGGACGCCCCGAGAGTGCGAGAGAGATAGAAACGATCTGACGAATCCGTCTGCATACCGGCAGCGGCAACACGGCGCGGCGGACTCGACGCTCGGATGTCTTTACACTCCCCTTTAAAAGCGGACGATGCTCGTCCAGGCCTTCCGACAACAATCGCATTGCGCATTTCCCGTCTGTCTGTCTGTCTGTCTGTCTGTCTGTCTGTCTGTCTGTCTGTCTGTCTGTTTGCGTGCATCTGCCTGTCGCTGCATTCTCGGAGGAAGTTGTCCGATCGTCCCTTCTCGTTGCGCAAAAGAATAAAAACATTGGCACACTCTAAATTTCTGCAAAGTACGTGAGGTTTGGCACGGTTTTCACTTCCAGTGGAGGTAGGCGGTGGTCAGCTTGACAGTGGCCGCCTTCCCTTCGTGATGTCGGATTTGGTCCAGTTCGCTGCGCAAACGGTAGACAGACAGACAGACAGACAGACAGACAGACGTCCAAAAGGCGCCGGATCGCGAGCATTGCTTGCCCCCAGAGAAAGCAGTCGGATTACATGCGCTAGGCTTGCACGTGAGGCTTGCCGGTGTCGAAACGGAATCCCATTTTCACTTTCCAAATTGTCCTACGCGAGACACCGTGCATTTTGCGTCGCTCAGTCGCTCTGTCTCTCCGGACCGCGCCCCGGGCGGGGCACTTTTGGCACTTTCTCGACGCCCGAGTCTCGCACAGACGCGCACTGCAGGCGGCGCGACGGCGCGCATCCTGCGGACGTCGCACAGTGGGCCAGAAGACCGGTGGAGGCGGCTGAAACTTCAGACGCGTTTTGAGCTCCAGAGTCGCTAAATGCGACTCGAACGGAACGCGTGATCCCACCAATGGATTCCTCGTTCGGAGAGCAATCCATTGGTGGGGCCACACGCTCGGTTCGATGTCCATTCAGCGACTCTGGAGCTCAAAACGCGTCTGGAGTTTCGCCCAGTGTGCGGTGGGACCGTGGTCCTTGACATCTCGAAGCGTCGACCCTTGCGTGTCCCTTGCGGTGTCCCCGCTCGTCGCTCGCGGAGCCTTTCCAGTGGAGAGTCTCCCGGCGACGTTTTTTAAAAATGTGGCAGGCGCAGCTTTTACGGCGCCCAGGTCCACCGACTTTGTTCGGTGACACAATCTTCGGCAGTCTTATGACGTGACTCTTACCTTTCGTTGGCGGCGTTGGCGGAGCTGGCGGGCCGAGTGCACCTCGCCTTGCCTCGCCTTGCCCAACCCACGGCCGGCCGGTGGACCCATTCCGTCGCTCTGTCTCTCTCGCACTCATAGGGTGCCCAGTGTAGGTGCGAGAGAAACGGGGCGACGAAAACGACTCTCGGAATCAGTCCACGGGGGCTGCACAGAGCACCGCCAGGCCCCGCCAAGGCTCGTCAAATGAGGGGGAAAATGACTGTGATGATGCAGAAAGAAAAAGTCATGGCTGCTGACGCCACTGGTTCAAATTTTAAATAAGCGTACCAAAAATTGCACGCATAGAAAATTTCACTTTTTATTATAATATCTTTGCGGGATGCTAAAAATTTGTTGATCACGCGGCACTAGCTGAAATAAAAAAGAACTACTTGCGTAAAAATTCAGTTTTCTGAAGGACGCTTTATTTTGTTAATCGTGGTTAGAAAAATAATAAAATTTCCATTACCTTTGGTAGTTGCATCTCCACTTGAGGAGATGCTGCAATTTTCCGAGGGTCGGTCTAACGATCATAGAAGTAATTGTTCGCTTTCTCGTCCTGTCTCTTTCCATGAGGTCATGGCGGGCACTGCAACGAAGGTCATGCAGGGGTTCTTCACTTGTGACCTGTGTGTGCGCGCGCGTAAGTGCAGGAGCCTTGTGTGTGTGTGTGTGTGTGTGTGTGTGTGTGTGTGTGTGTGTGTGTGTGTGTGTGTGTGTGTGTGTGTGTGTGCCAAAGTGTTGGTGAACATCGCCTCAACGCGACGCGCATTCTTCCGTTCTGACCTTCGCTCCTGTCCTCTGGAGACACGTGCGCACACACAAAAGTGAACGTGTGCACTTCAAAAAAAAAAAAAAAAAAGGCGGGAAAAAATCGAAAAAAAAGGTTGCCCCCGCCGGTATTCGAACCAGCGACTGGTCGTTAGTAGAGGTTCCACGGTGATGCCTGCTGATAGCGCCGTTTCCTCGCCTTGCCTTCAGCGCCTTGCACTTGCGGGAGGTAAACAACCCCTTACATGGTCTCCCCTCCCCCCCCCCTCCCCCGAGGTATCGCGGGGGGATCTCACGCGATCAGCACGCCGAGTCCGGGGCCGAGTCCGGGCGGCGCCTCTGTCTCTCTCGCACTCGTGGGGCGGCCGGGGCGGTCCGCGGCGGTGCGAGAGAGACAGAGCGAGGCCGGCAGGACACCGCGGGTGGGAGGGAGGGGGAATCTTGAACGACTGCGTCCGCCGCCGCGCCCTGCCTTGCAACGCAGGGGTGGTTTTACTCACAGGCCTTAAACCAACAGCCTTCATTATTTCCACGGGCCGAAAATGGAAGCGGGAATGTCGGCAGTGTCGTCTGCTCGCTCCGAAAAGAACAATGCGTTGAACCCGGGCAGCGAGACGGAGAGACAATCTGTGATGATTTTCCGCGACGGAGTCAGAACGAGCCTGAAGGCCCACAAGGCTTGGCCGATTGTTGGGGCGTTGATGAGTGACAGTCGTCTGCCTCGGGGCGCTGTGGCCCCACTGGGGGAAGGGGGGGGGGGAGGGGCGTCGCGGCCCGGAAGCTTCTCTTATCGTCGCTCGCAGCCCCAACACGAGCCCCTTCTAACCCCTTTGGCGTTGTGGACCCAACAGCCGAGCCTGCCGCACCCGGCCGCACCCACCGCAGGGCCTCCCCCTCCTCTCTCTCTCTCTCTCTCTCTCTCTCTCTCTCTCTCTCTCTCTCTCTCTCTCTCTCTCTCTCTCTCTCTCTCTCTCTCTCTCTCTCTCTCTCTCTCTCTCTCTCTCTCCCTCCCTCCCACAACCACCCCCGTCATTTGTGCCCCGGAAAGTGTTTCGCTGCGCCTGTCGGCTCTCCCATGCGACACGGGGATATTATTCGATGCGGTCAGACGACTTCCCCCCCCCCCCCCCCCCCCCTTTCCCCGTGAGTGTCAGTGATTGGAGAAGAGAGCGGAGTCGGCTGTAATTTCGGTCGAGGGTGGAAATTATTGTAGGTGGAGGTGAAAATTGTCAAGTGGTGCAAAATTGACAACTTTTTCATTGCAATTTTTTTTTGCGTTGTGTTTGATTCTACTTCGTTGCTCTTTGATCAACAGCCGTTATTTACAGATAAATAGGAACCGCAAGCGGGCGTTTCGGTTTCGACAAAGAAATGGCGTGGACACACACTGCAAGATGCAATCGGCGCGGCCGACCCTCCACACGGCAAAACATTACCCTTCTCTAATGGACTGACAAATTTTATTGCCGCCGGAACGCTTCATTATCACACCCCCCGTGCACCGCGGTCACTTTGCAGCTCCATCTGTCCGTCTGTCTGTCTGTCTGTCTGTCTGTCTGTCTGTCTGTCTGTCTGTTTGTCTGTCTGTCTGTCTGTCTGTCTGTCTGTCTGTCTGTCTGTCCGTCTGTCTGTCTGTCTGTCTGTCTGTCTGTCTGTCTGTCTGTCTGTCTGTTTGTCTGTCTGTTTGTCTGTCTGTCTGTCTGTCTGTCTGTCTGTCTGTCTGTCTGTCTGTCTGTCTGTTTGTCTGTCTGTCTGTCTGTCTGTCTGTCTGTCTGTCTGTCTGTCTGTCTGTTTGTCTGTCTGTCTGTCTGTCTGTCTGTCTGTCTGTCTGTCTGTCTGTCTGTCTGTTTGTCTGTCTGTCTGTCTGTCTGTCTATCCGTCCGTCCGCCCGCCGGCCGGCCACCCCGCCCGGTCGCGTGCCGCCGCCCAATTTGTCCGCGTTTGAGCGCCGCGACTAACACGGCGACACCCCGAGCGGCATAGGCCAGGTATTATTAGTTGAAACGGTCAGAAATAAAGCCGAACGGAGCCGAGCCGAGTCGAGACACCCCCCACTCCCCACCCACCTCGCGCCGCAGCGCCCCCAGGGCGCCCAGCGCCTCGCGTGTCCAGTGTACATACAGCACGATGCCTTTATCTCGTCGGCGGACTTGCATTTTTACGCCTCTGTCTAGGGCGCCGCCGAGGCGCAAGTCCAAACGCAAGCCTGGCGAAATAAAATTGGAAACGAAATAGCCAACAGCTCACAGTGGGCGCAGTCAGAATCCCGGACGCGTTTTAGGCTCCAGAGTCGCTAAATGGGACTCGAAGCGAATAACGTGTGACCCCACCAATGGATTGCTCTCCGAGCGAGGAATCCATGGGTGGGGTCACACGTTCGGTTCGAGTCCTGTTTACCGACTCTGGAGCCTAAAACGCGTCTAGAAGTTTTGGCCGCCTCCACCGGCCCACTGTACAGCTGTTGTGCCTAGAGGGATGCCTGCCCTTCGTATTTTTCGTTTGCCTGTCTGACTCTTCGTTTCTGACCCTTGGTGATCTGGCCGGCCGAGCCGCACGCGGGACGCAAGATTCCCTAGCCATTAATGCATACATACGGGATTTGCATGGAAAACACCTTTGTCGTCCCTAATGAAGTTATTTACGCTCCGATTAATCTCGGGCCGAACGAGGGGTGGATTTATAGAGGGTGGGCAAGGACCCCGGGGGAAATACACCATGTCGCAGGGATCTTGCTCGCACCGTGTCACGTGATAAAATCCGTGTCCGTTTAGCACTGGGGTGGAAACATGGCGCTCAAAGGACGGCGCACAGTGGGCCAGAAGACCGGTGGAGGTGGCTAAAACCCTAGACGCGTTTTGAGCTCCAGAGTCGCTAAATGTGACGCGAACCGAACGTGTGACCCCACCAATGGATTCTGTTCGAACGAAGAATCCGTTGGTGGGGTCACACGTTTTGCTACAAAGTCACGCTTGATAATAGTGCAGCTCATCCGAAAAATAATAGTCTGTCCTCACGTCTCTCGCGTCCTTCCTTTGAGGACACTGTCTCATCTGAAAACACAACACGCCCTTTGCCACTCCTAACGAAATCATTAAATTCTGATTTCATTATTCGTTTCGGTGAAATGGTCACGTCGGAACACTTGAGGAGTATCTTTGTAATGGTGGGGAGTGCAAAACAAATGGATGAGTCTTGGCAGGGCGGGCCCAGGGCAGGCAGGCTGGGGGCGCGCCCCTCTCGCCCCGCCCGCCCCTCTCGCCTCGCGGTGGGACCACTCCAGGCAGAAGCTGTCATACTTGCCACCGGCATATTCTGCAGAGCGAGTTGACGCCTAAATGCCGACAATTAAATCAAGGGCCTCTCTCCCTCTCTCTCTTCCCCTCAAAGGGACAGCTATTAGCAAACGCCTTTGTTTAGTTGTTTCCATCCCGCTTTCCTTTGATTCTGTGGACTCCTCTCTCTCTCTCTCTCTCTCTCTCTCTCTCTCTCTCTCTCTCTCTCTCTCTCTCTCTCTCTCTCTCTCTCTCTCTCTCTTGAGTAGGTGAAGAGGTCCCCGCGAAGTGCTCTCTTAAAACATTGTTTTGACAAGGCAATTCCACAAATCCAACTATAAATTAGTGAAAAACTGCAAGAACTAGTGTTGAGGATTATCTCAAGACAAAAGTTTCAACGAAACCGTCGCGGGATGGAGCGAAAACTCCTTTTTCCTCCGTCCCCAACCCGGCTGTGAACCACCATGGTTTCCCGCCAAAACGACTCGTCGCTTCATCAAGACCAATTTCCAACAACAATGAACCAAACCTTCTCTGCTGTCGTCAGGACTGGACCATCGCATTGGCAAGCCCAACCAAGAACCCAATTTCAACAGAATCCAACATCGACCAACAACCTAACCTCTACATCCCGTCCAAACATGACGCCTCAAGGCCGCCATGATACCCGCCAACAAACAGCTGATCCAAACAACAACAAAGGACCACCAGGTGTCAACCGACAAGAGAGCCCAAACTATCGTCCATCAAGAAAATGTGCAGTAGTGCTTCAAGATACAAGAGGAATTTCTCAAGATCAGTGCCTTCGAAGTGTGGCTGACCTCATCGGAGGCCACAACATACACTATGTGACAAGACTTAGTGGTGGTGCTAGAATATGTCTATACCTAACTGATCAAACAA
Source organism: Thrips palmi (assembly GCF_012932325.1). NCBI lineage: Eukaryota > Metazoa > Arthropoda > Insecta > Thysanoptera > Thripidae > Thrips > Thrips palmi. The sequence goes on along the minus strand of NW_023144630.1, from coordinate 5,649,473 downwards.
CAGTGGAAAAATTATGTGAGGGAGGAGGGATAAGTGTGGGAGCACAATTTGTCCCTATTCGTCGCTATGTTTCAGAAGCCAAAAAAGTTGTCATCTCAAATTGCCCACCAGAACTATCCGATGAAGAACTAAAAATTTTGCTACAACCTTATGGTACATTCGCTTCTGCACCAACAAGACTCAAAGTTACTACTTCTCATGATGATCTCAAGCACATACGTACATGGAGAAGATCTGTCTACATGATGCTTCACGAAGAAGGAAGAGGACCTCAACTACCACCTCTAATGAATATCACATCACCAGATGGATTCAAATATACCATCTACATCGACAAGGATGAGCTGGTATGTAATTTCTGCCTTGGACCAGGACATGTCGAAGAAAAATGCAAGAGAAAAGAACAACAGAATGCAGACTTCCCACTTATGTCTAATTTCAGACCCCCAGCAGCACATAGATTGTTTGTTCACTCAACTGGAGAGAGCAGCCATGCCGTCAACAAAACTCCCCAAACAAGGCCAAATCTGGATTCGATTAACAATCTCATGCCCCAATTTTCTTCACCCTCAAGAAGCAGGACAAGTTCTTTCTCATCAAACATTGAACATCCATCTCAAGAAGATCCCCCAATTGTCACTCAAGAAACCCCAGAAGAAAGAAGAAAAGACCAATCAGTTCCCATCCAAGAAGAAATTGACAAAACCCATCAAGAAAACACATACTGGTATGATTTTTCTCAACCACAAAGTGTTACAATTCACAATGAAGCTGAAGCCCAAAAGAAGAGAAAGCATTCACCCGAAGAAACCCTACAGTCAGAACTGAAGTCGCTTAAACCAAGTCAGCATGACTCATCTGCTGAAATGGAACTTGATACATCACAACAAAGTTTTGACAGCTCCAATGAAATGGAAGTAGAAACTGATTCAGATTCCTATGAGAAAGTAATGTCAAAGAGCCAACAAAGAAGACAGAAGAAAGAAGAAATTGTTCGTTCAAATCTCATTAAAACAATGAATTTTGATGACTCAAAACTATCAGCACAAGAGTTTGAAGATTTTCTTGATAAATGCAGAGGAAAAGCCAACTCTAAAAAAGTAGCAGCACAAATAACGAGGGATAAAAATGAACTACTAAGACAGCTTGAGCGTGCTTTCATTTTATGCCCTGATCAAAATCTCTCAAGGAGACTAGACAGGGCCATCCAAGCCTTAAAACAACCTGATGAAATCTAAGAAAATTTTCTCTACTACCTCATGTTACTAATTTTGTCATTTCTAGTCATGGCTTCAACCCTGACCTTAAATGTCAAGGGGCTAGTCAGTCACCAAAAACAATTGGCATTGTTTGATTTAGCAAAGACAACAAAAGCAAAAATTTTATTCCTTCAAGAAACAAACCTTCAAGAGAATGCAGTTATGTTTTACCCTCAAGATTATAAATTTTTTATCAACAAACCAACCCAAGCCTCTTCAGGTGTTGCAATTGCTTTCCAACAACAATTTTTTGATGAAGTAGAATTTATTTCTCATGAAGTACTTGCCCCTGGGTACTTACAGGTTATAACAATCAAAATTGAAAGTATAATTTATCATCTTGTTAATGTTTACATGCCTCAAGCTACTCCAAATGCAATCCAAGTTATCAACAAGATTGATTTTTATCTTACAAATACTGAAGACTCTTCAAGATTCATCATTGGTGGAGACTGGAATGTTACTGTCGAAAAAAATGACCGATTAAATTGCGCTGAGACAAGAATTGAAGTTGCCAACAAAATGAAGCTCTTGATCCGTCAACACAATCTGTCAGATGTTTGGAGAGATTTCAACCCAAACAAGAGCCAATATACCTTCAGAGGACTGCAACAAAACCATCCCATGTCAAGACTTGACAGAATATATGTAAAAAATAAGGACCTCAATATGATAAGAAACACTGCAATAGTTCCTTCATTTTCTGATCACTCTGCAGTCAATATAACATTCAACACCACAAGACCTCAGTACAGCCCGCCCTACTGGAAGATGGACACCGCTACTTTGAAGTCAAAACAATATCAAGAAATTATCAACAACATCATTTCCTTTTATGAAGAAAAATCAAAAAGACCAAACTGCGACATCTGTAAATTATGGGATGAACTCAAAGAAGAAGTTAAAATAGCATCACAACGTTTCATGAAATATTTCCATCTACAAGCAAGAGAAAAATTCACAACCCTTCAAGCTCAAATAAATTTCATCCAATCTAAATCACAAATGTCAAGAAGAGATGAAGAAAGCCTGATACAACTAGAAAAAGAAATAGTAGAATTATATAGAAAAGATTCAAGTAACAAATTATCACTAATTGAATCAATGTTATCCAATGAAGCCAACTGTCAATCAAAATTCTTTCTACGCCTTGCCAAGCAGGCTAAGCCATCAGTATCCATGGACCAGTTGGAAATAGAAGGCCAGCTTACCAGTGATAAAGATAAGATTTTCCCTGTAGTACAAGAAAGTTTTAAAGCATCCTTCTCAGATGCAAATATTAATAGACTCCAGCCAGATAATGTAATTTATCAAAATCTACCATCCCTGTCTCCAACTGACAGAGATTTATGTGATGCACCAATTTTAGAACAAGACATCGAGGAATCTATCAACATGGCAAAGCTAAATCGAGCACCTGGAATTGATGGACTCCCAATTGAATTTTACAAATTCTTTTGGCCTCAACTCAAGAATATTTTCATCAAGGTTATAAAACATTTTGAAGAAACAGGAAGATTACCCGAAAGCATGAAGAAAATTGTCATCAAACCCGTTCCCAAATCTGGAGACAGAAACCAGCTGAAGAATTGGAGACCAATTTCTCTCATGAACTCTGATTATAAAATTATATCAAGAATTTATAGTAGGAAAATAGCAAACGTCATCTCCAAGTTACTTTCCTCAGATCAGAGCTACTCAGTACCAGGAAGAACAATATACGATAATTTGCACCTCATAAGAAACATCATTCGCCATGCCAACCAATCCAACTCACCTCTAGCAATCCTAAGTATGGACCAAACTGAAGCCTTCAATAATATTTCACATCAATATCTATTCCATCTTCTAGAAATACAAGGTTTTGGTCCAAAACTCTGCACTGGAGTCCAATCGTTGTTGACAAACACACAAGGTTTTGTCAAAATTGGCTCAGCTCTACTTACACCGTTCATTTTCAAGAAAGGACTCAAGCAAGGGGATCCAATCGCAGGCCCACTATATATCCTAACCATTGAACCCTTTTTGAGGTATGTGTCTAACAACATGGACATCAAAGGTTATCTAATACCAATGTCAACAAACATCAGACCTAAGTGCACTGCCTTTGCAGACGATATTAATTTTTTCATAACAGAAGAGGACGACTTCGAGAAGATCGATCTTGCTTTCCAGCAGTACAGCCAACAGTCAGGTGCTAAATTGAATCAAAACAAGTCAACTGGATTATTCTGTGGATCTTGGAAAACAAGAAATGATACCCCAATGGAATATAAATGGAATAATGAAGGAGCAAAATATTTGGGAGTCTACATAGGAAACAACAAAACTTATGAAGAAAAAAATTGGCAAGAACTTTCCGTTAAAATAAGCGGAACTTTCAACAACTGGACACAATATGTCAAGCTAACATCATACCAAGGTAGAAGAATAATTTGTAACCAGCTCATTGGGTCACAATTAATCCATGTCCTAAATGTTCTGCAACCACCAAGACTTTTCATCCAACAAATCCAAACTCGAATGAACAACTTCTTGTGGCAAGGTAAACATTGGCTCCACCAAAACTTCATCTATGCACCAAAAGAAGAAGGAGGATTAGAAATTATTAATCTACATGCAAAAATAAATTCCCTGAGACTTTCATTAGCAAGTGCAATCCAGCAAAAACCAAATAGTAAAGACTCAACCATTCTACTTCATCACTACAATCTTTCTTTGTATGGAGACATTTCTCCATCACTATTCTTCTGTCAAGTCAAGCAAGAAAAAGATATGTGCAACTTGGATCCCTTCTATCAAAGTCTACTGATAGCATGGCACAATATAGGTCCAATTTTGAACACTACAGTTTTCCCTATAAATGTACTGAGAAAAATGCCACTCTATGGAAGCATGCTAAGTGATCAAACAAATTTTCAAATAATCCCTGATTGGAAAAAGTGTGGACACACCACATTGGAAAAAATGTTAAAAGAAGATGGATCCTGGGAAACACTCAACCTCCAACAGTACACAATTTCAACGCAAAGAAGATTGAGCTACAACTACAATCAAATCAAGATCCATTTCAGCAAGAAGATAAAAATTCAGCAGTCTAATGAAGAGCATGAGCCAATAAAATTCAGCTTTAGACGGCAAGATCAAGAAAAGCTTTTCAACTTTCCATCAACAAAAAAAGTAATGTACCTTGCAAGTCTTCAACCATTAATATCAAAGCCTCAAGTAAATGGAAAATCAAAAATCATAAATAAGAAGATTAACTGGATGTCCCTATACAATCACCCAATTGACAAACGAGATTCTGATGTTTGCTGGAGATTGTTATATGATGCTTTAGCTACTCCAAAAAAGCTACATCAGTGGAATATTATTGAAAAACTTGATTGTCCATGGTGCACTCAACAAGAAGGAAACATAATGCATATGATCTTCCGTTGCAAAGAAGCCGCTCCATTATGGAACTATGCCTCTGAGAAAATATGTGCTATAAATGGAACCCAACCACCCCTCTCTTTACAAGAAGCTATAATAGGGTTTCCAAGTACAAACCCTGAATCAAGACTGTCAAACTTTATTTTATCACTTGTCAAGAGTACTATCTATTATACATACATGGATAGAATCAAAGAACCAGAACCACCACCTCCTGCCTACCTTCAAATATTCCAAAGAAGAATGGACTTTAGACTCAAGATCCAACAATCTTATGCCAAGATCACCCAAACTGAAGAAACATTCTCTAAGACTTTCCTAATTAATCAAGCCCTCAATCAGCACCTGTAATTTCTTATACCATAACTATGACTTATATTTTTTTCCTTAATTTTTTCAACAAAACATTTTCCCAAATGTTTTTTCTAGATGTATAAATTAATAAGTTAGATCCTTCTTTCATAGCAAAATTATCAAATGTTATTATCCTCCCAAAAACTGTGATGTAAAAATAAGTAAATTTTAATCTTCTAAAATGTTTAAAGTGTTAACTTGTCATTGTAAATTTTACATATTCTCAAAAATGTCTTTTTGTTTGTATAGAATCAAAATCTTTTCTCTTCCTTTTATTAAATTATCTAAAACATGTTATGTATATTTCGGTATTGCTTTTTTAAAAAAAAAAATATCATACTCTGTAAATTCTAAAATTTTATCTAAGCTCACAAAAATGTAAACACTGCAGCACAACATAAACACTAAAAAAAACCAATAATACTGCATGCATATTTTGTGACAAAATTGAACTCATGTCCTGGCCCTAATTGTTAAAAACAAAATCCCCCCAATAAATAATTTTAAAAACTAAAAAAAAAACTCTCTCTCTCTCTCTCTCTCTCTCTCTCTCTCTCTCTCTCTCTCTCTCTCTCTCCCTCTCTCTCCCCCCGAACCCCGGATACTCAGCTTTGGCCGGCGAGTGCTCTTGAGGTCGAATACCTCAGCAGTCCCTTTGCCCCCAATTAACGCTTCCCGCAGCACAGTGGTGGGAGGCGGCCAAAACTCTAGACGCGTTTTGAGCTCCAGAGTCGCTAAATGGGACTCGTACCGAACGTGTGACCCCACCAATGGACTCCTCGTTCGGCGAGCAATCCATTGGTGGGGTCACACGTTCGGTTCGAGTCCCGTTTAGCGACTCTGGGGCTCAAAACGCGTCTAGAGTTTTGGCCGCCCCCACCGGTCTTCTGGCCCACTGTGCGATCCGCGCAAACCGCCGCTTATTTTTCCCCGGAAAAGCGAAGGCCGTTCCGAGGTGTCGCTTCGGCGCGCGTCACCCGGCGGCCCAAACGGCCAAATGACGCTATGAATGTCATCATGCCGGCACTCGGAGTGATGGCACGCCCTAGCCGGGGCTGGCCAGGGGGCTCGACGACGACGACAACAACAACAGCAACGACAACAACAACAACATAAAGTGGCTGCGACGCGTTAAATTGTCTCGTAATAAATAAATTATGTGATGACTCGGTGTACGCGCGAAAAAGGTGTAGTAATTTATGTCCGGCGACGCAAAAGGATTGACATTGCTTGGCGTTGCTTGGCGATGCAAGTCGGCGGCGGCCGGCCGTACGTGTCCGGCGTGCGTTCTGACTGCCGGCGACGTGCTTCTGGTTTTTATTTTCATGTCTATCGGAATTTATAATTGCGCCGCGAGAAATGAGACTTTTCCCTGAACGGATCTGCTAATTTATTTGGAAGCCGTTTTAATTTTAATCGCATGGACGGACTGCTGTCCTGCGGATATAGCGGGCCGCTCCTTTTTCTGGCGTGTTTCTGCGAAGAACGGACTGGCGCGAGGCTACGCCAGGGAGATGGCATCCCTGTTGCGAGGCCCAAAATTAATATCCCGCTCTCATTTGAACCATGACAAATAGAGGCATTAGTACCCGTCGGCTTGCCGCGGGTACCGCGGGCACCTGGGGGTACCGACCTTCTAGGGGACCCTCCATATGCCGCCTGCAGGCCTTGAGGAGTGTCCCTGGACCCTGCACAGTGGGCCGGAAGACCCGTGAAGGAGGCCAAAATTCTAGAGGCGTTTTGAGCTGCAGAGTCGCTAAAGGGAACTCGAAACGAGCGTGTGACCCCACCAATGGATTGCTCTTCGGACGACGAATCCATTGGTGGGGTCACACGCTCGGTTCGAGTCCTATTTAGCGACTCTGGAGCTCAAATCGTGTCCAGCAGTTTGCCGCCTCCACCGGTCTTCCGGCCCACTGTGCCCCGCCTCGTGTCCATGCTCCTGATTCAAGGCCGCCCTGGTTGTGCTGCTTCACAGTGGCGGGGCCTGTCTCCCTTTCTAGTGTCATGAGTGCGGCACAGCCTTTGCCGAGCACATCATATTTTTTCCTCGCAGAAAGCCACTTGTCCCATTTGTCCAAAACGGCCGGTGTATTGGTCTCGTTCGCAGAATGGACCTTTGGTGTCCCTGGAAGTCAGCAAGTCCGGCGGCCATGCTGTAAGCAGGCCTGTCGGCAGGCCCCGTGGCGCAGGGACGCGCAGGGACGGGCCCTGCGTTCGCTGTATTCGCCACGCCCGTTGTCAAAGCCGGGCCCATGGCCTGCCCAAGGCCTCCGCTCCGCGGCCTGCCCTGCCCGGCCGCCCGCTCGCTCGTCAACACATCCATTTCAGTGACCGCGGCGGCCCCTCCAGCCTCCAGCCGCTCCGTGAGGTCCGACCTCATCAGCGATATGCAGAGAGAGAGAGACGCTTAAACCAGAGCACCCATTTTTCTCGCTTCCACTGCGGTCTCTCTCTCTTTTTCTCTCTCTCTCTCTCTCTCCGAGGTCAGCGCCCGGCGGGTAGGCATCCCGTCGACGGCTGTGCGCGCACGCGGGAGTGGCTGCCTACCCGCCGGGCGTTTGCAGCGTTCCACGGCGGCCTCGACGGCGGCCTCGACGGCGGCCTCGACGGCGGCCTCGACGGCGGCCTCGACGGCGGCCTCGACGGCGGCCTCGACGGCGGCCTCGACGGCGGCCTCGACGGCGGCCTCGACGGCGGCCTCGACGGCGGCCTCGACGGCGGCCTCGACGGCGGCCTCGACGGCGGCCTCGACGGCGGCCTCGACGGCGGCCTCGACGGCGGCCTCGACGGCGGCCTCGACGGCGGCCTCGACGGCGGCCTCGACGGCGGCCTCGACGGCGGCCTCGACGGCGGCCTCGACGGCGGCCTCGACGGCGGCCTCGACGGCGGCCTCGACGGCGGCCTCGACGGCGGCCTCGACGGCGGCCTCGACGGCGGCCTCGACGGCGGCCTCGACGGCGGCCTCGACGGCGGCCTCGACGGCGGCCTCGACGGCGGCCTCGACGGCGTCCTCTTTGCAGGCCTCGCGCCATTCTCATTCTGCTCCGCGACGCCAGCGCCACGCCCTTGGAGCGGCCGACTAAGGAAACGACGAAAAAAGGAAGAAGTCGCGCGCAGGCGAAATAAAGCTATCAGACGGGGGGATCAAGGATCAAGTGCAGCGAAAGTCTGCCATCCTCGTCGCACTGATCCGACTCGCCGCCCGGCCGTCTGTCGTCCGTCCGTCGCCTGGCGGCGGCACTGCGCAATGCGCCTTGCAATAACAACTCATTTGCAAAGCCTTTTTAGTATTTGTTTCCGGGCAATCTACAAGCAAGGCCGATTTTTACGGCGGCTAGGGCTGCCTACCATAGCCCGTGAATATCCCGCAGCAGTCGCTTTGCTCGCTCGTTCCTCACCACACACACACAAACACACACGCGCGCGCGCTCGCACACACACACATACACACATACACACACACGCAGCTCATTATGGAAATGGAGATGACATGATGGTAGTCCGTCAATAATTGGCCGATAAACGATTGATCGGCCCGAAGTGTGGGCCGTGCTTATAACGTGTTGTTGCGCCGTGGTGGTCGCCGCGCCGCGCCGTGGCGAGCCGCGGTCAAAATGTATAGCTCCGGAAATGTGTAATGATACGGTCACGTCCACGAAGACGTTCCATGCCGGGCACGGCGGCACGGCGGCACGGCGCGGTAGCGGACGACGCTAGCAGACGACGCCAGCAGACGACTCAGGGTCGGCAGAGTGTGCTATAGCGTGCCGGGAAAACGTTTCCCGTTTCTTGTCCCTCTCTTTCAGAACCGGCCATTTTTGTTATTTTTTGTTTTGGTTTTGTGTTGAATTTGAAGTTGTTGGTTGTGTTGGAGTGTGGTGGACCCCCGCTGTGCGAGAATTAGCCAAGGCCATCATTTTCCGAAATCTCTTCCCAGACAGCGGTCAGCTTCGCGATTCTATCCATGAAGGCACCGAGAGAAATTTTACTCGTATCAAAGACAGCAAGAGTATGGCAAAGTAAGTTAGTTTGTACTAGGTATGCTCAAAATACTGCATAAAGTTTCAAAGCGTGCGACTGTTTTCCTAGATGGCTTTCCCTGCCATATTTTTGCTTTATTCTTTTTTTTTTGGTGAATACCATTGCATACATCTATGTCTTGGATTCTGAGAATACAGCAGGTGGAGTTTTCAATGTCTCCATCAGTCTTGCGGCGCCCCGCTTTGACCCCTACTTGATGGCGGCGGCGGACCGCTCGGCAGGCCGCTGCCCCGGCGACGTGCACTCGCCTTCCGCGATGCGTCCGCGGCCTGGCACTGCCCCGGCACTGCCCCGGCATGCACGATATCTCATGATTTACGACTCGATGAGCGGTTCGAGTCTCTCTGCATCCCTCCTCCCTTTTCCACTAATTCCCCTCGCGCTGTCTGTCTGTCTGTCTGTCTGTCTGTCTGTCTGTCTGTCTTTCTGTCTATCTGTCTGTCTGTTTGAGAGAGAGAGAGAGAGAGAGAGAGAGAGAGAGAGAGAGAGAGAGAGAGAGAGAGAGAGAGAAGAGGGAGAGAGAGGGAGAGAGATGGGTTTGCCGATTCGCGAGTAAACTGTTCCCAACACTGTATTTAACAAACCCCGAGTGCGTCCTGCGTGTGAGGAGGGCCCCGCAAAAAGGATCACACACTTTGCGTCCCAACAAAACAAAAGGCGACACGCCCTAACCGAACGAACACCGCGACACGCTCCCAACTGCACCGGCCGACCCACCGTGGGCCAGAAGACCGGTGGAGGCGGCCAAAACTCTAGACGCGTTTTGAGCTCCAGAGTCGCTAAATGGGACTCGAACCGAACGTGTGACCATATCAATGGATTTCTTGTTCAAAGAGCAATCCATTGGTGGGGTCACACGCTCGGTTCGAGTGCCATTTCGCGACTCTGGACCTCAAACTGCGCCGAGAGTTTCGGCCGCCTCCACCGGTCTTCTGGCCCACTGTACGACCGAGGCTGCCGTTCGGACGCGATTGAATTGCGCTGCAAAGCGAGCAAAAATAGGACGCAAAATAATGCAAAGTGTTTGGTTACTGGCTTGTTCGCTGGCAGGAAGGGCAATGCTTCATTAAACTGCTCTTGTTGCGCGCGTCGCGTCCGCGGTTGCGTCGGCCGGGGGATGCCGAAATTGATGGCAGAGGATCAATAATTAATGACGACTGCACGCAGTGTAAGCACCTGGCACGTACTTCGTCTCCGAGGCAGCCCATAACTTGGAGGCCTTTTTTTTTGCGTCTGTTGCCTACGCTGAAATCCGTTTCTACTTGTGCGAAGGTGGTCAAACTCCCGGACGCGTTTTGAGCTCCTGAGTCGCGAAATGGGACTCAAACCGAACGTGTGACCCCCCACCGATGGATTGCTCTCCGAACGAGGAATCCATTGGTGGGGTCACACGTTCGGTTCAACTCGCATTTAGCGACTCTGAAGCTCAAAAACGCGTCTTGCGCTTTGGCCGCCTCCTCCGGTCTTCTGGCAAACCGACAGTGCAGCGCCGCGTTCGGTTCTGGTTTCTGTTTCCAGGGAAGGAGTGCACCAGCATTGATTGTCGCGGCCCATTATCAAAAGACGTCCTGAAAGACGCCGCTGCAAAAAGCTCTGGGCGGTGCCGACTGCTTTCCCACGACCAGCTCGGCCTGCCCGGCCCGGTCTGCCCGGCCGGCTTGGTGCTGTTCGGGTTTCGGACACCGAGACACCGAGGCACCCGAAAGCAGCAGACGGAGAGTCGTTTTCGTCGCTCTGTCTCTCTCGCACCGACCGGGGACGCCCCGTGAGTGCGAGAGAGACGGAGCGACCGGCCTGCAGCTTCTGGGCGCCCGGCCGCAGTTACGCTACTCTGCGGGAGGGAGAGAGACGGGTACAATGCGTCGCCGCGTCGCGCCGCGTCGGCCCAACTGGTTCTCGAGCAGGACACACTGCTCTGCAGTCTGCCGCGCGCAGGACTCGTCCTACCGCTACACCGTCGGAAAAAGAGGGACCCTTTTCCGAGTACTTGCAAGGGGCTCTGAAGAGGCCGCCCCTTTTTGCCCGCCCAAGTCCCACATCGACTTCTCCTTTATTAAATCGCCAATATCTCTCCGTACGAATTGGAAGTGTCCTCCTCCCTGCAGCGGCAGTATAAATAGGAAAATGTCCATAACAATGGTGCGGTGCCCGAGGGCAAGCGGGAGAGAGAGAGAGAGAGAGACGCGCTGTGTCCACACTTTTATGGCGTGTTTCAGCAGCATTAAAGTGCAGTATTATGGGCAATATGTGTTGCGTCTCCGCGTCTCCTCTTCCACTGCCGATTCTCGGCCCTTTTCCCCCGTTCTCGTTCGCGACCCTCGTCGCCGTCCTGGCCAGTCCAGTGCTCCTCTCCTCTCCACAGTGGGCCAGAAGACCGGTGGAGGCGGCCAAAACTCTAGACGCATTTTGAGCTCCAGAGTCGCTAACCAGGTCTCGAACCGAGCGTGTGACCCCACCAATGGATTCCTCGTTCGGAGAGCGATCCATTGGTGGAGTCATACGTTCGGTTCGAGTCCCATTTAGCGACTCTGGAGCTCAAAACGCGGCTAGAATTTTGTCCGCCTCACCGGTCTTCTGGCCCACTGTGCTCCGTGCTGCCCGTGCAGGTCTAGGTCGTCTAGGACGGCCTGCATCCCCCGCGGCCGCCATCCCGGACCACCCAGCGCTCCCCCTGCCCCTCCCCTGCCCCTCTCCGCCCCGGACGCCTAGTAAATCCACGGAGGACATTATGGACCATCCGGGGGCGAATTTTAACATGACGCAGCCACGCCGCGGGCAATAATATGTATGAGGACCCGCCGGGGTTCACGTCCAATAGCAAGCCGACGGCGGCGCGAGAAAAACAACCGCAATTTATGTTTTAAATTTTTACATTTTTTTCCCGGTCGATTGATTCGGCGTGTGGTGTTACGCCCCTGTAACCCCGGTTAGCCAATAAAGCGGCCCGCTCCCGGAATTTGAAAATACTTTCACTGTAGCGTGTCTTCGGGTCGACCGGCTGCAACCGGCCTGCAAACTGATGATCCAAGACCCGGCGCTGCCCGGCCCTGCCGCCGCCGGGTTGACCCCGTCCTGCCTGCAGGCTGCCTGCAGCAGACTTACTCCGAGAGTCGTTGCTCTGTCTCGCTCGCACCTACACGGGACGCCCCATGAGTGCGAGAGAGACAGAGCGACGACTCTCGGAATCGGTGCGCAGCGGCACTGGGAGACTCCAAGGAGACTCGGTGGGCCGGATTGAGACGAGCCAGACACGCGAATTCGAGGCACGGGCCGACGACTGCTCGACCCCGGGGTCGCCGTGCAGACGTCTTACTGTGCGTTCCGATAGCGTAGTGGGTAGCGTGCCGACGCGGGGTGTCAGAGGTCACGGGTTCGATTCCCTGTCAGTGCTACTGTTTTCCACGCGGAAACCGCTTGCAAATCATGTAGTTCCATTCCAGCTCGAGTTAAAAAAAAAAATTTTAAACTTTTTCTAAGCATTTTCCCACTGCTTTTTATTTCTTCTTCTTTTTTTATCTTTTTGATTATCCGTGGCCGCGCCACTCCGGCGCATCTCCGCCGCTCGCGCTGCGCGCCTAATCCCTTTTGGCACTCTCTTTTACGTTGTCCTTTATCTGGGCGGCTAGCTCTCATTTTATTTTCCTCCGCAACAAAGTCGCTCTTTATCTGTGGATTTACGTCGTTCTGGTCGTCCGCGCTGACCCGACCCGGTGCCGCCGCGTCCCCGCCGCGTCCCCGCCGGCCGTCAGGTTGGCCAACCAGTGCGTGCGACGCACCGCGATCCCTCGTGAAAGATGTCAATGTTGGCAATCGCGACAAACAAACAAGCAAACAAGGGTCAGCGGATGCGTCCGGACGCGCCCGGGTTCGCAAATGAGGGGTTTTCGGCGGACAGGGTTCGACTTGCTGACACACTGCGACTCGCTGCAGCAGTGGCCGACCCAGCGCAGGCCTGAGATAGGGACAGTACAGAATTACTTTTTGCCTACCTACAGGCGCCCGGCTGGGTAGGCAGCCCTTAAGACTGCACGCAGGGCTGCGTTGCTGTTGCCTACCTTGCATTACCATTACCACTAAGGGCTTGACCACACATGATTGTATGCCATTTCGGGCCCGACACAGCTTGCCTTCGATGCATTCTCTCTCTCTCTCTCTCTCTCTCTCTCTCTCTCTCTCTCTCTCTCTCTCTCTCTCTCTCTCTCTCTCTCTCTCTCTCTCTCTCTCCAGTGCAGGAAGACGGTCTTCCGATTGAACACATTTCGGAGCATAATTTGTCATGGGTGTTGTGCCACGCCCGCGTTTTGTCACAACACGTTTACGCAACACGGTTTATCGCCGTGATGGATTATTGGTGTGCTGCAGATCCCCGCGAGTGCGACAGAGAGAGAGCGACGGCCGCCCAGCACGAACACTGGCTTCTTCGGCCGCTCCACAGTGGGCCAGAAGACCGGTGGAGGCGGCCAACACTCTAGACGCGTTTTGAGCTCCAGAGTCGCTAAGCAGGACTCGAACCGAACGTGTGACCCCACCAATGGATTCCTCGTTCGGAGAGCAGTCCATTGGTGGGGTCACACGCTCGGTTCGAGTCCGCTTTAGCGACTCTGGAGCTCAAAACGCGTCCAGAGTTTTGGCCGCCTCCACCGGTCTCCTGGCCTACTGTGCGCTCGGCCGCTCGGCCGCTCGGCTACCGCAGAACGCACCGAGGCCTTGCACAAGCATGAGTTGAAGCTGACAGATGAAACTGGCTCGGTGCAGAGCACGGACTCGCGCCGTCTCACTCGCACTCGGGGCGTCCACGGCGTCCGCGGGGCTGCGAGTGGGACGGAGCGATGCGGTCGCGGCCACCGAGCAGAGAAGTAAACGGAGCTGGCTCTTTGGTCACTCTGCAGACTGAGACTCGGTCTCTTCGCTCTGTCTCTCTCGCTCTCATGGGGAGTGCCGTATGGGTGCGAGAGAGACAGGTAGACTCTCGGAATCAGGCTGCTGATTGGACGATCGTATTAAGTAAGTGCTCATCTCTGTTACGGGCGACCGGCTGGCTGCCCCGCCGGGCGGCCCGACCACGTAGATCGAACAGCTTGCCTAATTCCACCATCATCCCGTAATAGTGTACTGTCGGGCCGGCCAGCGTGTTGAAACAGAAAACTGTCCCGCCACCAATTTCGGTTTTTCCAACCGCTAGTTTCGGATGATCAAAGTGATGCTGCTGGGTCCACTGCTAATTCGACAGGCGTTACGAAAAGACAATTATTTGGAACGGCGAACACGCCACAGTGGGCCAGAAGACCGGCGCCGGCGCCCAAAACCCTAGACGCGTTTTGAGCTCCGGAGTCGATAGATGTTACTCGAAACGAACGTGTGACCCCACCAATGGGTTGCTCTCCGAACGAGGAATCCATTGGTGGGGTCACACGATCGGTCCGAGGCCCATTTAGCGACTCTGAAGTTAGCGCATTTTAGGCTTGGCCGCCGGCGCTGGTGCTCTGGCCCACTGTGCGCTCAGCCCGACGTGTCGGGAATAAAATGCTGTGTTTACTTTCTTTTTCGCTGTGTGTAGCATGGCAAATCGGTCGGCTTGCTTGTGAAGTAGTTTGCCGGGAGCCAAAAGTACTCCGCGACCCCGGTGGTCAAGCCCGACCGCGGGCGTACCTCCAGTGTGGCGTGGCCGGCTGGGAGGCAACTCCGAAAAATAAAATGGTTTTAAAACCGTTTTCTTTATAAAGGCACGTGAAAAAAGGGGTTTTTCATCGTTGACTTATTTTCGGTTCTGTCGCCTTGGTATCGCTGATGCCTCTCCGATTCCTTTCCCTTTAGCCCTGTCACGAACTGGACACTCTCATGGATGCCACATTTGGCAGCGGCTAATGGATTCGTGACCCCCGAGCAGCGGGAGAGAGAGAGAGAGAGAAAGAGAGAGAGAGAGAGAGAGAGAGAGAGAGAGAGAGAGAGAGAGAGAGAGAGAGAGAGAGAGAGAGAGAGAGAGAGAGAAAACGTGCCGCGGTAGCTGCTTATGAAATATCAGTCGCGATAGGAGGCCTCTCTCAACGGGAGCGAAACTCATTAACTAATTATTGTCTAGGCGTGGATCGCGGCATGGCCGGGTGGCGTGGCCGGGTGGCGGCAGAGAGTCGCTCTGTCTCTCTCGCACCCATACGGGACGCCCTAGGAGTGCGAGGAGGACAGGACTCTCTAGGCAGGCCGGGTTGAGCGCCTAACTGGGCTGACCGACCAGGGCGAGGACCAAGGCCCCTGACCTGCCCTAATGGAACTCGTCTGTTCCATAAGGCGCACAGTGGGCAAGAAGACCGGCGAAGGCGGTCAAAATACTGTACGCGTTTTGAGCTCCAGAGTCGCTAAACAGATCTCGGACCGAAGGTGTGATCCCACCAGTGGATTCCTCGTTCGGAGAGCAATCCATTGGTGGGGTCACACGTTCGGTCCGAGTCCCATTCAGCGACTCTGGAGCTCAAAACGCGTCCAGAGTTTTGGCCGCCTCCACCGGTCTTCTGGCCCACTGTGCTCCGGCCCCCGATTGTCTCTGCGATTCGCTGGTTTGCAGTGCCGGCACTTCCGGACTGCCGGAAGCCGGAGTCGGCGGGAGGAGGTCTCGTCGAATAAAAAACACTATCACTGGAAGGAACGCCCTAACGAGGTGTCCTGGCGAGGTGTGGCGGGGCGGGGCGGGGCGGGGCGGGGCGTCGATAGTGATCTCTAGGGCCGGGATGAACCGGTATCCGAGTCTCCGGAAACCAAACCTGACGACGATGACATCAGATTGCATTTTTCCCACATCGCCTTTGGCTTGCATCGCCTTGCATTTGTCTGCATTAGCCGGCCGGTCGGAACTGCAGTCCAGTTTCTACTCCGTTTTTCTTTCCGCGCCGCGATTACCAACCCGACTCGCGCCGCTTTCGGCTCCGAGTCGCCGCCAAAGACGCAGAAAAAGCGACAGAAAACGGCAAAAAAAAACGATTCGTCATTTGGCGGGAACACCTGCCGTTCGGGGCGTCAGCGGTTGGTAGCACTGTTACAGTGGCGCGGTACCGTTCGCTTGTTTCGTGAATTATTTTTTTTCAAGTTGTCACAGTGCACGTGCGCCGCGTTGCGTTTCTTCTGCCCACCTGACCACGCGGACCGTTCTAACGCTGGACGTGTGTCACAGGAATCCCGGGTTCGAATACCGGTGTCGACCAGGGTGCTTTTTTTTTTTTTTTTTTGCTTCCTGTCGCTGAACTTGGAGGGCATCGTCTCTGTAAGGCGCGCTGTGCAACGCGGCGAACAATGTGGCTGTCTTGGCGCCCTGGGATTGCCGAGAGGAAAGGCAAGTGCTGTCTGTCTGTCTGTCTCTCTGTCTGTCTGTCTGTCTGTCTGTCTGTCTGTCTGTCTGTCTGTCTGTCTGTCTGTCTGTCTGTCTGTCCGTCTAGCGACACAGGTGCGGCGTGTCCTCGCCCCAGCCGCGGGGCACACTGTAGGACACTGGGGTCACGGGAGCAGCGGCTCGCGGCTCCAGAACGTGGCCAGCCGATAAAAACGACGAGCAATAAATGTTTGCCATTTTCATTTAAAACTTGCTTGAAACGCCACCGTTGTTTTCGAGTGTATTAGCGACGCTGCCACCCCCACTGCAAAGCATGCATTCCTCTGCAATTATCTCCCTTGCGTAATGTTGTGCTTTTGTTGTTGTTGTTGCTGGCCATCTCCGGCCGAGTCTGTGGCAACAACAACAACATCAACTCGACGAACGCGACCCAAATATTAACCATATTTTTCGCCCCGTGTGTGTGTGTGTGTGTGCGTGTGTGTGTGTGTGTGCGTGTGTGTGTGCGTGTGTGTGTGTGTGTGTGTGTGTGTGTGTGTGTGCGTGTGTGCGTGTGTGTGTGCGTGGTCGCGCACTCTGGTGTGGGCGCGATGCCCCACTGAATTTGCGTCACGTCTCCAGGACGCAAAAGCGGAAAGAAAGTTAATGCGTACGACCAGCAAACAACAACAACGACAACAACAACTGGGTTATGCAGGTCACGAATCCTATATGCAGCGTCATAGGTGTCACGACAGTGTCACAGCAGCAACGTCCAGTTCTGCCCTCTCCGCCTGCTCTATCCTTCTCTCTCCCTCTGGACCACCCACGTATGCTGCACGTGGTAGTAAACACCTCCGCTCGCCGCGCCCTCTGGCCATTGTCAGAGAGAGAGAGAGAGAGAGAGAGAGAGAGAGAGAGAGAGAGAGAGAGAGAGAGAGAGAGAGAGAGAGGGACAGGAGAGGAGTGCAGCAAAATCTGCACACGTGGCAAGGAGGTGGACTGTCCCCCCAAAAAAGGGCCGGGGCAGTCACATTTATCTGAATGGACCGTCCTGCAACGAACGTGGACACGCACACGCAAATGTCACGTCTCTCTCTCTCTCTCTCTCTCTCTCTCTCTCTCTTTGAACCTACAAAGTCATAAAACCCAACTTGGATCACACGGAGACTTCGACGCAGGGGCTGAACAAGCAGCTGCGTCACACTTAGCGGACTAATCATTATTTTAGCCGTGTTTATCTCCCTGTTGTTGTTGTTGTTGTTGTTGTGCTTATCTCCTCGCTCTATCTGATGTCCGCAATAATGTCACCGTTCGGAGCGGTTTCGAGTCGGCGGAGGCAGGGCGTCAGCCCATCGTGATGGCGCGCCCGTTTCATAACAGTCTCCCTTTCCGAGTCTTTGGATGTGAGGCACGTCCTTTTCAAAATTTACCGCCACGGTCGCCGCGGCTCGCGGCGTCGCGCGGCAACAGGCTCGGCCAGAGGCCCGGCCGATGGGACAGACATGCGGGATTCCTGACCTCGTTGCAACATTATGAATGAGTTATGGCGGGCGATCGGTGCTCGGAGGGCAAAATAAAGCGGTACAACTGCATCAGATATGAAGAATCCACAGTGGGCCAGAAGACCCGGTGGAGGCGGCCGAAACTCTAGACGCGCTTTGAGCTCCAGAGTCACTAAATGGGACTCGAACATAACGTGTGACCCCACCAATGGATTGCTCTCCGAACGAGGAATCCATTGGTGGGGTCACACGTTCGGTTTGACTCCCATGTAGCAACTCTGGAGCTCAAAACACGTCTAGATTTTTGGCCACCTCCACCGGTCTTCTGGCCCACGGTGCGTTGAAAGACAACCATTCGTTGGAGATAAAAGCGGGAGTGAGATTGCAGTGTGCCAGCAAGTGTTTTGGCAGTGCGCCGCCTAAACGGCCGGCGCTAATAAGTGCCTCTGACACGTGTAACGCCGGGACAATTTGCGACAATATCAAGCCGCTGACCCAAATCGTGACTCCGCTTGCGCTGCGCCGCGCTGCGCCGGGGCTGGGTTCGAATACTGACCTCGAATTTCGTGTTTGCCACACTGAGCGAGCGGGACATTGTTCTCGGCATCTTGATGGCGCGTGCGAGAGAGACGGAGCGTGTTCGTGTGCAAGTGAAGCGGCTGAGCGGCACATGCGCGCCCCGAGCCACCCATGCGGCCTCTCTCTGTCCCTCTCGCGTGAGGACCCCGGAGGTCCCCGGCGGTCCCCAGAGGGCCCCGCGAGCGGGGGCGGAACCAGCGGACATTCTATGCAAATGCAACTATCGGGTCCAATTAAAGGGCTGTGCGCCTAATAACTGATAGGCAGAGTGTTGATGTAACGGTCGGCCACACATGACTGGCGACTCAAGGAGGGCGCACAGTGGGCCAGAAGACCGGTGGAGGCGGCCAAAAGTCAAGACGCGTTTTGAGCTCCAGAGTCGCACGGTAAAAACGGTTCCTGGTTTTCCCAGGAACTCCCTGGAAATCACCTATGTCTCTACCATAGGCTTCCTGGGAAAACCAGGTACCGTTTTTACCGTGCGCTAAATGGGACTCGAACCGAACGTGTGACCCCACCAATGGATTGCTCTCCGAACGAGCAATCCATTGGTGGGGTCACACGTTCGGTTCGAGTCCTATTCAGCGACTCTGGGGCTCAAAACGGGTCTTGAATTTAGACCGCTTCCACCACCGGTCTTCCGGGTCCTTCGACAGCGTCCAATCAACGCCCCGAAAGAAAATCCCTGCACCCAGTAGAGTTGTCCGTGGTTGCTTTTCCAGCGCAGCGCAACCTCCAACCACGACAACACTCACAACACAGGCAGACAAATGAGTAACTGACACAATTTCGTGTCCGCCCTTGTGTGAAACTAGCGCAGCGGCCGCTCCCCGTCCATCTATCGGCATCACGGCGAGATTAAAAGCGCGGTGTCTGTCTCTGTCGCACGCCTCGCACGGGGCGCCCTCGCCTTCGGGTGCGAGAGAGACGGACATTAACGCCTCGCGCGCAAACACAGACCGGGTTATTAATATTCCCCCGAAGTTTTGGCGCCGCGGGGCTGCGTGCGGACCGCTGAGAGAGAGAGAGAGAGCGAGGCGGGGTGTGCGAGGAGGACGCGGCGCGAAAATGAACCGATTTTGAAAGGTCTGTCCGTCTGGGTCATCTATCTGCCGTGGCTTGCGTGTGCCGCGCGGTGTGCCTCTCTCTCTCTCTGTCTCTCTCTGTCTCTGTCTCTGTCTCTCTCTCTCTCTCTCTCTCTCTCTCTCTCTCTCTCTCTCTCTCTCTCTCTCTCTCTCTCTCTCCCAAACTCACCAGCTGATGAAGTAATAAACCCGGTGCTTATTTTTCGTGGGAAACCTCTAAGGCTCGACGAAAAATACAAATTAGTGTCTGGGATTCTTCGTCGCCGTTTTTGTTGATTCACTGTCCTCTCTTTTGTTTGTGTTGTCAATAACCTCTGCGCGAACTGCAGTCCTGTCTTGTTATATCTGTCGCGTCTGTCTCTCTCGCACTCATTGTCTCCCTCCGTCATTCATTCGAGCGAACACCTGCCTAGCCCATATACAACAAACGCATTTCTCTCTCTCTCTCTCTCTCTCTCTCTCTCTCTCTCTCTCTCTCTCTCTCTCTCTCTCTCTCTCTCTCAGCCACCTGCCCGGCGGGTCGCGATGTTGTAACGCGAGGCTGACTCGGTAAATCAACATTTCGCGATTCATTACCTCCGCTTTGTGCTTCGGAAATCAAATATTGTGCCAATGAGTCAGGCCCATTCATTCATTAATGCGTGCAGTCACCCAAACAACTTTCGGCGCCAAAAAATGATCTGAATATTGCATCATACATCATTTTAGGGACTGAATTTTTCGACGATGTCCGTCAGTCCGCTGTCTGTCTGTCTGTCTGTCTGTCTGTCTGTCTGTCTGTCTGTCTGTCTGTCTGTCTGTCTGTCTGTCTCTCTCTCTCTCTCTCTCTCTCTCTCTCTCTCTCTCTCTCTCTCTGTCCCGCTGGGTCCTCATACTCCGCGAAAAGTGTGTTCCCACCCTTTGCGGCACACACGGTGCCTCTGACCTTTGTGCCTAATGGGTTCGTCACTGGCACAGCAGCGAGGCGCAGTCGTCTTCGTCGCTCTGTCTCTCTCGCACCTGTACGGGGCGCCCTGCGAGTGGGAGGGAGACAGAGCGGCGAAAACGACTCTCGGAGTCAGTCTGCAGCCTCATTCCGAATTCAGCCGGTCATCTTCGCCGCTTTCCCCCTTTCGCGGCTTGGCGCGGCACTGCACTGTGGGAGGGGCCCGCCGCCGTGCCCGCCGCGGCCCCGTAGACGACACTGTCCAAATCCGGACCGCGACGCGACGATGACACCAGCAGACTGAGAGTCTCGCTCTGTCTCCCTCGCACCCATGCGAGCGCCCCACGAGTGCGAGAGAGACAGAGCGACGTGGCTTGACAGCGCGACAGGAGGACGAACACGCGCCGCTAACGTCTCCAAAAACGCATTCCTTGACATGCCGGGGTTCGTTTTTCGGGCGCACGCTGTTGAAATTGGGATTTTAGAAATGGCCAAAAGCCTGTTTTTCGCGTGAGACAAGTCCAGGTCGATTTGATGCAATTTGTTTTTACAGTGTCTCCCACCTTAGCACACCACTAATGATGAGCCATTTCACTAAAAGTGCGCATGTTTTACGGTGCACTGCCCGTTACTCTGTCGGCCTGTGCGCCCCTGGCCCTGGCTACGGCCGCACAGTGGGCGCAGCCCGAAAGACGCGTTTTGAGCTCCAGAGTCGCTAAACAGGACTCGAACCGAACGTGTGACCCCACCAGTAAACTCCTCGTTCGGAGAGCAATCCATTGGTGGGGTCACACGTTCGGTTCGAGTCCCATTCAGCGACTCTGGAGCTCAAAACGCGTCCGGGGTGTTGACCGCCTCCGCCGGTCTTCTGGCCCACTGTCGGCTAGACGAGGCGCTCTGCCACCGGCTGCAGGCAGCCTGCAGGTGGGGCACACTGGCGGGGCCGTTGCGTCACGCGGCCTAAGTGCGGCGCATTCCAGCGGCGATCCTTTGCGGCGCCTTCCAGTCATCGAGGCGCTGGAGTCGGGCCGCTGGAGTCTCTGGAGCCGGGTTTCAGCTAATGCTACCCGGCTTGTTTGCGAAAGAAACAGACGCACACTGCGGGCAGACGAGCGGGCCCTTGGACGCGGACAGGCGGACAGACACACTGTCATGGAACCTGATGCCTCCGGTAAAAACTCGCAAAGTCTATGAGAAATATTTGAACGGAATTTTGATAAGAATCTGACGCGTGGGACATTGTTGCTGCAGGTGCCGAACGGCCGGGTCGACTTCTCAGCGTGCACTGCACTGCGAACTCCGCCTATCCTTTCTCCCAGATAGCTTGGCCGCCTCCAAGCAGTGTCGCTGTCTCTCTCACGCCCCCAGGGAAGGCCCTCAGTGCGAGAGAGACGGCGCTCCCGTTCACTCCGCTGGCACACTGTGCAGGCTGGGTGCGGCACAGGCGCAGTGCCAGCCCGTGCCCCTCCACTGTTTGGACAGCCAGCCGAAAGACGACCATCTTTGTACTCCTTTCCATTTTCTCTCCGTTTTCCAGAAACAAAACTGAAAACGGCCGTTTTGAAATTTGTTCAGCTGTCGGGCCTCGCTCTGTCTCCTCCGGCGTGAGTGTGACAGAGACGGACTGCATCGCACACGTTAATGCCGCCTGACTTTCTCTGATGGCATCGCTGCCGGTGCAATGCGGTTCTACTCCTTCCTCGTCCGTTTGCAAAAAATAAAAAAATGTCGCCAGCTTTGTCAACTCATGAAGTCTTTTCTTTTGTTTCGACCCGTCACTTCGTTTTCAGACGTTATTTTCAAACTTGCTCTCAGTCCTTTCGTTTTCACGCCATGTCTTTTTCGGTGGGAGTGCAGCACGGATTGTGCGTTTACCACAGATTAGATTGCCCAGCGATGGTCAGGTGTTGGCGATGACTGCTTCCACCGCGAGCGAAACGAAAAATGACGAAGTCGGAGGAGGGAGAGGGGGAAGGGGGAGGGGAGGGGGGTAGGGGTGGTCGTGTCCCAATCGGCAGTCTGGATGGGACGCGATGAAGATCCAGACGGGCGATAAGGAGGAATGTGATAACCGCGGCCCCATCCTGCAGTCGCCGCGCGTCGCCGAATGGTTGCAGCGTCGTCTGCTCGCGTCGTCTGCTCCCGTCGCACAGCGGGCCAGAGGACCGGCGCCGGCGGCCACAACTCTAGACGCGTTTTGAGCTCCAGAGTCGCCAAACAGGACTCGAACCGAAAGTGTGACCCCACCAATGGATTCCTCGTTCGGAGAGCAAATCCATTGATGGGGTCACTCGTTAGGTCCGAGTCCCATTTTGCGACTCTGGAGCTCAAAACGCGTCCGGGATTTTGGCCGCCTCCACAGGTCTTCTGGCCCGTCGTGCGTCGTCTGCACGCGTCGTCTGCTAGCCAGGCAAATTTGACCGGGCCAGTTGGTCGGCAGGTAACTCGATTGGGGTTCAGGTGTGGCTGCCCTGATGTGGGCCGGGCTTAATTACGGCTGTTTTATTGTCGTTATGCTTTGTCGCTGGGCATCAAGAAAAAGGGCCAGCTTCTAATGACGCTGGTCTTATGTCAATGGCCACTCCGGGGGGCCCGGCCGGTCCGTCCGGCGGACGGCGACGTCGGCGACGCCCTCTGGACGAGTCCCTCCAGAACCTCCCCGCTGCCTCCGGGGAAACGTCGGCGAAATGGATCTTGCGGTTCCGAAACTCGTCGCGTCGGTCGGAATGAACGACTCGGGGACTTTTTACTGCCCAGCGGGGGAAATGGAGTCGAAACTGGGGCGGGCCTTCGTTAACCTCACTTTACTGCGTACCACCTGCCGGACGATGCCCAGTCCGGCCAAGCCTGGCGAAGCCTGGCGAAGCGCAGAGCCGACCAAACAATGGTTTCAGCCTTTATGGGAGTCAAGAGTGTAAAGTTTGGAGCAAAGCGGTGCCAGCGCGGTCAGTTACGATGAGCAGTCAAGATGGCAGTCCGTGACTGGGGAGGATCCTTACTACTGCTGTGACTGTGAGAGATGCTTACTACTGCTGTGACTGTGAGAGATGCTTACTACTGCTGTGACTGTGAGAGATGCTTACTACTGCTGTGACTGTGAGAGATACTTACTACTGCTGTGACTGTGAGAGATGCTTACTACTGCTGTGACTGTGAGAGATGCTTACTACTGCTGTGACTGTGAGAGATGCTTACTACTGCTGTGACTGTGAGAGATGCTTACTACTGCTGTGACTGTGAGAGATGCTTACTACTGCTGTGACTGTGAGAGATGCTTACTACTGCTGTGACTGTGAGAGATGCTTACTACTGCTGTGACTGTGAGAGATGCTTACTACTGCTGTGACTGTGAGAGATGCTTACTACTGCTGTGACTGTGAGAGATGCTTACTACTGCTGTGACTGTGAGAGATGCTTACTACTGCTGTGACTGTGAGAGATGCTTACTACTGCTGTGACTGTGAGAGATGCTTACTACTGCTGTGACTGTGAGAGATGCTTACTACTGCTGTGACTGTGAGAGATGCTTACTACTGCTGTGACTGTGAGAGATGCTTACTACTGCTGTGACTGTGAGAGATGCTTACTACTGCTGTGACTGTGAGAGATGCTTACTACTGCTGTGACTGTGAGAGATGCTTACTACTGCTGTGACTGTGAGAGATGCTTACTACTGCTGTGACTGTGAGAGATGCTTACTACTGCTGTGACTGTGAGAGATGCTTACTACTGCTGTGACTGTGAGAGATGCTTACTACTGCTGTGACTGTGAGAGATGCTTACTACTGCTGTGACTGTGAGAGATGCTTACTACTGCTGTGACTGTGAGAGATGCTTACTACTGCTGTGACTGTGAGAGATGCTTACTACTGCTGTGACTGTGAGAGATGCTTACTACTGCTGTGACTGTGAGAGATGCTGTGGACTTGCGTTGCAGGAAGCGTGTCGGAACACAGGTGCATCACCGCCACGCCCCTCCACACCACACCCCCGCTCACGCCTTGACAACGCTCATCAGTGGCTGCCGTATGAGGCCAGCGCAACGCTCCGTATCTGAACTTACCTGCATCGCGCTACGAAACAGCGTGAGTCGGACAGCACACGCGAAGCGGATACGCCTTTGTGTCCAGCGGCCAGTGAACTGCAATGGCGCTTCTTTGCGAACCGCAATGCGAACCCCAATGTGACAACAATATGTTGAGGCCAATCCCGTATGCTAATGCGCCTTGCAACAGATTCCCCACGTGCCGGCCAGACTGCTGCAGGCTTCATGACTCTATCTCTCTCGCAAGGCGGAGCGTCGGCGTGGAGTGCGAGAGAGGCAGCGTATTCCGCGGAAGAGATTTCAGGCCGCTTAGCGCATGCCGCCGATCGTAGAATTGTTCCTGCGGCGTTTTTCCGCGAACTACTTGGTAAAGACGGCCGAACTATCCAAACCTCGCCGAGCCTCCTCGACTCTGCCAAAAACTGTCTTTTCGACCGTCTTACAGTGGGCCAGAAGACCGGTGGAGGCGGGCAAAATCCCGGATGAGTTTTGAGCGCCAGAATCGCTAAATGGGACTAGAACCGAACGTGCGACCCCACCAATGGATTGCTCTTCGAACGAGGAATCAATCGGTGGAGTCGAGTACAGTTAAGCGACTCTGGAGCTCAAAACGCGTCCAGAGTCTTGGCCGCCGGCGCCGGTCTTCTGGCCCACTGTGTGACGCTGACACGGAGCGGGGCAGGCCAAGAGTGCGCCTTTATCCGTGCATTTAAAACGCCCCAGCGCTATCGCCTCGGAGCCTCGCACACGACGGTCTCTAGCGGGGGGTCCGTCGGCCTGGCACTGCCGGGGCATCGTTACATTTCGTCGATAAAGCTAAAAGAGGGGAGCTCTTTTACTGCCGGAGTGTTTGTCTCCATTTGTCAGGCCGGCTTGTTTTTGCGTTGATTTGTCAACCGCTGCCCCAGGGCCCCAGGCCAGGCCGAGCCCCTGGCCCCTGGGGTTGGAGGCTACTTGCGGAGTCTGAACCTGTTGGAGTGAAAACCACCTACATTACTCCTGCGGCTGCCGAAAGTCTTTCATTGCGAGTCTGTCTGTCTGCCTGTCTGTCTGCTTGTCTGTCTGTCTGCCTGCCTGTCTGTCTGCCTGTCTGTCTGTCGCCCTTCCGGTCGCTGTTCTAGCAATCTGTCCTGCGCGTCCGCTTCGTTAAGCCGCCTGGTCTATGAGGCTCTTCGCTCCAGTTCGATTCGTTAATTAACTCGCAGCTCTGGAGCCCGGCCAGAGCCAGTATCAATTGTGCGATTAGAAGTCATTAGGGGCTGGCCTTGGGTTTGCTCAGTTGGAGCTGTTCGCAGCGAGCAGCCTGGAGCAGCCTGGAACGAGATGGAGGACCGACCGGTGCAAATCGGACAGACTCCTTGAACTTCTCCAGCGGGGGTCCTGGAGGACAGTGCAAGGACTGGTTGAGGCAGGACGTCCTTGCGGTGCGCAGTGTGACATGGGCGTGGTGCCGCGGGGCCTGAGACGAGGCTAGGCTAAGACAGCCAACCTAATCCATTCATTAATCACTTGCTGCTGCCGCTTCTTCTTCTTCTTCTTCTTCTTCTTCTGAAAAGTTCAAATAATTTGAATGTCAAAAAATGTCAAACGTCTTCTTCTTCGCGTCTTCTATTCCCCCTTGCGTCTTCACCTTCATCTCTTTATCTTCCTTTCTCTCTTCGTTTGTCTTCGCTTTTTGCACGTTTCACATACACATGCGCAGCAGCCAATACTCCCGTTTCGGTTTGCGTTTCGTTCTTTCCGATTCCGAGAAAGAGTCCTTCGACTGCAGAATAAAACGACGCCGACGGCAACGCGGTGCAAAAAGCGCGCGCACACGCACACACACACAGTCCTTAAACACTCACTGTTGAGGGCAACGCGATTAGCTATAAAACGCACCGCATGCGCTGCCCGGCTGCGCATGCGATTTCCTCGACTGTTGTTGTTGTTGTTGTCGCGCGTTAGTACAGTCGCGGACGAAACGCGGCCCGCGGAAATTCAAATCGACACAACGACGACAACCGCCCCCATTTTACGTGGCATTGTTTCGTGTCCGGTCACAGTGGAAGGAAGAAATCGAAGTCGCCGTTCTTGTTGGTGTGTGTGTGTGTGTGTGTGTGTGTGTGTGTGTGTGTGTGTGTGTGTGTGTGTGTGTGTGTGTGTGTGTGTGTGTGTGTGTCTTATCGTCCGGACCAGCGGCAGTGAAAAGCGAAAATAATTAAATTCACACATTAATTATGGTGGTGGTGTGAGTGTGAAAACCTGCTGGGCTGATGGTGGCGCTATGGCCGGTGTCATGACCTTCCTGCTGGCCTGGAGGCGCCTGGAGGCGCCTGGAGGCTCCATCGCCTGGCCCGCGAGACGAGACTCACTTTCGAGACGGTGGGTTGAGCTCATCGACAGGTCTGCGTTACTACATCGACTGCCACTTTCGCACCCAACTTTGACTTTCCGCTCTGGGCTTCTTCCGCGATTCGCTTTTGGCTTTTCGCTGACTGGCTGCAGAAATTAATTCACGCGACAAGCATGCCACTAATGACGCTGTTCGATCCTAAAAGTTGTAAACCCGGCGAATCAAAAAACCGTTTTATGAGGTACTCAATTAATTTCACGTCCCTGCTGTTTTCGTTTTCGCCGTTTTTCGGCTTCGCTTGATGATTTTTTTTTCTAGTGGCGGTCCCTGGATTGCCGGTCGGGGTGGTCGCCGTCGTCGAATTACAAGTTTCACTTTCACCGCGTCCGAAAGACGCACCGCGCGGACGCATTCCCCGGACATCGTTAGCAGCAACAAAGCTTCCGATTGGTCACACCTGGTCCACGTCCGCCAATACCGAGGCTGCAGAGTCCTTTTCGTCGCTCTGTCTCCCTCGCACCCGTAGGGGACGCCCTGTGAGTGCGAGAGAGACAGAGCGACGAAATCAGTCTGCCGCCGCCATTGTTGCGACGAGTTGGCCCCGGGCACGTCAGCTACTGGTGAAGGTGAAGAGAAAGACAGAGAGAGAGAGAGAGAGAGAGAGAGAGAGAGAGGGGGGGGGAGAGGGGGGGGAGAGAGAGGGGGGAGAAGAAGGCTGGGCTGTCGACGCTACTTTGCCCAAGCTCACGGTGCTTCGAAACACGGAGGAAAGACGCGATTTTAGATCCAGAGTCGCTAAATACAACTAGACATCAGCTCAGCGTGTGACCCCACCAATGGATTCATCGTTCGGAGAGCAATCCATTGGTGGGGTCACACGTTCGGTTCGAGTCCCATTTAGCGACTCTGGAGCTCAAAACGCGTATCGAATTTTGGCCGCCTCCACCGGTCTTCTGGCCCACTGTGCAGCCCAGCCAGGCCGAAGCGTGCCGTTTCAATAACTAGCCGCTGTTGGATAAGGCCGTCGACGCCTGGGATGAGAGAGATCGGATCTGCGGCGTCGTTAGCGGCGCGGGTGCTGCTGGCTGCTTCCTGTCGGCTGCTCTCCGTCTCTCTCGCACTCGTGGGGCGTCCCGCTGGGGTGCGAGAGAGACAGACAGTGTTCGAAAACAGCCCGCCGAGCGGGGGCCAAGGCCAGTGCAATAAACAAGCTTTTGGTCTCCCCGCGCTGGCCTTGTAGCTTTAAGGCGTCCGTATAAGCTTCGACAATTGCCGCAACAAAAAAGGTACCCCGTCCAGTCTTTCAAACCTCTTTTTCAGCTGGGTCACTTGTGGGCGGGCGTTTATGCTTCCTAGTTTAGTGAGTGAACCCGAATCTGAATACGAAACTAGGCGCGCGCTCCCGAAACCTATGTTTTTCGCTGTTTTCCCACGGCGGGCGGATGGGAATCCGAATTTAACGCCCATTGTTGTGTTACACATTCGCTAAGTGGGCGGCCGGAGCACCCAAGCGAATCCCAATGTGACGTCACTGGGGTCGTCAGCCCGCAGTGGGCCAGAAGACCAGCGCGGGCGGCGACCAAAACCCTGGACGCGTTTTGAGTTCCAGAGTCGCTGAACACGACTCGAATCGAGCGTGTGACCACACCAACGGATTCCTCGTTCTGAGAGCAATCCATTGGTGGGGTCACACGTTCGGTTCGAGTCCCATTTAGCGACTCTGGAGCTCAAAACGCGTCCGGAATTTCGACCACCGCCACAGGTCTTCCGGCCCACTGATCGGCCCGCCCTCGCAGCGCGCAGCCCAGCGCAGCGCGCTGCAGATTGAATATGATTAAAGTTGTTATTCCGCATATTTATCGCTTGTGTCACGTTTGGCAGCCAATTGGCCAAATGTCACCGTGGGGACGAATTTACAGGCCTGTTCACACGGTGTAGGGCCGACAGCACACCTACGGACTTCGTAACGCGGACGGGACTGCGATGTCCGGACGCGACGCCGCGACGGACGGACGGACTTTTCTAAGTGATAATACAGTGTGGGAGTGTTGCCAAGCCTGGAACCGGTCCCACCGGACTACTGCTAGCCATCATAGGTGCTTGGCCGGCGGAGCCTGCGGGGTGGGGGGCACCTTGGGGTACCTTGGGGCACCTTGGGGCACCTTGGGGTATCTTGGGGCACCTTGGGGTATCTTGGGGCACCTTCGGCCTGGTGGACTCGCTGATGGACAGGGCCGTTAAATGCTGTTGAGGGCGATGAGTTGGAGCGAGGTTTGGTTTACGCTCACAATGCTTCAGCAGTGTGTTCGGCCAGAATGTTGGTGGCGGCGGCGGCAGCCAAGCACGTCTGAGCCGCCGCGGGGCGGTCTGCGGCACGCCGTGTCGTTTGCCGCCCGATTTCGGCCTCCATTAGAAGGCCAACAAAAGCGAGCTGTGCGCCAAACACCGCCAGGGCCGGCCAGGCTCAGTGGAGGCAGTCCAAATCCCGGACGCGTTTTGAGCTCCAGAGTCGCTAAATGGGACTCGAACCAACCGTGTGACCCCACCAATGGGTTGCTTTTCAAACGACGAATCTATTGGTGGGGTCACACGTTCCATTCGAGCCCTGTTCAGCGACTCTGCAGCTCAAAACGCGTCTGGAGTTTTGGCCGCCTCCACGGGTCTTCTGGTCCACTGCGGTATCGCCCGGTTTGTCCAATCACCGGCAGCCCTGATGACGGCGGTGCCTCGAGGGGAGGCAGCGCGCCTGGCGTCGGCCTGGCGTCGGCCTGGCGTCAGCGACAATGCCATTGAATCATGGATCGCACCGAGTCCTTCCCTTCCCTTTCTTTTTGCCTCTCTGCCCCTCCCACTCACTCGCGCCAAATCCACATTATTTGCTCTCCGTCTCGCGCTGTGTCACTGCCGTAAACGGGGCGGGGGCGAGCAGACAGCGCGGCGCCTTTCCACCTTCTTCTTCTTCTTCTTCTTCTTCTTCTTCTTCTTCTTCTTCTTCTTCTTCTTCTTCTTCTTCTTCTTCTTCTTCTTCTTCTTCTTCTTCTTCTTCTTCTTCTTCTTCTTCTTCTTCTTCTTCTTCTTCTTCTTCTTCTTCTTTTTTGGCGTTTAGTCTTGGACGGTAATGAGTTGCCGAGTCCATAACTCGGACACAGCGTTGACCACAAAGTGTGCCCGTGCCAGTTCCGCGTGTCTGCCGCCCCGCCCCGCCCCCGCATGCGGCCGCCACCTTTGGCCGCGTCGTCGGACGTGCAGGGCAGGGCAGTGCAGCAGACTGATTCCGAGAGTCGTGATACGTCGCTCTGTCTCTCTCGCACTCCATGGGCGCCCCCCTTCAAGGTGCGAGAGAGACGGAGCGATGAGTACGACTCTCGGTGTGCAGGGCGGCAGGGCGTGCTGGACTCGGTAAGGCTATCGCATCAGCTGCTCGATGCGTGGAAGGAAGGGGCAGGCGGAAGCGACCGGGGCTTTATGAAAGTGCCCTCGTTTCTCTCCACCGTTTTGCTCGGATCACACACTAAATGTTATGTACAATTTTGTACGAGACATCACAGCTTTTTGTGCACACGAAATTTTCGCACAATTCGGGGGGGGGGGGGCGTTTTTCTGTTTTACCTACAAGTTTTCTTTTTTATATCGTGTTCGAAATAAAAGTCGGTGCCAAAAAGGGTGACTCGCGCATCACGCCGACCGATCCGTCGCAGTCGTTAGAATTAAAACACGAGAAATTAGCATCCTCGCGGGACTAAACGCGCTGGGATTTCCATTACGCTCGCATCAAAAAGAAAGAAGGAAAAAAAGGAGAAAAGAAGGAGAGGAGGATTGAGCCGTGAATCGGCCGCCGCCGGCAGAGAGAGAGAGAGAGTTAGAGAGAGAGAGAGAGAGAGAGAGAGAGAGAGAGAGAGAGAGAGAGAGAGAGAGAGAGAGAGAGAGAGAGAGAGGCCACCGCTAATTGAGCAGCCCTTGATTCCCTGCCCGAAGTGAATTAGGAGTTTTCACGGAGATTTGCATGTGAAAGGGGCCGATCCTCTCCAAGGGCATCACGCTTTCCCTACATGCAGCGAATCGCATCGCCCGAAATTCGCTCTGTTCGAGGCACACAGTGGGCCAGGGTCAAAACCCCGGTCGCGTATTGAGCTCCACACCCAAAAAAGGCGTTTCTTGAACCAAGATAATGTACTTGGCATAAGTGAATTTTCTTGGATGTGTCAAGAAAATTCACTTATGGCAAGTACATTATCTTGGCTCAAGAAACGCCTTTTTTGGGTGCAGAGTCGCTAAATGGGGCTTGAACTGAACGTGAGACCCCACCAATGGATTGCTCAGGCGCCGGTCCCCTGACCCACTGTGCACCGGGGACAAAGGTCTTCTCTTGTTTCGATTTTTCAGGTCATGCTGACACAGAAGTTTCGATTTTCGCTGTCGTGTGACGTTCGGAGCTGCCATTGGCTGGAATGTTGAACGCATCTTTGTTTCTGTTGTGCGGCCATTGTTGTTGTTGATGCCGCCTGACCACACACACCTGACAGTGCCTCTCGCCACATACGGCGAGATGCAACTACACTATACAGCTAGCGCATCGCCATATGTCGAAAGCGGACGCCGTAGATGCGATTCAGAGCGGGACTGTGATTTCCTAGAAAGAGGCCGGGGACACGGCCTGTCTTTGTGTCTCTGTGCGTTCGTGTGTGTGTGTGTGTGTGTGTGTGTGTGTGTGTGTGCGCGCGCGCGTGTGTGTGCGAGCAACTGTTGTAGTGTGCGCACGTGTTTGAGTGTGTCACATGTATAATAACACCTTTAAAAGATAGATGGCGCTGACGTCGCGTTCCATACAGAGAAGGCGTGGAATAAATCCAGCCGGACACTCGAACGCCGCTCTCCGCCGTGCTCGAAATACCAATGCACAGTGGGCCAGAAGACCGGTGGAGGCGGCCAAAACTTTAGACGCGTTTTGAGCTCCAGAGTCGCTAAACAGGACTCGAACCGAACGTGTGACCCCACCAAGCGTCGTGCCAAAGTTGAATCCCGTTTCGGCGGGAAAAGTCGGAAAAGCGTCTTTCTAGTGTGGCGTCCACGTGGTGACGCGCGCAAAGTGCAAAAGGGAGAGAGAGCGGCGAAAACGAGTGGCGAGGTCTGCGCCGCTTGCGCCGCTCCGCGCGCGGAGGTCTGAAGGTCAGTGTTTTATTTTACGGCCGCTAGATGTCGCTTCGGCCGCCCCTCGGGCCGCCCCACCGCCTCCCAGTGTCGTGGTCATTGTTCACGGCCTCCACGGCCGCAACCGTTGCATACGTCGCCCTGAGATGGACACCGTGATAAGGTGGCCGCCCGTCCCGGCCCGTCCGGCGACACCGAAAATGGCGGTTCGAGTGCATAAACAGTGATGGCCCGCCGCGCCGCTCCGGCCGGGCGGCAACCTTCGATGTCCCGTCAACGGAACATGAGCAGAGTTTTGTTGCGCAAAGTGACTCCAAGGAGACACTCTCGTTTTATTCACGTGTTTCGCCCTGGAAAACGCGACGTTCAACTCCTGTAATGCGGGCATTTAGAACAATCGTTGCCGACGTCTTTTGCTTTCTCGGGGGCGGT
This sequence comes from Thrips palmi, assembly GCF_012932325.1. Classification (NCBI taxonomy): domain Eukaryota; kingdom Metazoa; phylum Arthropoda; class Insecta; order Thysanoptera; family Thripidae; genus Thrips; species Thrips palmi. The sequence continues at coordinate 5,617,030 of NW_023144630.1, read as the reverse complement.
CGCTTTTTTGTCACCGCGTCATTGGCCACAGGGTCTGCAGAAGAATTCACGTGGCACAACCACTCGGCTCGCGCGAAAGTGCGGCAGTATTCTTAAATGTCACCGCAGCTGCAGTCGGGCTGCACTTGGAGGTGTGTCCCGGCCGAGTCGAGTCCCAGCGGCCAGGAATTGGATTCGAACTGGGTCGGGTCGAATGTCGCTCACTCTGAAGGACCTGGACATCATCAAAGCTGCAATGCCACATGTGTCGTGTGTGTGTGTGTGTGTGTGTGTGTGTGTGTCGTGTGTGTGTGTGTGTGTGTGTGTGTGTGTGTGTGTGTGTCGTGACGAGAAGTTGTCTACCATTCACCTGTCAACCCCTCTCGCATCTCTGAGCGTAAGAGACTCGCTGAAAAAAGACTCCACCCGTTGTACAGAGGACCGCCTCCACCGGTCTTCTGGCCCACTGTGTAGGAAGTTTCACCCAAATTCCGCCACTTTGGCCGTGGCGTGTGAACGCCGCTCGCGTGGGTCGGCCTGCCCCTCGGCCGCCGTGCCTGGGCCGTGCCTCGAGGCGCTCTGGACTCGTACCGGATATGGAATGCTGCGCCAATTTGCTCGCTCTGTCCTTGGAGCACGGAAAGCATCGACATGCCAACCTAGGAAAAGAAAGAGGAGGGCAGATTCCTGAGGCGTAACAATGGGGAATTTTACATTATGAAGAGCCACAGAAGTTGCCACCAAAGGCCACTGAAATTATTTTTCCGATTCAGTTTAACCTTGAAAACCTCTGAAAAGTTGAACGGCTCCGGAAGTTTGGAGCGCTGGCTTTCAGCACAAAAAAAGTTTCTTAAATTTTCGCCAGGGCTTATTACGATGCAGACTGTTGTCTGCCGGGCAACCGGGCGAAAAAAAAGGTTGGTCGTTGTTGTGTTGCCTGTAGGCGACACTTCGCGTGCCTCGCTCCGTTACGGAGGGAACCGCGGTGAGCTGTGCAAACGCCGACTCAGTTTCTGCCCTCGGGATCGAACCGGCGGGACCGAATCACGCTAGAAGACAAAAAAAAAATCGAGTGCAAACCGACTCAACAGAGCATTGAAGGTGTGAATAAGTTGAGAACGGGAAAGTATCAGAATTTTTGCGCTGCTGTGAAGTTTACCGCGCAGATTGGAACATAGGTGCGGAGCGGCCGGTGGTGACTTGGGCGCAGGAGTGGATGCACAGTGGGCTCAAAAAGCGTTAAGAGTTTTAGCCGCCTGCACCGGTCTTCTGGCCCACTGTGGGAATGAATTTCTCATACTGCGTCCCTTCTCGGAACGCGGCGGCAGAACGGCCGGCCGCTTCCTAAGCCGACTGGTCCATTTAGCGTGTCGGGGCATAAAGGAGCTGACTCAATATTGCGTGGACGTGATTCTGCGTTATCTGCGGACTGTGAATCGGCGTGGGACCAGCCACTCGCACACACAGGGACACTCACAGTCAGTCACACACACACACACACACACACACACACACACACAAACACACAGAGTCACGTGGCGTGGCATACGCTGAATCGGCCACCTGTGGGCATCCTCCTATCTGGCCGTGATCTGGCTCGAGGCCTATTTTGGCGCCGGTCGCTTAAAGTCTTCACTTTATTAATCCTTCACCTCTTGGCGCCGACGGCTAATCCGACAGCCCGAAAGACTGACATGGCCGTCAGTCAGTGCCCCGAGCGTCTGCTTCAACGTTTTCTTCCATTTTCATTGAAAGCAGCGAGAAGAAAAAGTGCCAAAGTGCCAAAATCAGACTCACCAACACAAAGTCACACACGTCCCACAGTGGGCCAGAATACCGGTGGAGGTGAATAAAATTCCTCGTTCGGAGAACAAGCCATCGATAGAGTCACAGGTACGTTAAAGTCCTATTTAGCGACTCTGGAGCTCAAAGCGCGTGCAGAGTTTTGGCCGCCTCCACCGGTCTTCTGACCCACTGTGCGTCCTGGTGCAGGTTACAATTTCTCAGCAAGTGGCTTGTAGCCTCGCGTGGTGATTGTGTCATCAGGCAGTGTAGCGAGCGCGACGACGAAGCGCACCGTTTCGCCGTTTTGCGGTTGCCGACAGACTGCCGCCCGAAACGCGATGTTCCCACCGTGAAAATAGGGAATTTGCAAAGACTACTTTGACGGATTTTTTTGTACCAAACGTTTTAGGGAGGGCATATAAAATATCTTAGTGTGAAAATCCAGATTGCTTGTACATCGACTCTTACAAAAAATTATGAGTTTTGACTATTAAAAAAATATTTAAACAGTGCCCAAAGAGCGAATTTTTCGGGGCTTTATCTGTGCGGGACGTTTTTCTTCGAGTTTTCCTGGACTTGAAAAGCAAAATGACTTCTTTCTCAGTGTAGGAGCGTCGAGGCGCAATATGCGTTGCCATTACGCCTCGAGGATTAGGCTAATTTCGACAAGGCCTCTATGCTGTGCGTCTTTACGCGTTGTTTGTATTATTCCCCGATGAAACTAATGTCAGTATCGCATTTTGGACGGACAAAAAGGTGACTCGAAAAAGGTTTTCGTTTCCGATGAGGTTTCGGGGTTTCGGTTAGCGGATGGCCAAGTTCGAGGAAACCCTTTCCACGTGTCCTCTCCGCGCGAATGTTTTATGGCCCCTTTTCCATCGTCTCGATTTCTCGGGCTGCACGACTATCGTTCGTCATCAGCACGGGTGAAGTGGTTCCCAATCAAGCCGGTATCTTTTGGCCGGCGTTCGTTCGGAAACGGAGTGCAAACTAATTGGTGATACGCGGCAGTTTATTGATTTCGCAGTGTTTTCGTTTTATTGCTGCTAGGGGGCGCTGCTCCCGGGACAGCGCGTCGCCCTGAGTCACCCACCTCACAGTGGGCCAGAAGACCGGTGATACCTCCTAGCAACAGACACGTACTTCGGAGACTCTTCTCAAAACTCACGTACTTTCAGCAGCTTGTGCAACAAACACGCAGTTTCGCCATTTCTAGTCAAAAAGCACGCAGTTTGCGCATTTTCGTCCTCGCGGGCACGGAAATACATTTTGGGTAACTTTTATGGTTGTGCTAGTGAGGTGCAGTCACTAAGTCACCATTGATAACCTGGAAACGGTTTCAGGAACGATCTGTCGTTAAATATAGGCCCACCTTTAACCTCCAAACTTCCTGTAATATTTCAATGCAGATCACTCCTGAAACCGTTTTGAGGTTATTAATGGTGACTTAGTGACTGTACCTCACTAGCCCAACCATGAAAAATACCCAAAATGCATTTCCGTGCCCGCCAGGACGAAAATGCGGAAACTGCGTGCTTTTTGACTAGAAATGGCGAAACTGCGTGTTTGTTGCACAAGCTGCCGAAAGTACGTGAGTTTTGAGAAGCGTGCCCGAAGTACGTGTCTGTTGCTAGGAGGTATCGCGGTGGAGGCGGCCAAAGTCCCGGACGCGTTTTGAGCTCCAGAGTCGCTAAATGAGACTCGAACCGAACGTGTGACCCCACCAAAGGATTCCACGTTCGGAGAGCAATCCATTGGTGGGTTCACACGTTCGGTTAGAGTCCCATTTAGCGACTCTGGAGCTCCAAAACGAGTCTGGGATTTTGCCCACTTCCACCGGTCTTCTGGCCTACTGTGTACCGATACCCGGCGTTCGGTACAAAAAAGCGCAGCAGATGAGCGCTTTTTCAAACCTTCGCTCCGCGGCGTTACGTCAGGATGCACTTACGTGCACTTGCACTTCCCCGGCGATCTATTTGCAGTTTCGTAACAGAAAATGACGATAATTGCAAGACGGGGGCATTCCGGAACGTAATGAATGGAATGGGCGGCGGGCACAGCGTGGCACAGCAGGCGTCACTGGATGCCTGACTTGTCGCGGTATGAGGAATGGCGGGCATCTGTGTGAAATTAATGCTGCATTCTGTTAGCGTCGTGGTTGTCGAAAGAAATGTTGAACAAACTAAATCACGTTTTCTCTCGAATTGATCGTGTGACCCCACCAATGGAATCCTCTTTCGGAGAGCAATCCATTGGTGGGGTCACACGTTCGGTTCGAGTCCGATTTAGCGACTCTGGAGCTCGAAACGCGTTTCCAGTTTTGGCCGCCTCCACCAATCAATAAGCACTGTTTCCTTTTCGTTGCCTTTTCTTTAACGCTGCGGTTTCAACTTTAAAAATTATTGAAAAGTAGAACCAGTGGAATATCTTAGTTTTAAACTGTTTTCAGAAACCGGCGGCCTCACCTCGGCACCGCGCTATTGATCTGGGCGTGCCCAAAAGAGTGACGTAATTAAGAGACGGTCTTCCTTGGGCTAGTCGCTGAGTCTTCTAGGGACACCGACCGCGCCAGCTCAGCCGAGCCGAGCCGAGCCGAGCCGAGCCGAGCCGGTTACCGGACGAGTTTTTCAGATGACGCTGCGCGCCTTTTCCACCATTAAGGCTGGCTATCCCCGTAAAATTTTATTGTATCGGCGGCATCGGTAGCGGAAAGCAGTAGTGTGTGTAGCCTCTCTGTCGGCAACGTAAAGAACTTGCGTCGTGTGTGTGTGTGTGTGTGTGTGTGGTGTGTGTGTAAGGGTGTGAGAGTGTGTGTGCGTGTGAGCGAGCGCGCGCGACGCATACAAGGGCGTTAGGGATATGCAAGAATGCCAGGCACGCAAACTGCAACTAAATCGGACTAGTTGTCTAATTACAGCGTGTGTTCCTGGAAACGCTAACCCTTACCTGCGCGCTGCGAGAGGCCGCGCAGGGGCCGCGGTACGCTGCGTGGGGCAGCACACTGGCAGCACGCGGCACCGGCCATGGCATTGGGCGGCGCAAGGCGGCGTGAGGCAGCGCCCGTTCCACGGATCAACAGTCACCGCCCTCCTGATCCGCCGCGGGCCGTGAGGCGCACGCTCCGCGCCGCGCCGCCCAGAGGGCGCTGGAAGTCGCACAATCGCATTGGGTGCTTCCTTGTGCGGTCACCCAAACATTCGCGGATCTCTTTAGCACACACACAGTCTGTCTGTATGTATGTATGGCTGTCTGTCTTTCTGTTTGTCTGTCTGTCTGTCGGTCTCTCTCTCTCTCTCTCTCTCTCTCTCTCTCTCTCTCTCTCTCTCTCTCTCTCTCTCTCACACACACACACACGCACACACACACACGACCGTAGAACCTGTGAGATCCTGACTGACGCAAAAATGAAGATGTTCCACATTCCTTCCGATAGCGCATTAGCGCGTCTTTGGCCGGCATATCCACCAGTCGCGTCCTCAGCCGTTTTTAGCCGCGCGTCGGTTTCGAGACGAAAAGGATTTCGCTCTCTTTTAATGGCTTCCCTCCCCCCCCTCCCCCTTTTCTCTGCTGTGTCCAGCGTGTGACTTCGGTGTCTATCACGGGCTCCGGTATCGTTACCTCTCTAAAGTGAAAGTCCCCCGAAGTGCGCACCCGGTGCACTCTCTCAGTCCGATACGCACTCTGATTGCAGCACACACACACACACACACACACACACACACACACACACACACACACACACACACACACACACACGCGCCCCGAGTTAACCACCGCCTCACACCTTGGCTCACACACCGACTCATAGTGGCGGCGCCATCAAATCACAAAAGTGGAAAACCACAGGCGAGAGCCCACCGACGTTTAAAGCGAGGCGGGTCCTGTCGAAACGGTGCCAGGTCAGCGGGGCGGGGGTTCGAATCCTAGTTCACTCTCGCTTTTTCAAATCGTATAATTTTTTTTATTTTTTTTTTATTTTTTGCTTTTCGAGTCATTTGATCCGATAGCGCTTTTGTTTCCCCCTGAATTTCGATTTTAGAAACGCGGTTTCAACGGAAGAAATTAATCGGCAGATTCGCGAATAATGTGATGGTCTCACTTTGCGGTTCATTTACGAGTGGCGATTGAAGGCGGTGCGAAATACCGCCCTGCGATTCGGAGAGATAGCGAACCTAGCACGCCATAAAACGACGCCGGGATGCGGGGATTCGAACCGCCAGCCCGCCGCACCGGCCGCTCAAAGGAATATAGTGGCTCGCAACTCGCACGGGGTGCAATTTCACTGCTAAACTGGCGTAAATAAACAGCGAAGGATAAATCGGCCAACAACCCGAGTGGAGGCTGCACAGTGGGCCAGAAGCTCGGCCAGAAGACAGGTGCATGTATTCCTCGTTCGGAGAGCAATCCATTGGTGGGGTCACATGTTCGGCTCGGGTCCCATATAGCGACTCTGGAGCTCACCAGACCGCCTCTAGCCCGCTGTGGGCTGTTTATTTCCTTCGCAGGTGTGCACTGAACAAAACTTGAAATTGTTTGCAGTGTCCTCGTTTCAAAGTGTACTATGATACTGATAGCCGGTCCACGCTAGCCACCGGTACCAAGACACACCGCGTCGCCAAAAGAAGCTGCTACACTGGACAGTGTTGCCAACAGAATGGATCAGGGCCATATAATCCGCTGGAAGAGGCGAGGCTGCGTGGCGAGCAACTGTGTTGTGTGGTTGGCAGGACTGTCGAGCCAATTTGTCGCATTCAGATTCAGATTGAAGGCTGTCAATGCAGCGCGATGTCCGCTGCACTCGCATTTGCATAAGAGGTCGCCAACTGGGGCTGCGCCGTTTTATGCTAAAAGTGCATTACCGCACTCGCATTTTTGCTCTGGTTTGAACGGCCATTTCGCCAGGCCGCTGCACAGTGGGCCAGAGGACCGGCGCTGGCGGTCAAAGCTCAAGACGCGTTTTGAGCTCCAGAGTCGCTAAATGGGACTCGAACAGAACGTGGGACCCCACCAATGGATGCTCTCCAAACGAGAAATCCAATGGTGGGGTCACATGTTTGATTCTAGTCTTCTTTTAGTGACTTTTGATCTCAAAAGGCGTTCAAAGTTTTGACCGTCTTCACCGGCCTTCTGACCCACTGTGCGGCGAGGCACTGGGAAAGGAAGGGCTTTCTCTGATAAGCAGGAAACATGGCGGCATCCAGGGGACAGGAAGCATGCAGACGATGAAGGTCTTTTTCATTTCGGGCGGCAGGAAGGCGAGTTTTACTTTTCCGCGGGCCCAGCTGCCTTGTGTTTAATTTCCTCTCACTGCATTTTCGGCGCTATCACGATCTGCAGCAGTTTGGTGATTTACAACCAGCTGACAAGTGCCCGATAGTTTGGGGCCCGGGTTCGAGCACCCGCGGGGGCAAAGCCGTTTTTTGAAGTCCGTTGTCCCGTCGGGGCTACCGAAAGTGAGAGTCGGCCAGTAAGGCACAAAAAGACACCTGCTGACACCTGCTTGGGATAATTACTGCGATCCGATCGGCTAAGTGCACCCCGAGGTGCGTCCCGGGCACCCGGCCCCCTCTGGGGCCGATAGGTATCGCCTGGGCCCCGCCGCGAGGCTAGTTGCTAGTTACGCCTCGCACTGTTACGCCCAGAGCCAACCTGACGCAGCAGTGGGCCAGACGCGAGGGGGGCTCACTGACGAAAATCATTGTACACGCCAAAAAATCAAAATTCTAATTTAAAAAAATCATGAAAGATCAAAAAATAATAAAAAAAATAAAAATCATAGAAGAAAATCAAAATCAATCGAAACTTTGTAAAAAATCAAAAAATAATTATAAAAAATCAAAAAATAAAAAAAATAAAAAATAATCACAAAAAAAAACAAAAATAATCAGAGAAAATGAAGAGGGATGAGCAACCGATACACAAGACTTCAAAACATAAGCGAGTTCGGTTACAGAATAACTAGCTTAGCGCGACACCTAGCATCATAGATTTCAAATGGTTTGAAATTTCGCGCCAACAACTGCCGTATGTTGGTGCGACTGCCGGTGGTTTGGGCCGCTGCAGGACAAAAAATTCAAAAAAAAAAAAAATTAAAAAAAATCAAAAAATCAAAATTAAAATCAAAAAATCAAAATTCAAATCAAAAAATCAAAATTAAAATCAAAAAATCAAAATTAAAATCAAAAAATCAAAATTTATATCAAAAAATCAAAATTTAAATCAAAAAATCAAAATTTAAATCAAAAAATCAAAATTTAAATCAAAAAATCAAAATTTAAATCAAAAAATCAAAATTTAAATCAAAACATCAAAATTTAAATGAAAAAATCAAAATTTAAATCAAAAAAACAAAATTTAAATCAAAAAATCAAAACAAATCACGGCCGCGGCGCCGGCCTGGGCCAGCAGCGAGCGACGCGGCTCGCTGATTCAAACGCGGAGGCGTTCCCGCGCGCCGCTTCGGGCGGCCGTCTTCGGGCGCCGTCGGGTGGCTTCGGGCGGCTTCGGTTGTGGCGCGCCGCGCGCCGCGACCCCCCCCCCCCCCCCCCCCGGCGCTGCCGGCCGACGCCGCTTCGCGGCTCCGCCTCAGCTTATTCAGCTTCAGCTTTTCAGTTGTGCGCCAACCGCCGCGCCGGCCACGTCGGAGCCTACCTGCGTCGCCCGGCGCCCCACCCGCGCGTCATTCACGTGTTTCGTCGCGAGCGAGTGCCAACGCGTGTCTTCGCCCCGTGTGTGTTGTGCCAAACCTGCGACGAGTGCTTTCTTCCCAGGGTGGTGGATGTCACTGAGCCGTACAGAGTGTACAGAGTGAGACGGCCAAAGTGAAGTGCATTGTGATTGTGAAAAGTGGTCAGTGAAGTGCAAGTGTGCTTGCGAGTGTGCTGCAAGCAAGTGCAAGCAAGTGTTGGGCTCAGCCCGTGCAAGTCTTCCCCCCGACTTTTGGATTACTTTGGAATATTCTCTGGACCAAGGATTACTCAGCTGTCTTATATGGTACGTACGCGACTCCACTGTCATTCCCGACTCGCGGTTCGAAACTTGGAAAAGCCGGCTTCTGATTGGATGGAACTCGACACCTGATTGCCTCCGTACTGGCTGCAATCAGTCCAAAGCGCTCGCTCCGTGTCCGCCGCGGCGTTCTGCGCATTTCCCGCTCCGAGTTTGAGTCGAACGCCGAGTCAGCCGTTCGGTTCCGATCGTCGCTCGGCTTGGCGGGAACTGGCCGTGCCGCGCCGTGCCGTGCCGTGCCGGTGTCGCGTTGCGTTCGTTCGCCGAACACTCAGCGCTTCAGCGTTGATGATGATGATGGTCCGTTCCGGCTCCGGCCGGCCCGCCAAGTTCGCCTCGCGCGGCGGCCCGCCACACCACTGCGAAATCCGAGTCCGGGGAGTCCACGGCGGAGATTCGTTTTCGCCGCTGTCTCTCTCGCACTAAGAGCGACTAGACTCCCAGTGGCAGTAGGGCTCTGACTTTTGCCGGGTACCCGGGTTACCCGGTACCCGCCCGCCCGGGTTGGAACGGGTCCGCGGGTCTACCCGGAGCCTTCGATCCACCGCCCTGGAGGAGGCAACACCGCAGTGCGCTCCAGTGGGCCGTGTTGCTACTTCTAGGGCGGTGGATCCAAGGCTCCGGGTAAACCCGCAGACCCGGGACCGGGTCCGCGGGTTTACCCGCTACCCGGGTAGCCGGGTCTACCCGCGAACCGGGTCTTACCCGGGAGGACCCGGATACCGCGGTCCGGTTTTTTAAGAGCTCTAGTCGGCAGGCGCGCAGCTGCAGCCGGAACCGAACGTGTGACCCCACCAATGGATTCCGCGTTCGGAGAGCAATCCATTGGTGAGGTCACACGTTCGGTTCGAGCCCCATTTGACGGTCTTCTGCCCCACCTCTGTGTTTCGGACGCGCACCGTGGGATCGGGGTTGTTCATTTCTCTACCTAAATGTTGACAGGTAGGCGAACATAGGTAGGAGAAATGATATAGACTCGTGGGATCGAGGGCGCCCAACCCACCCCGGCCACTGAGCCTGGCGGGTTTTAGTCAGCGGGTCCAAGGGACAGGCGGCGACAGACAGCGAATGGGCGGAAGTTGCTCTGGACAGGATGTGCGCGACCGGGCGACCGCACTGTGTGTGTGTGTGTGTGTGTGTGTGTGTGTGTGTGTGTGTGTGTGTGTGTGTGTGTGTGTGTGTGTGTGTGTGTGTGTGTCGGCGTCTGGCTGATCCGCTGCGCACTGCACTGTGGGCCCCGTGGGGGCCGATGGCCTTGGAAGCCTCCGGCTACATCGCCACGCAGAGACGGCCAGGCACGGCCAGGCCTAGCCGGGCCGGACAGTCGGTCGGGACCAGAGTATATATAGTACAGTGTGGTTCCAGTAGCAGGCCTGAGATTGCGGCTTCGCACGCTGCCTCTCTCGCAGCCCTCTGGCGCGCGCCGCGACAGTGTCGCGTTGCGCAAGCCGACCCTTGGAGGGCGGAGGGCTCTTCTCTCTCTCTTTCCTGTCATTTGGGCGTCACTCGGGCGTCACTCGTCCGCTGCATTGTTGTCACTTGGAGTGACTGACTTCAGTGGTGCCGCCGCTCCAGGGCGACTCCAGGGCGACTCCAGTGGTCGCCCGGGGTCAAGCCAGTTTACGGGGCTAATTAAAACGAAACCCGCAATTTGGGGGTAGTGCTGTGGCCCCATCGTCTGTCTCTGTCTGTCTGTCTGTCTGTCTTGGCTCGCTGGCTTAGGGTGACACGCTCGAAAGGGGCGATATATTTTGGGGTTCGTGGCCTGCCGCCTCGACGACGACCTCCGACGGGGAAAAAAAATTCCGCACGCGGGTATTCGAACCGCTGTCCTTTCCATCCAGGCATTCGGGGCGTAAATGATTTCACCAACCCGGTGTCATTTTCCCCTGACCCGTATAGCGAGCGCTGTTTCTCTGCGTAACTCGGTTACGACCCCCGTTTGCGCGGCTAAAAGTTTGCAGACGTGTTAGGGTGGCAGGCCTGCTAGACGTGGTGTGTGGCACCGTTTTTTTGGGGGGCCATTACGGTCTTTCCCCTTGGGCCTTCCCTCCGCGGTACAGTGGGCCAGAAGACCGGTGGAGGCGGCCAAAACTCTAAACGCGTTTGTCGCTAAATGGGACTAGAGCCGTATGTGTGACCCCACCAATGGACTCCCCGTTCGGAGAGCAATCCATTGGTGGGGTCGGGGTCACACGTTCGGTTCGAGTCCTAGTTAGGGACTCCAGAGCTCAAAACGCGTCTAGAATTCCGGCCGCCTCCACCGGTTTTCTGGTGCACTGTGGGCCTTGGCGAAGAAAAGCAAATGCCCGGCCAGCGCGATGCGGGGATTCGAACCCGCGCCCGTCGCGTGGAATGTTGTTATTTTTACCCTATTGGCCATGGCCATGGAGAAGCGCGCACGCACCGCACTGCAGGCTGGCCCGGCCCTGCAGTGGAATGACTCCGAGTCGTAGCTCTGTCTCTCTCGCACTCATGGGGCGCTCCGTACCGGTGCGAGAGAGAAAGAGCGACGGCCGCACTGTGCGGAATCAGACCGCACTTCCGATATCTCCGATATTCTTCTTCCCCCGGGCCGGACTGCGGACACGGCCTTGATGATTTTGGGGCAGTGTTATCCTCAGAGAGAGAGAGGGGAGAGAGAGAGAGAGAGAGGGGAAAAAGGGGGGGGGGAGAAGGGGAAAGGGGGAGTCAATTTCGGCCCCAAAAGGCCAGTAACCCCGCCCTAAAGGGGTTTTAAATTAAATTTTGACCCGGCCGTAACCGCCCTTTTTTAAAAAACCCCTCCCTGAAAGGGAAAGATGAGGAAAAGAGAGGGGGGGGGGGGGGGGGGAAAAAAAAAAAAAAAAAAAAAGAGGAGAGAGAGAGAGAGAGAGAGAGAGAAACGCACCTGTCTGAGGCGCACACACGCGCCGGGGGCACGCCCCTTCGCTGTATCGGCGAGGCGGGCAAAGCGCGCGCAAAGTGTCGCCTCCCGGACGTGTTGTTGTTTTACGAGACGGGCCGCGGGGCCGCGGGGCCGCGGTCGACATTGCCCTGGCCGCCCTGGCCGCGCCACTGGATTTTCCTCCGTTCGTATATTTTTATTCCCATCGGAGGGCTTCCTGCCTGCCTGCCTGCGCGACCCGGAGACGGCGCGGTTCGGCCCCGCCCGGAATATCGTTGGGCTTGTTCGCGTTCCTCGCTGCGACCGCGGGGAGAGAGAGAGAGAGAGAGAGAGAGAGAGAGAGAGAGAGAGAGAGAGAGGGGAGAGAGAGAGAAAGGGGGGGGGGTGGGGGAAAGGACCCCGACGGCGCCCCCGCGCCTTCCAGGTGGGCCGTTTCCACCCCTCTCTAACATGTCATGCCGTGCCGCGGTACAAATGCAGCTCGTGTGTGTGTGTGTGTGTGTGTGTGTGTGTGTGTGTGTGTGTGTGCAGCGTTTCTCCTTTTGCGGGCGATGCGCGCACCGCGTTCGGTTTACTCGTCCGATAAATTCTCCCTTCTTACGCAATATGAGCGTCCGCCCCGCCGACGCCGCCCGCAGCAGCGAGGGGACGACGGGGACGACGACGGACTTGCATGTGTGGCGCAGACAGGCGGGGGAATTGTAAATCGCTCAAACGAAAGAGTTCTCTGCCCGGCTGGATTTCAGCCGCCCCTGCACCCCCTGCACCCCACACACCCCACACACACACACACACACACACACACACACACACACACACACACACACACACAACATACGGGAAGGAAGGGATGAGTCATCGGGACCAGCCTCCCCGGATGACGCCGGCCTGCACGCCTAGTACACCGAGTACGTCAGTCGACTTGCACTTGCTTTTCATGGCCAAAATACCCGATCTGTGTTTTGTGTGTGTTTGGTTTTTTGTGTGTGTGTGGTGTGGTGTGTGTGTGGGGGTGTGGTGTGTTTGGTGTGTGGTGTGGGGTGTGTGTGTGTGCAGGTGGGCCCCGGGGCTTATTTTGCCCCCGCACGGGGGGGGGGTTCCCCTGGGGGGAATTTTTTGGCGCACGAACCCCGGGTTTTTTAAGGAGAGAGAGAGAGAGAGAGAGAGAGAGAAAGAAAGAAAGAAAAAAGAAAGGGGAAGAGGCAGAGAGATAGAAAGAAAAAGGGTGGCGTCGCGGGTATTCGAACCCTCGCCCCGGACGGACTTGTCATCGCAACGTTATCAATAAGGGCCCTGCTGTTATCTCTGTCAAGGTGTCCATCATCGCTGCTATCTAGGGAGGGGTGGGAGTGGGAGAGAGATAGAGAGATAGCGGTCTGAATCACGCCGATGGACTCGCTACACTCGTTATGCAGGCCGTGCCGGCCGTGGCCGTGTAGAATGGTCTCTCTCTCTCTCTCTCTCTCTCTCTCTCTCTCTCTCTCTCTCTCTCTCTCTCTCTCTCTCTCTCTCCCCCGGCACCGATACTTGTCCGCAACGAAACTAATGAAACCAAAGTCCCCCAGAATGACAGACCAGGGCGGGGAGGGTCTCTTGTCGGCTCTGGATTTACGGTGCCGCGGCGCCCTCTCTCTCTCGCACCCCCTGCGGGGCGCCGCGGGGCACTGCAGGGCGCGCCGCGAGTGCGAGAGAGAGGGCGGCACTGTCCCGCCGGGGCCATGCATGCCACCGTTTGGAACGCGAAAAAGGCGGCGCAGTCGATTGGCGGCCGCGGTGCCGCGGACTCCCGGATCGCTCCCCAGAGGCCGTCTGCGTGGAGGATGGCCTTTGACGCGGCGCGGCCGGCAGCAGGGCCAGTAGGGCCAGCAAAGCGGTGTGGGTTTGCCCTGATTCCCTCGCCCGATTAGGCAGAGAGAGAGAGAGAGAGAGAGAGAGAGAGAGAGAGAGAGAGAGAGAGAGGGGAAAAAGGGGGTGGGGGTTGTACGTGGTGCTGAGCAGTCCATGGTCTGAAACTGACCTATCTCTCCCTGACGGCGTACTTTGTGTGTGTTAGTGTGTTTGGGCCCCTGGTGTCGTGGTGTGTGGTGTGTGGTGTGTGTGGTGTAGTGTGGCGCGTGTGTGCGTGTGCGGTGGAGCTGGTCGCTGACCCCCCGGGGGGCTTAGCGAGTCCGAGGGGTGCGCGTCGAACCTGTTGAGAGCGTATCGGTTGCAATAAAGCTCGAGCCGTGGGACTGCCCCGCTAATCGAAGTTGAAGGGTGTGGCCCCGCCCCGCCCGCCCCGCCCGCCCCGCCCCGCCCCGCCCCGCCCGCCCAGCGCGGACGCACCGGGTTCGTCATCGCTAATCTTACGGGCTTTTAAGTACGTCAGGCCGTGTGTCGCTTGATACCGACGGACGTTTATTGCCGCCCCGTCTGCCGTCCGGAAAACGAAGCAAGCCTTTTTAATTTGGCTGTTTTTTGGCTCTTGAAACAAAGGAGGGAAAGGCTGTGGATCCTCTCTGCCGGACTGAATCAGCTGGTGCGAAGGGCATTCCCCGATTCGGCATTCATGGCCGAGCAGCGAGGGGCGCCAGGCTGGCCAGGGCTGGGACGTGGGGCTCGTGGCTCATCCACCCGGCTGCCAGTGTGGCTGCCAGTGCACCCCAGTGCTGCCACAAAAGCGCACAGTGGGCCAGAAGACCGGTGGAGGCGGCCAAAACTCTAGGCGCGTTTTGCATAACACAGGGGCGCTAGGGCGCGGCCGTACCACTCGCGTGGAATGCTATTTTCCTATCGTTGCTGGTTCGGCTCAGCTCGGCTCGGCTCGGCTCGGCCTCCGACTGCCTGGCTGGGTCCTGTGGGTCCTGAGGGTTGCGTCACCGCCACCACACCCGGGGACCTCTAACCGGCTCGGCTAAGGGCCGTGCACGCCGCCGCGGTCCTGCACACCGTGAGGCGCGCCAGGCCGCCCCGCCCCGCCCCGCCTCGGGAGACCTATACATGCAGACTGACAGGACAAAGGGGGCGTTGGTGATGGCGGGGCGGGGCGGGGCGGGGCGGGGTTCCGCTCCGCGGTGACAGAGTACCTCGCCTCCACGGAATGCCCAGAGTGAATGTGGGTGATGGCGGCGATAGTACCGGCGGGGGTGTGGCCGTGGCGTGGCCTGGGCCTGGGCCTGGCTGCCTGGCTGCCTGGCTCGTGCCGTCGGCTCCATGTTCAAGTCGGCCTCACTCCAGGTGCCATTCCCCGAGACGGCGAGCCGAGTTTTCGTTTGAGGCCGGATCCGAACAAGCGTCAAGGGGTTTTGCGGAGGGATTTGCACACGTGCCTCCGTTCCTCCTCTGTCTGTCTGCCTGTCTGTCTGTCCGGCCCGCCGTTTTGACAGTGCCGGGCTGACGTCTCGACGGAGCCGGGCTGCTCGGCACAAGATGCGCATGGCTAGATAGACTGCGCGCATTAGGCCGCGTGGCTGCGTCGCGGAGGGAGCTGTGTCTGTGTGTGTGCATGCGCGAATGTGTGTGTGTGTGTGTGTGCCACGCTCCGGCCCTCCTGCCACGCCCCAGTGGCCCTTTGCGACGTAATGGGCCGCCATCGGCAAGGGCAGCAAGGGCTGCTCCAGGGTCCGTTCGCCAGACGGTCCGTCCGCGAAGGCTTCCTGCAGGGCTTCTGCGTCGCCGCCGAGGCCGCCGAGGCCCTGGTCCTGGAGTCCTGGGGCTAAACGCGACGTCGCACAGTGGGCCAGAAGACCGGTGGAGGCGGTCGAAATCCCGGACGCGTTTTGAGCGTTTTGAGTCGGTAAATGGGACTCGAACCGACCATGTGACCCCACCAATGGATTCATCGTTCGGAGAGCAATTCATTGGTGGGGTCACACGTTCGGTTCGAGTGCCATTTAGCGACTCTGGAGCTCAAAACGCGTCCGGGATTTGGGCCGCCTCCGCCGGTCTTCTGGCCCACTGTGCGTCTGGTCCCGGACCACGTGGACGCCCCGCAGCACTACATCACGTCGACGGGGTATAAAAAGCGGGCCTCTTGTGCCCCTCCGACGGGCCGGTATTTATAAACACCATTCATCTGGCTCGTCACCGTGGCGCACCACCAACTTGACGCGGTCGGAGTCGCTTTGAAAACTCGGGCCGGGCGGGTCGATCCGCGGTAGAGGAGTCCGTCGAGAGTCTCGAGACAAAGGAAGCGCTACCGGACGCTGGAACTCCACCTGCGGCTGTTTCCGTTGTGGCGTCTTCCTTCTGGTGGCGAAATACGACTGCTGCCTTCCGGTGCAGCGGACTCAAGTCGTTTTCGTCGCTCTGTCTCTCTCGCACCCGTAAGGGACGCCCCGTGAGTGCGAGAGGGACAGAGCCCGAAGTGAACAACGAAGCTGATCTCTGGCGGGGACGCGCTGATCCGATCAGCTTATGCGGATAAGGCTCGGCAATGAGAGAGAGAGAGAGAGAGAGAGAGAGAGAGAGAGAGAGGGGGGGGAGAGAGAGAGGGAGAGAGAGAGGGAGAGGAGAGAGAGAGGGGGGGAGAGAGAGGAGAGAGAGAGAGAGAGAGAGAGAGAGAGAGAGAGAGAGAGAGAGAGAGGCGGGGCCGAGTGTGGCTGGCGATCACGCGACGGACAAGCACCGAGACTCGAGCACGCACCCCACGGAAGGGTTGCTGTCCGTTCGATCGAAAAAGAAAACATAAATAACTAGGGGTACGCGCCGTTTTGTTTGGGCGCGTAGTAGGCGAGCGATGCGTCTGTATTCTTGTAGAAGATGGTGAAGAATACATGCAAAGTAAGGCCAATAGAGGGTCAATGTGAAACTCAATTTTAAAAGTTTGGTCACAAATTGGTAAATTTTGGGGAAAGTAAAGGTCTGGGATGAAATTGGAAGTCATTTTCGTGATCAGCACACCAAAAACTGCAGGAAACTATGTAAAACTCGATGTAAAAATTTTGGTCCGAAATTGGTAAATATTTGGAAAAGTAAAGGTCTGAGATGAAATTGGAAGTCATTTTCGTGATCAGCGCACCAAAAACTGCAGGAAACTATGTAAAACTCGATGTAAAAATTTTGGTCCGAAATTGGTAAATATTTGGAAAAGTAAAGGTCTGAGATGAAATTGGAAGTCATTTTCGTGATCAGCACACCAAAAACTGCAGGAAACTATGTAAAGCTCGATGTAAAAATTTTGGTCCGAAATTGGTTAATATTTGGAAAAGTAAAGGTCTGAGATGAAATTAGAAGTCATTTTCGTGATTAGCACACCAAAAACTGCAGGAAACTATGTAAAACTCGATGTAAAAATTTTGGTCCAAAATTGGTAAATATTTGGAAAAGTAAAGGTCTGGGATGACATTGGAAGTCATTTTTGTGATCAGCACACCAAATACTGCAGGAAGCAATGAAACACCGAGGAAATTTTGGTCCTTAATCATGTAATTCTAGTTGAAAGTATAGGTCTTCAGTTGTTAGGTTTTTTAAGAGCGTTTCCTGTTCATAGTGTCATGCCACGAACCCTGACCCTGTTACTCAGTCGAGTAACATTTAACAGCCAGCATTGAATTGCTTAATACGATTCACAAATACTTCAATTACCATTCGATATCTCCTTGTTACTGAACTTATGAATACGCAATGTTATTAGTAATACCTAAATAGCCTTTCTCCCTTTTAGTTAAAACTAGTGGATTTAACTATATTGATTTATCTGCATTAATTAAAAAGAGACATATTTACAGGCAGGCTGATTTCAACTACTTTCCGGAGAAGACCTTCTGTCAGATCCAATGAATCGTGTCATAGAATCCAATGTCGAGGCCACTTATTGCTAAATGCAAGTTTATCTTATTCATAATGATAGTCATGGTGTGTTATCTTTGAAACCGTTTAGCAAAAGTATTTACCTAACATTCTGAATAAATTTAAAAAAAAAAGCAAACTCAAACCATGACCAACACAAATTACCAGTTGTCGCAGACAATGTATGATTAAGTTAAAAGAATCGTCTCATGAAATCATATGACCAAGTCAGTGAATCGTCTCATTGAATCTGATGTCAATGTCAAACCTTGAATGCGCTACACTCACTCATCATATGGTTTTCTTTAAGGTTAGTACTATAGTAAACTCACAGCATTGCAATGAAGCCTTTTTCCCAGAATCAGTGCCAAGAGTCAGCAAAGACTATTTATTTTGGCAAGATTAGCATCTGGTTTGTACTCATAGAATGTATTAATATATTTTCTAACTGTTATTGAGCAAAGCAAACAACTGAAAAATATAGTGTCTGAGAATATAAATGGAAATACACTCACAAAGGTTAAAAAGACCAAAATCATTCTTGCAATTATCAAACACACTCCACTGACTAAAACATTTCCCCTGTAGTGGGGGAGGGAAGGGGGTGGACGGACGGACGAAACGCGTAATAATTGTCACTTTCATTTTCCGTATTTCACTGAGTTGACTCTCCGGAGGGGTTTCAATCATTCTAAAATATCGAAAAACTATGACCGTACTCACTTCTAAGCCCTTCTGCTCTTTAGTTTGTTTTATTTGCCAATGTTTTGCCAGGTCCCGTATTTGAGAGTCGCGGCCGCAAGTATGAAAAATTGCTACGAGCCGCCAACCACTGCCAACCTAACCACGCTAAGAACCTAATTCAAAAAGATGTTTTGAATATTTCAAACAATAGTAATCGTGAATATAAGATAAACTCCCCCTGGGGGAGATTTAGGAGCCTTCCGGTGCGAAATTTTGAAACTATTTGTGCGGTAGTTGCTGAGAAACGTGAGTGAGTTACAGACACACAGACAGACGCACGACCAGTCACTTTTTGGTACCCCCAAACACGGCATGGGCTCGCTATCGCTCGCCAAAAAGAAAATGCGGAAATTATTTTTGGAAATAGAGTATACATAGATAAATTTTCTAATTTAAAATTTCATAGTGATCAGAAACGATTCGCTTCTTTCGGAGAAAGTAAATTGTTTTCTATGAAGACGCTTTGTTTTTGTTCCAATTTCCCGGACCGTGTTTTCGGAGCAAGAGTGATGGTGTGGTCGCATAGGTGGCGTCTGGCTTGGCGGCAAAAAAACGGCTCTCTAACAAGGGCTGCTGGTGGGCTACGAGTGACAGACATCATCCTAGGGCCGCCGCGTCTCGGCCGCCTCGGCCGCCTCGGCCACGCCGCTGGTCCGGTGACTTGTCTGGCCGCGATGACAGGCGCCGCAAGTTGGGCCGTCTGTCTGTCAGTGTGTCTGTCTGTCTGTCTGTCTGTCTGTCTGTCTGTCTGTCTGTCTGTCCGTCCGCGGCTCCACCACAGACACCCCTCGAAACAACGCGGGGCTTGTCCGCTTTGCCCCGTGTGTGGGCGTTCCCGGGTTCGAATCCCGCAGGGGGAGGCTGAAGCAGTGCAGGAGGTCACTGGAAGCTTTCTGGGAGCTCGCTGGAATGGTGGCTGGAAGCTGGCTGGAATGGTGGCTGGAAGCTGGCTGGAATGGTGGCTGGAAGCTGGCTGGAATGGTGGCTGGAAGCTCGCTGGAATGGTGGCTGGAAGCTGGCTCGCTGGAAGCTGGCTGGAATGGTGGCTGGATGCACGCTGGAAGTTGGACGGACGCAGCGCGGCGCAGGCTCCGCCCTTGACGGCAAACTTGGAGGAGCTGGAGCCGCTGGAGCTGGAATGCGGTCGGGACGACGGGACAGGAAATGACCAAAATTTTGGCCGGGAATGCGAGATGGCGGGTACGTCCTGCTGCAGCGCGCACTTGTTGGCGTCGTCTGGCACCCCGGCAGTCGCTGGGGCGGCGCGGCTGAAACTCTAGACGCGTTTTGAGCTCCAGAGTCGCTGAACAGGACTCGAAGCGCGCGTCCCCACCAATGGATTGCTCTCCGAACGAGGAATCCATTGGTGGGGTCACACGCTCGGTTCGAGTCCTGTTCAGCGACTCTGGAGCTCAAAACGCGTCCGGGATTTTGACCGCCGGTCTTTTGGCCCATGGGACACTGTGGCGGTACGGCCTGACAGAAGCACTGTTTTAACGCTGCCGCTTTTTGGGGCCTGCTGTCATTTCTCTTGATAAGCCGGGCGACGGGCCACGCTGTGCTGCGATAGGGTTGGCGAGGTGTCCCTTGGCGTCCCTGTGATTCGACAATAACGGCGCACCACGCGGCCATGCGGCCATGCGGGCGGAGGGCTATTGCTTACTTCCTCTGCGGGTGGCTTATGATGCTGTGCGTCTCGCCGCGCGTGAGAGAGGGAGAGAGAGAGAGGTGCTCGCTGCTGGGTGCCTTCCAGAGGACAGGCCGCGTTTTGGGGGGACGTATTGAATAAGTTATCGATGAATCGCAATGTCGCTACGGTGTGTGGCCCACGAGGAGTGCGCCCGCGCCACCCGTGAGGTGAGCGCACGTGTGTGTGTGTGTGTGCGCGTGTGTGTGTGTTTTGACTGCTGTCTGGTGTATTTTTATCTTGCGACATTTCCCCCTCCTTGGCGTCCGTGGACCGCAGCGAGTCACTTTTGGCTCCCCCCGCCACGCTGCACCCCTTTACCTCCCCTCCCCCCCTCCCCTCCCCCCCCCCCCTCCCCTCCCCTCCCCTCCCCTCCCCCTCCCCCTCCCCTCCCCTCCCCTGTCCGTCACCCATCACTCTGTCAACGAGCTCCTCCACTCGCTACGCCAGCTTGCTCCGCCCCGCTCCGACTCTTTCCCATTTCCCAAAATATACATAAAAATGATCGCCCGTGGGAATCCGTCGACGTGGCCGATTATTTTTGGTGCCGCGTGTGTCCGAAGTCGTTTTTCCGAGAAGTCAAGGGCCCTGCTCACCACCGCCGCGAGGTGTGAGTGAGGCTGCAGCCCCACTGCTCACACACACACACACATAGACACACACACACAGTCACACACTTATCCTCACACACGTGGCTGGCGCGGAAATAAATACAAAGTTTATGTTTCAATACGCGGAAGACTGGGAATCATCGTTTTCCTCGCATTGGCGTTACGGTACGGCACGGCACGGCCCGGGGGCGGCGAGGGCAGACAGACAGATCGAAGAGCAGACAGACAGACAGACAGACAGACAGACAGACAGACAGACAGACGGACAGAAGAGCGGGCGGGCGTTTGAGGCAATCAAGTGTAAAGGCATCAAATGCAGTGGTCTGCTGCTTCTGAGTCGAAGGAAAGTTATCCGAGAGAAAACACCGATCGACTTGATCGCACGCACACGCACGCACGCGCACACACACTCACACACTCACACAAACACACACACGAGGAAGAATACGGTAAAAGTTTGGGGGTGGCACGGCCTGGCTCGGCACGGCCTGGCACGGCTTGGCGGACGATATGACAGAGCGGCTTTATGTAAAGTTTGGCCACGACTTGGGACTGTGAGGTGGGGATGTGGATGGCGGCCGTCTTCCCCGATTTCGGCCGCCGAGTCTGCGCGCGCGGGACGAGGCGAGACGCGGCGGCACGCCCGAGCTGGCAGCCCGCACTCCCAGCCCTGCCAGCCCGGCTCGCTGCTAGCGAATCGCTCGTGGTGGGCCAGAGGACCGGTGGAGGCGGCCGAAACTCGAGACGCGTTTTGAGCTCCAGAGTCGCTAAATGGGCTTCGAACCGAACGTGTGACCCCACCAATGGATAGCTCTCCGAACGAGGAATCCATTGCTGGGGGTTCCACGCTCGGTTCGAGTCCCATTTAGCGTACTGGGGCCGATATCCTGCTTTGGCGCTTTTCAGCTTTGGAGCGAGGGTGTATACCCTCTTGTTCAATCTCGGTCACGCGGGTGGCACGCTTGCTCACACACACGCACACACACGCACACACACGCACGCACACATCGACGGCAGCCACTCTTTCACCTTCAGCAAGCCGCGCCGGCTTTTTCAGCGGTTCCGTTCCGACCGAGCGCGCCGAGCCACGCGGAGCACCGCGCAGCACCGCGAAGCCGTACCCGGGGATGAATATGTATGCTGCACATGTGTTCTATACATACCTTGAATAAAACAAGTGCCGCCTCAAACGCACTCCTACGCACACTCGCGCGTTTGTGTGTGTGTGTGCGTTTGTGTGTGTGTGTGCGTGTGTGCGCGTGTGTGTGTGTGTGTGTGTGTGTGTCACCCTGGCGGCCCTTTTTCCCGCCTGCTCGACGGGCCGCCACACGGACCGTCACACGCGTCGCGGCGACGAGTAGTCCGTTTCGGGAGGACGTGCCCGGGACACTGTCACAGACAGGCTGGCTGACATGCAGACAGGACAGACAGACAGACAGACAGACAGACAGACAGACAGACAGACAGACAGACAGACGGTTGGCAAGTCGCAGGCCCACGCACCGGTTGTTTTTGTCGCCTTGCGGTTGTTCGCAGCAAAGTCCAGGACTAAGTCGGTGTAAGCAGAGTTTGCTTACAAGTCTGTCTGTCTGTGTGTCTGTCTGTCTGCCTGTCTGTCTGTCCGCGTAGCAGACAGTGTTCCCCCTGTTGGAGTGTGCGTAGTGCAGTGTAGGGGCTCGTCCATCTTCCAATGACTGCGAGGATGCTCGGTGCAGCGGGCCGCTAGGCTTGGCCGCGCCGCTCACGCATGCAGCCGGTGCAGTGTAGGGCCGGGCCGGCCGGGCCCTAGAAGGCGCTGTGAAGGGCAGGGCCTGGCTCGGCTCGGCTCGGCTCGGCTCGGCTCGGCTCGGCTCGGCTCGGCTCGGCTCGGCTCGGCTCGGCTCGGCTCGGCTCGGCTCGGCTCGGCTCGGCTCGGCTCGGCTCGGCTCGGCTCGGCTCGGCTCGGCTCGGCTCGGCTCCTTGGCCGCGGGCTGCAGCGGCCTTGCCCATAAATATACTGAGGCAATGACCGGAACCGGCGGCCGTGGCGTCCGCGGCGGCGGGCGGGGCGGACGAAGAACGAAAGGGGTTGTCGGACGGTGCCTCTCGGTGGCGAATGAGTTATCTAAGTAATGATGGTCTTTGGCTGTGGATTTAAGGCGGTGCGTGATCGTCTTTGCCCCTCTGTCTGTCTGTCTGTCTGTCTGTCTGTCCGTCTGTCTGTCTGTCCGTCTGTGGGGGTGCCATCCCGATGATGTTGACTTGTTGGGTGCGGACGGCGCTCCGGGACGGGCCCTGGCGTGCCTCGAGGCTTGCGGCTCGGCCGGGCGCGCTGTGGACGTCGTGGGCGTGTGGGAGCGCGAAGCGGGCACACTGTGTGTGTGTGTGAGTGTGTGTGTGTGTGAGCCTGCGTGTGCACGGGTGCATATCAACGCCTTGTTGGGTTTTAGACCTTCCCGTCCGCGGCGCCGCGGCCGGCCAGGGTCTACACCACGCTGCGCCCCGCCGTGATGGCGCCAGAGAGTCGTTCGTTCAAATCCCGGTCGAGTTTTGAGCTCCAGAGTCGCTAAATGGGACTCGAATCGAACGTGTGACCCCACCAATGGATTGCTCTTCGAACGAGGAATCCATTGATGGGATCACACGTTCGGTTCGAGTGCTGATTAGCGACTCTGGAGTTCAAAACGTGTTTGTTTCGTCCGCCTCCACCGGTCTTCTGGCCCACTGTGCCTTGTCCAGGGTTCACAGCCCCAGGGCTCCTGGGGCTCCAGAAGAAGGCGAAAATAATGCCCGTCCTCGGTCGAAACGCCGAAACGGCTCCCCAGCCGGTCGTCTGTCGCCGCGGTTCGGAACACTCTTTCTTGCCGGCGGACAGACGCGTCGCGACCCCGTCGCTTTGACGGTGTAGTGGCCGCCAAAGTCACGCAGCATGGCCCAGACAATCTCCCTATTTCTTTAAAAAAAATGAATGAATTTGTGTTTGGCTCACAGACAACCCTATGAAGTATTTTGAGAATATGTACTCTACAAACTCAAGTGTGTACATAGTACACTCCACCTGGAGTGTACATGCATGTACACTTCAACCTGAAGTGTACTTGGCATGTACACTCCACGGTGGCGTGTACCTTCAGGTACACTGTTGCTGGCTCCCTGCTGCAGGTATGAGCCACCTGGCATGGACTTGGCAAGTACACGCCAACCTGGAGTGTACATGCCAAGTACACTTCAGGGTGAAGTGTACATGCCAAGTACACTCCAGGGTGAAGTGTACATGCCAAGTACACTCCAGGGTGAAGTGTACATTCCAAGTACACTCCAGGGTGAAGTGTACATGCATGTACACTCCAGGTGGAGTGTACCATGTACACACTTGAGTTTGTAGAGTACGTTAGATACAACCTATAGAGTTTGTTGTACGAAGAAATAGTTTGGAAAATTACGAAGCTTCTTCCGTACGCTTAGTACTACTTCGTAAGCTGAAGGCCTAAAATAGTTTGTAAGGTTTTGAGAGTGCTGGGCCGATTCTTCGCTGGTCGTGCGCGGTACACCAACAGGGCGATTTTAATTGAAGGCAAAAAAAAAAGGTCGATAAAAAAGAGGAGCAACCTGTGTGTACACTGCACTGTAGGTGTACTCCCCGAGAGCGTGACTGGTCGAGGCACGCCCAAGGCACGGACCAAGACTATTAGAGGCCGCAGCGGCGCTCTCTAGGGTTTTTAAAAAATTTCAATTAATTCAATTTAGGGCGGCGTATGTAGCAGCAGCAGCGCGCTCGCATGCGTCGCGCAAAGTGGGCGGGTCCACGGCCCTTGGCGTGTGTGTGTGTGTGTGTGTGTGTGTGTGTGTGTGTGTGTGTGTGTGTGCGCGCGCGCGCGCAGAGCTAATTAGCCCCATTCTAATCCTCTGCTATGCTAGGCGCATTGAGTCGTATTTCAAGTTGCTTTTATAGAATGTGTGCCCTGGCCACTGCGGCTGCGCCCACGGCCACTGCAAATTGAAGGGGGGGGGGGGGACGCAGCGTGGCGCCGCACGCTTCCAAGGGCCGTCATCCACGTGTTGTTGTTGTTGTTTTTGTCTGCTCGCTGTAATTTGGCATCGAGTCCATGACATCCGCTGCTGGCACCGCCTCGCCTTCTTCCCCCTCCCCTCCCCTCCTCGCCTTTCCCCTCCCCTCCCTCCCTCCTCTTTTCCTCGGGATCGTTGAACCGATGCTCACTCGCCATTTTTGCCCTGGCGCTGCTGTTGAACGCCGGTATGCACAAATGAGCCAGAAGACCGGTGGAGGCGGCCAAAACTCCAGACGCGTTTTGAGCTCCAGAGTCGCTTACACCAATGGATTCCCCGGTCGGAGAGCAATCCATTGGTGGGGTCACACGTGCGGTTCGAGTCCCATTTAGCGACTCTGCAAGTGAGGTTAGGTCTCGCTTCGCCTGGCCGCCATCCGCACCGTAAGTCGGCCGCCGAGCCGCCGAGCCACTGGAAGGGCCTGACTTATTGCCCGCCGGAAGGATGTCGACTTTTTCTTGTTTTTCATTTTGTGAGCCGCGCCTGTTTTTATGCCCGGTCGGTCATTTTATTTTGCCTCGGTGCGCGCGCGCGAACGTCTTCACGAGGTAAAGTTGCTGGCGCCTCGAGAGAGAGAGAGAGAGAGAGAGAGAGAGAGAGAGAGAGAGAGAGAGAGAGAGAGAGAGAGAGAGAGAGAGAGAGAGAGAGATGATATCAATTTGGAGTGAGACAGCGCGTCGCGTTTGATTGCAAGTCGCGATAATTACTCTGGCGGAACTCGGCTCTGACGGAAAGCAAGGGCGTGCGAACATCGGCCGGACCCTCTTTTTGCGGCTGCCTCGAGTCCTCTCGGCTCGGCTCGGTTCGGCTCGGCTCGACTCGGCTCGGCTCGGCTCGGAGCCCGGAGGTCCTTACCCGGTGTGTCGGATCGGCCGGCCGGTACCGCGGCGCAGGCGGCGCAGGCGGTGTTGCCGCTCCCTCCGGACTCCGGAAGGGTTCACGTCCACTCGTGGGCGTCGAGGAGAACGCCGGCGGTCAAAACTCCAGACGCGTTTTGAGCTCCAGAGTCGCTAGACAGGCCTCGAAACGAACGTGTGGCCCCACCAATGGATTCCTCGTTCGGAGAGCAATCCATTGGAGGGGTCACACGTTCGGTTCGAGCCCCATTTAGCGACTCTGGAGCTCAAAACGCGTCCGCCTCCACCGGTCTTCTTCTGGCCCACTGTGCCATGAGGTCTCTAAAGATCGAACTCGAAGAGACTCAAAGGCCCGTCGAAGCGGTCCCACCGTTTCATCGGCCCGATCCACTTCCCATCGAACTGCATTGTCCCTCCCTCACTCCGAAGCTCGAGGATGAAAGTTGTCCAAGTGCGGTCAGTCGTCGTCGGTCGGCGTCGCAACGTCCTGCCTCATCCCCTCCGGCTCCGCCACCTTACGTAAAGAAGCTTGTCGGCTAGCTCATCGTCGACGGCCACCTCGCGTCCGCGGCGCGTCCGGCCGCCAGGACGCCGCCGTCCAGGACGCCGTCCAGGACTCCGCGAGTCCGCGGGCGCGGTGGGGGCGGCGGCGGTCTTCCGGAACGGTGGTTTTCGGGCCACGCGGGGCGCGCGGGGCGGGCGGGGCGGGCAAGACAGAGGGAAAGTGAAGAACAGTGCCGCGTTTAAACGGAGCGAGCCCTTTTCGGTCCACACTTTGCACTGCAATAACCGCCGAAAACGGCGGCCGGCGACTGCAGCCTGCAGCCCGCGGGCCCAAAAGGGCGTGGCTTGACGTCACCGTTTCCCCCGTTGGCGCGGAGCGGCACAACCAACCGCCAAAACCGGAGGTTAAAACTTGAAATGCACCAAATAATTACGATGAGGTGATCGAAACCTCAGACGCGTTTTTAAGCTCCAAATTCGCTGAATGGCACTCGAACCGAACGTGTGACCCCACCAATGGATTCCTCGTTCACAGAGCGATTCATTGGTGGGGTCACACGCTCGGATCGAGTCCTTTTCAGCGACTCTGGAGCTCACAACGTGTCTCGAGTTTTGGCCGCCTCCACCGGTCTTCTTTTTCTGCCCCGCTCTGCTCCGCTCTGCACAATTATTGAGTGGTGCTTTGCATGCCGCGGCTGGAAAGTGGACCACCCACTTGCTCCATGCTGTTGCACAAGCGCTGCTGCTGTGCTGAGCGTCTCCGGCGGCACCTGTCCAACAACAACAACAGCTAAAACCGCGCGCGCGCGCTCCGCGTTTTTGCCGTTGCGGGCTGCGGCGGGACTCGAACCCCAGCCCTGCGGGGCGGAGACGTGTGAAGGTCGGCCAGCGGCGTGCCTGGGTTTCGGGAATGCGTATCGGTGCGCTTCGTTCGTCGTCGGTGCACTGGATCAAGAGGCACGACACTGTTGTGATGTTGCGGAACGGACGCGGATCTGCTTCGGCCGGGCTCGCCGTACCTCCGTACCCAAGGGGAAATAACTTCAGAAAAAAATGTTCACTTGAATTAAAATTCAAAAAAATTCATTAAAATTCAAAAAAATTCATTAAAATTCAAAAAAATTCATTAAAATTCAAAAAAATTCATTAAAATTCAAAAAAATTCATTACAATTCAAAAAAATTCATTAAAATTTCACTGAAATATTGCAAAAACTTCACTGAAATATTGCAAAAACTTCACCAAATTTCATTTAAATTCACCAAAATTCATGAAAGTTCACAAAAATTTATTGAAATTCACGAAAATTCTTAAAATTTTCCAAAATTCAAAAATTCTTCAAAATTCACAAAATTCAAAGTATTTCATAGAAATTCATTAAAATTCAGCAAAATTCGCAAAAATTCATTCAAAAAATTCAAAGTAATTCATAGAAATTCAATAAAATTCACCAAAATTCGTAAAAATTTACTAAAATTCAAAAAAATTCAATTAAATTCCAAAAAGTTCACTGAAATTCAAGAAATTCACGAAATTCATTCGTTTGTACACCGAAATTCAGAGTTATTTCCCCTTGTCCGTACCTCCGAGTACCTCAGCCAGTGGTGCGGCTCAACCACCTCTCCGCCGTGCCGTGCCGTGCCGTGCCGTGCCGTGCCATCCAGAGCAGACCGCTTCGTGTTTTTGCGTTCGCAGCTGGTGTGATGGGGGTAGCGTGTGTGAGAGAGGGGGGGGGGCAGCTTGCCAAAAAGCCCCCCTAATGCTGCTGCGCCAGGCTGACTGGTCTGCAGGCTGACTACGCTCTGTCTCTCTCGCACCTGTACGGGTCGCTCCGTGAGCGCGAGAGAGACGCAGCGACGAGAATGAGTCTGAGGGTGACGCGGGGCAGGCCGGGGGCAGGCGGTCTTAACGCACGGGCCCCGTTAGAGTCGTTACAGGCGTGGTCAGCTGAGGCGGCCCGCGCGGCACGCATGCAGTGACACTCGCGGACCACCGAACGAGTCGGCCGCCACACAGTGGGCCAGAAGACCGGTGGAGGCGGCCAAAACTCCAGACGCGTTTTGAGCTCCAGAGTCGCTGAATGGGACTCGAACCGAACGTGTGACCCCACCGATGGATCGCTCTGTGAACGAGGAATCCATTGGTGGGGTCACACGTTCGCTTCGAGGCCCATTTAGCGACTCTGGAGCTGAGAACGCGTCCGGGATTTTGACCGCCTCCACCGCGGTCTTCTGGCCCACTGTGTTGGATGCTTTTGGCAGTGCACCTACCTGTTGGCCCCGCTGCAAGTTTGACTCCGCGATGTGACGCCGTGCTACGCCGCGCCAGTGTGGCCAACTCGGTGGTTTCCCCTTTACGGAGAAAGTTTGGATCGGATTATTAGAGAGGGAAGTGAGGCGGCGATTGAGTGGTGGCGGCACTGGCTGCGGTGATTCTCTCTCTCTCTCCTCTCTCTCTCTCTCTCTCTCTCTCTCTCTCTCTCTCTCTCTCTCTCTCTCCCTCTCTCTCTCTCTCTCTCTCTCCCTCTCTCTCTCTCCTCCGTAATGAGTGCCGCGTTGATCGGCTCGCGGAAATCGCTTCGTCTTGATGTCTTCTCTTCTCTCTCACTCGAACCAATCGCGCGGAGAGTACCGGGCTGCCCGTCGAACGGGGAATCAATCCAGTGAGCTTGATTCGAAAACTCCGGAAAATTGGCCGTTTTTCTATTTTTATTTTTGGCAGTGTGTGTGAGGTGACGTGTCCCGGGCATTGTCTTGGCTTCCCTTGCCTTTCCCCTTCACTGGGCTGTCCGAGGCGGTCGGGGCGGCCCGACGCCTGTCCGTTTACATGAATGTTTGAGGCGGGCTTCTCGGCGACGCACTGTCCCAGAGCCCGCCCCTGTCTCTCTCGCACTCATGGGGCGTCCCGTATCGGTGCGAGAGAGACAGGGCGACGAAAACCACTCCCGGAATCAGTCTGCTGCGACGCACTACTCAGGGGCTTTCACGCGTGCCACCCTTGACCGCGCTGAATTTCGCGTCCGTTATAATTTTTCCCGACTTTTAGCCCGCTACACTGTTGAAAATGAATTCCAAAAGGGGCCCTCGAAGTTTCGTCTGAAATTTTCGCCGGCGTGGTTTGATCAAAAAGGTCAATTTTCGCCTTATTTTTTGCGGAAAAGAGAATGGAGGCATTGGAGTTTGTTCGGAATTTTACGAAGTTCGCCGGCAACAATTTTTTTTTTTTCACAGCAACTCCTTTTCTCCTGACAGTGTAGTGGTAACTGAATTATTGGCGGGTTCGCGAACGGTGCGACTGTGTCACTCTGGCGGCGGTGTCAAAGCACGCCACCCCGGCGTGCCACGGTCCCGGAGGGTGGCGTATGGCTGTGGCCGCGTTGGCGCCATGGTTGGCGCGCGCCCAGGACAGGGCAAGCCTAATCGAATTTCGACGGCCAATTTGGCGCAAAGGTGCTCCGACGCGGCCCCCGGGCGAGCGCGCCCCGCAGCGTAGTGGTCAGAGGGGCGGCGCGCCGAGGGTGGGGTCGAGGGTTCGATCCCCGGCGGCGTCCTCGGTTTTGTGACAGAGAGAGAGAGAGAGAGAGAGAGAGAGAGAGAGAGAGAGAGAGAGAGAGAGAGAGAGAGAGAGAGAGAGAGAGAGACTGCAAGGGCAATGCTGCGGAGCGCAGCCAGGGTGTGCAATATAGATGATGACGTGTGAAGGTGTAGCGGCAGCACCTCTGTCGGCGTCCAGCGCAAGCTAGCAAGCCCGGCCCAGGGCGCCTGCCTCGGCCTCGCCTGCTGCATCCCTCTGTGTTCTGATTACAGCCCCGGCATCGCAACGTCCCCCTCCCCCCTCCCGTTTTACTCATCCCGCCAACAAGGAAAAAGTAATAAAAAATGAAAATAAAAGAAAAATCGTAGGTCGGCCGTAAACTCCCCTCCTGGCAGCGCCGCTATACAGTGTGAGCACGCCGTATAGAGTGTAGTGCGCGAACTTCAATATTAGGTGCGTCGTGAAAAATTAAAAAGCCGTTGGCAGAAATATTTTTAAATTGCGCAGCGCTAAAAAGGAATACTTCCCTAAAAAAAAATCACAAGAAAAACAATTTTGTAATAATTTTGGCCCTGCCTCTACCACCCCTCATTGAATTTTCGCTCTCGATTTTGTGGTTCTTTCCCGTCTCGTTTGATATCTTTTTTGGCCGTGGACGCCGCGTCACGCCGCGTCGCGCACTCTCACGGCCGATTTCGGTGGCAAAGGGGATTTCGGCGCTCATTCGTATAAGCCGCTCGTTCCGGACGGACAGCGCTCCGGCACTGGAAAAGGCCGGCAGGAGTGTTGGCCATCTTGCACACACAGAGAGAGAGAGAGAGAGAGAGCATATCGAACAGACAAGTATAAATACATACATAGCACACACATACCCAGGCGAAAATGGAAACGGTAAGAGCGTGTTCTCTGTCTGTTCGGTGAACAGGTAAGAAACACGTTACAGAGACGAAACAGCGTAAGAACGCGCACAACAATAAGAGAGCGTTTATAGTCTGTTTTCATAACATCCACGAAACAGCTTCCCGAAAGCAGACAGCAAACAGGAAAAGAGCAGTGTGTTGTCTGCTTCCCACAAGTTCTTTTAACACCTAAGAAACAGTCAACTCATCCTGTTCGGAAACGGACACGAAACCTCTTATAGCCGGTGTACCGTCTGTTTCTCAAACGTGCAGTAAACACTTAGCTCTACCCGCGCGCGTACGCACACGGAACGTCCTTTAGTCGGTTTGATGTGCGATTACAAACACGTAGAGAACAGGCAAACTCCGCCTGAGCCCGAACGGGCAAGGAACGTCCTGTAGCCGGTTGGCTGTGCGGTTACAAACTCGCAAAGAACAGGGAATCTCTGCCTGAGCGCGAACGGGCACGGAACGACCTGTAGCCAGTTCAACGTGCGTTTACCAACACGTTACGAACAGGGAACCCTGCCTGCGTCCGAACGGACAAGGAACGTCTTTCAACCGGTTCAGTGACTGTTCATAAACATGGAAGGAACAGACAACGCTACAGCCACAGTGGAGGGGGGAGGCGCACAGAGTGGGGCGGGCGGCGGGTGGGGGCAGGTTGTTGCCTGACTGCTCCGTCTATGAGTGTGTTTCACGGCCTCTCACAGCATGCGCAAGGGTGGCCGAGTGGTAAGGCGATGGCACTGTGATCGGACGGCGCGGGTTCAATCCCGGGTCGGAGCCGATGCAGGAGGACCGTAGCAAGCCACGGAGTAAGGAAAGTAGTGAAAGGCGAAGGAGGACCGGAGGAGGGGGGAGAGAGGGGGAGAGGGGGAAAGGAGGGAAGGGGAGGAGGGAAAGAGGGGTAACAAGTAAATAAAATGTTTATTTTTTTACGGTGTCCGGGAGTGAAGGACGGGAGGGGAGACGGCAGAAGACAGCCGCGCATGCCGGTGGAGGGGGCAGCGGCGCGGCCGGCACGGCACCCCCTCCACAGCCGCGGAGTCCGTACTCACTTCACGTAAGGAACAGGCAACGAACAGGTTGCAGCCGGTTAGGGGAACGCCTAGGGAACACACTGCGAACGGTCAACCATCTATGCCGGCTACACGTAAGAAACAGACAGTGAACAGGCAATAGACTGTACAGCAACAGACAGTGTGTTCGAATTTACTTGACAAGAACAGGCTACTGGCCGTGGCAAGATCACCGTAGAAACAGCCTGTACCATGTAAACGAACAGACACATTTTCGCCTGGGTACACACACACACACACATTCACAGCCACTTTAACTCTTGTGTCCCTTCTCTAGAACTCTCTTGGGTGTGTGTGTGTGTGTGTGTGTGTGTGTGTGTGTGTGTGTGTGTGTGTGTGTGTGTGTGCGCGCGCGCGCGCGCGCGTGCTGACCACTGGGTTACAAGTGTGACGGCGAAAAGCACGCATGAATTCGTATCTCTGCAAAGGGGTCGCCCTCTCTCTGCCGGACACGCAGTCCAGGCGGGGCTGGCAGTCTGGCAGCCGGGGGCCGTGCCGGCCGTGCCGGGGGTGTGTCCTGTTCACCCCTTTGCCGCTGATTGCGGGGGTGTAAATGGCCCGCCTTTGCAGAGAGCGGAGAAAAAGAGCACTCCTTCTAATTTATGTGTTTGCCGATGGAAGCAAGGGAGCAAGATAGCGCCCCAGTCTCGGGAGTGGGTACGAGAAAATAGAAATAATAATAATAATAATAATAATAATAATAATAATAATAATAATAATAATAATAATAATAATAATAATAATAATAATAATAATAATAATAATAATAATGATAAAAATACAAGAAGAGGGTGAAACAAAGTGACTGGGACGGAATTGCGAAACGGAACGCATCGGAGTCGTCGTTCGTCGTGGCCGGTCGTCTATGGTGGTCACACTCTGTGTGTGTGTGTGTGTGTCTGTGTGTGTGTGTGTGTGTGTGTGTGCGTGTGTGTGTGTCTGTGATGACTGTAAGGGCTGCCGCGGGGCCGTTTGTTGGTGCCTAGTCCATCCCCGCTAAGTGCTCCGGGGAATATACTCCTCGCGTTGCCGCTTTGCTACGCCCCGCCGCTGCTTCGCGCCGCCTCGGCGCCCGGAAGCGTTTGATGCATGCACTATATCGAAGTCGTTTAAAGCTGATTACACACAGTCCGCACGCGCGTCGCGGCGCTGGCCTGCCATTGGCTGGCCGTGCCGGGCCGTCGAGGTGGCGGTGGGGTCGCATATATTTCAGCCTGGAGAGGTGTGATAACAGAGGCCAGTAAACGGGCCGCGCCACCCCACCCCTTTCCTGTTCGCCCTATGGCCGGACACCGCGGTCTGTCTGTCTGTCTGTCTGTCTGTCTGTCTGGCCGTCGTGTGTGTTCCTTATTGCTGCGATTTGTGCCATGATGAAGTACACGGTAGTAGTGGCTCCTTATCGCGAGGGCCGTTTTCGCGCTTCCCCCCTATGACTGGCCGAAGAAGCAAAAAGGGCACGCGTTTGCAGTGCGCGCGATAAGAACCGAAAGGGCTTAAGGGAGGAAGTGTCCGAAGGGTGGCGCGACGTCCAGGCCGTTGCACAGTGGGCCAGAAGACCGGAAGAGGCGGCCAAAACTCGAGACGCGCTTTGAGCTCAACCGACCATGTGACCCCCACTAATGGATTCCTCGTGGAGAGCAATCTATTGGTGGGGTAACATGGTCGGTTCGAGTCTTAGCGACTTCGGCGGTCAAAACGCGTCCGGGATTTTGACCGCACCCACCGGTGGCCCACTGTGCGTCGGCTGTTCATTGAGCGTAGGTCGCCGGGCTTTTGGCGTTTTTGCAGTGCGGTCTTCAATTAGCGGGCCACCTGCTTCCA